>NW_017306274.1:2455303-2463845 GCF_000935625.1 Nanorana parkeri
ATTTGGGTAGTTTTTGTTTTCATACTGTAGACTGTACAATATATTTAAGCAGAACTCTGGGTTTTGCTATAAAACTAACCCTTGCCCTGGAGCTACCTTGGCATTGCAAGGGTTAAGTGTTGTTTTTCTCCAGGAGCGAAGGCTGCCTAGCTTCTTGACCAATCAGGAAGCCATGTGGCGGGTCATGAGGTGCTGGGCGGTGGGTCATGAGGTGCCGTCCGGCTTCCCGACTTTTCGTACAGTAGTGGCACATTATGATCCACCTCGTGGCTTCCTGATTGGCCAGGGAACCTGCTTCACTTGTTGCCAGACAGCCTGGCTTCCTGACCAGTCAGGAAGCTGGGAGCCCAATCATGACATGTCGCCCAGCTTCCTGATTGGTCAGGAAGCCAGACTGCCTACCAACAAGTGAAGCTGGCTTCCTAGTCAATCAGGAGCGAAGGCTGCCTAGTTTTCTGACTAATCAGGAAGCCGGGCGGTGGGTCATGACGTGCCTGGTTGTACAGTAGTGGCACACCATGACCCACTGCCCAGCATTCTGATTGGCTAGGAAGGTGGCTTCACTTGTTCCTAGGCAGCCTGGCTTCCTGCACAATCAGGAAAACGGGTGGCGGGTCATTAGGTGCCGCCCGGCTTCCTGATTGGTTAGGAAGCCAGACTACCTAGTAACAAGTTAAGCCAGCTTCCTAGTCAATCAGGAAGCCGGGAGGAGGGTCATAACCCACCGCCCGGCTTCCTGATTGGATAGGAAACCAGTTCCATGCTCCCTTGGCACTGACAGTCAGAGAGCTATCTCCCTCTGACCGGAAGTTCCAGTATAATGTAAGTATCAGAGCATTTGGGTGAGTATGAGTACTCATCCAAATACTCTGTATCGGTATTGGTGCATCTCTAATAATTAGTATACGGATTTGACTTGATATCAACCTCTTGCAGTCTACTGTATATTGCAGAGCTCAGGGAGAAGCAGCGCAGGGAGCCAATCAGGTGTGTTGCAGTGCAGGGAGCATGCTGATAGGAGGAGGGAGCAGAGTGATAAGATAAACGTATAAGGCTGATTCCTTTCCACTGTCCATAGACAGGATTGGGGTGGGGAGGAGACTCAAAAGTGAAAGTGAAACTCCAACAGATCGGGTCCCATCTAGACATGTAACTCTACAAAAAAAACAAAAATCATTTCGGATCAATTCAGATTTTTATGTCTTTTGTTTTTTGAATTTCGAATCCCTCCTAAGTTTCATTTCGGAACGAAGTCACATGACTTTACCTGTAATGCAAACCCCAAAGAGCCCCCAAAAAATCAGAGAACCAGAGAAGAGTCACATGTCCGAATTAGCAAATTTAACAAAATTCGTACTAATATCCATTTGGAACAAGATGAAATTTAAAGGTCAAGTCCCATCCCAGATATTAATACTAAAGCTGAATCTCCCAGAGTCGAATGGCATTCACGATCCGAATTTCCAAATTTCATTCAGAAGCTCCCCAATGCCATTTGGGTCTGGGAGACTCATCTTTAGTAATACATGTATATGGCTCCCAGACCCCAATGCAATTTGGAAATTGGGTTCCTGAATACCATTCGGGTCTGGGAGCCATATACTGTACATAGTACTGTGTCTGAATCCGAATTTCTGTTTCCGGATTTTGGATCCTGCAGGAATTTCGGTCAAAAACAAAACTGAATGGGACATGTGACTTTTCTGGCCAATCAGATGGGTTTTTTTTGTTTAATGCATCCAAATGGATCTGAACACGAATTTTCATTACGGCAACATGGGAGCCATGTACAGTATATACATATAATACTAAAGCTGAGGCTCCCAGACCCGAATGGCATTCGGGATCCGAATTTCTGAATTGCATTCGGGAGCTCCCGAATACCACTCGAGTCTGGGAACCTCAGCTTTAGGAATATATGGCTCCGAGACCCGAATTCGGGAGTTCCCAAGTGCAATTCAGAAATTTGAATCCCGAATGCCATTCGGGTGTGGGAGCCATATACATATACAGATATTACTAAAGCTGAGGCTCCCAGAGCCGAATGACATTCCGGAGCTCCCGAGTGCAATTTGGAAATTTGGATCCTGAATGCCATTCGGGTCTAGGAGCCTCAGCTTTAGTATTATATGTATATACTGTATATGGCTCCCATGTTGCCGTAACGAAAATTCGTGTTCAGACCCATGCGGATGCATTAAACGGAAAAACACATCTGATTGGCCAGAAAAGTCACATGTCCGATTCAGTTTAGTTTTTGAATGGAATTAGGACGGGATCCGAAATGCGTAAACAGAAATTCGGATTCGGACACATTCAGATGCATTGGGATTCGGCAACTCGGATGTGTCCGAATGTCCGCATTTGGGAAAATTTGAATCGCAAATGTCTGATTTCCGTAGTTTTGCAGAGAACCTTTCGATCTCCATTCATGAACGGTACGGCTCTCTATACATGCGCTCGGGAGAAGAAATATTACCAAATTGCTTCTTTTGCCAATTCTCCTGTTTTTCACTCACCGCTGTTCATCAATCAGCCCTGTTGTTTTTTTTTTTTTGCCGGCGTTGACAATTCACAGATCCACTTTCTCTCCCTCCAGAATGATACACTTCGGGTTCATATCACTTATCGTCCATTATCGGTTTATTCCAGAATTGATCATTTTAAATTTACAAAAAATTGCTGACTCCCGGCGCTCTCGGCGAATGAATCAAATTTGTAAACGACGATTTACGGCGGTACATCTCGCATACGTAATTTATTTTGATTTTTTTTTTCCTTTTTTAATTCCTCGCCCATAGTTTTTCCGCGGAGGGGATGATAGACGGCCGGCGACGGATAATATAGCGCTTAAGCGTTGGCCTTTTGCCGCGGAAAAAGGTTTCATTTCTGCGGGAATTAAAGGTTCATTGCAAATTTCTGCTACTCTCCGCGTACCCTCTCCTCCTTATTGAGCCGTATGGCTAAATCGAAATGTATTAATCTCGCCGGGTGACAAATTTATGGCCCCTTTCAGTTAGACTTCCATTAGTAAACATATTTGTCCCGGCCTTTCAGTAAGAGCACATGCAAGGAGGCGATCTTTATTGGCTTCATAAAGATTTTTCACACTTTACCAGTAAATAACAAGGGTTGGAGTTTACGGCCGCCTTAAAATAAGCATTACAAAACTTTCAGGGACCTCGGAGAGCCAAAAGTATTCTTTTTTCCTTCCTTAACTTTTCGTTTTGTTTTCTCCCTTTGTGTATAAAGTGCAACTCTGCCTTGGGGTAGTCCTTCAATGATCCTAATAGGTTGGACTTGATGGACTAATGTCTTTATTCAACCTCAAATACTATGTAATGACAAGATGAACACGTTACTATTTTTGATTACTCCAGTTGTATAAAAAGTTAACCCTTGCAGTCGGGGCCGGATTCCACACAAGGCCACCGAGTAGGGTTTTCTTCGAGTGAAACCCAAACACTCTAGCGCCACATGCAGCAATTTTTTTTGGGGGGGGGGTATAGAGGAGAGAGCAAGAAGAGACAGCCAGGAGAGGGAGTAAGGAGACCATCTATAGAGGTCCACAGCAATACATGATACAGCAATACAAAATAATATGAAGCTACATACTCTGTGTAGTTCTGGCCTGGTGGCCTGTGCGGGCTCTAAGGAGGATGTGCGGCTCTCAGGTGGACTGTCCTGCTGTCAGATGTGCTGTGCAGCTCTCAGATGGGCTGTGCACACTCTCAGGTGGCCTGTGCGCACTCTCAGGTGGGCTGTTTGGCTCTCAGGTGGGCTGTTCGGCTCCCAGGTGGGCTGTGTGCACTCTCCGGTGGGTTGTGCACATTCTCAGGTGGGCTGTGTGCATTCTTCTGTAGGTTGTGCGTACTCTCAGGTGGCCTGTGTGCTCTTTCAGGTGGACTGTGCGCACTCTCAGATGGGCTGTGTGGCTCCCAGGTGGGCTGTGTGCACTCTTCGGTGGGTTGTGCACATTCTCAGGTGGGCTGTGTGCATTCTTCTGTAGGTTGTGCGTACTCTCAGGTGGCCTGTGCGCACTCTCAGGTGGGCTGTGCGGCTCTCAGATGGGCTGGGTGGCTCCCAGGTGGGCTGTGTGCACTCTCCGGTGGGTTGTGCACATTCTCAGGTGGGCTGTGTGGCTCTCAGATGGGCAGTGAGTCTCTCAGGTGGACTGTGTGAACTCTCAGGTTGGCTGTATGTGCGGCTCTCATGTGGGCTGTGCGGCTCCCAGGTGGGCTGTGCGGCTCCCAGGTGGGCTGTGTGCTCTTTCAGGTGGTCTGAGTGCACTCTCAGGTCGGCTGTGCGACTCTCAGATGCGCTGTTTGGCTCCCAGGTGGGCTGTGTGCACTCTCCGGTGGGTTGTGCACATTCACAGGTGGGCTGTGTGGCTCTCAGATGGGCAGTGAGTCTCTCAGGTGGGCTGTGCGCACTCTCAGGTGGGCTGTGTGGTTCTCAGGTGGGCTGTGCGCACTCTCCGGTGGGTTGTGCACATTCTCAGGTAGGCTGTGAGTCTCTCAGGTGGGCTGTGCGCACTCTCAGGTGGGCTGTGCGGCTCCCAGGTGGGCTGTGTGCTCTTTCAGGTGGACTGTGTGGTCTTTCAGGTGGACTGTGCGCACTCTCAGGTGGGCTGTGCGCACTCTCAGGTGGGCTGTGTGGTTCTCAGGTGGGCTGTGCGCACTCTCCGGTGGGTTGTGCACATTCTCAGATGGGCAGTGAGTCTCTCAGGTGGGCTGTGCGCACTCTCAGGTGGGCTGTGCGGCTCCCAGGTGGGCTGTGTGCTCTTTCAGGTGGACTGTGTGGTCTTTCAGGTGGACTGTGCGCACTCTCAGGTGGGCTGTGCGCACTCTCAGGTGGGCTGTGCGCACTCTCAGGTGGGCTATGCGGCTCTCAGAGGGGGAAATTCTAAAGGGTCCTGTCATAACAGTCCAGGCTGCCAACATTTCTGTATATTGGATGCCCCTGTCTGCATGAAAGAATATTTTTGATGATGGGTCCACTTTAAACCTTTGATGTCAATAGTCTATCAGCAGTACGTATGCCATCAGCTCGGCCACCAGCTTTTAGCGGAAAGTGTCGCTGCTCACTGCGTTCTCAGACGTTGACTCACAGGCCGTCACCTTGTAAATTGATGGAACAGCGGAGCGGCCATGTCCCCCTAATTGGCCAGAACAGCTGCAAAAATTAAGGGGACAAATGGAATTTTGAAGAAAATGAAGTCCAGGCACTGACGTGGCCCGAAGGAAGCGCTAATTGCGAATACCTCGCTAATGCCAGCCAGTCACAGGAAGGAAACATTAAGTTATTATTTCTAATAATGTTTACAAGTATATCCAGCCACATCGCGGCGGTGAAATATGTCAGCCTTGGGAAAAAGTGGCAGATCTACTTTTCAATGGTGAGAGCGCTCATCTTCCTCCTGATAGCAATCATTAGTTTCAGATTTTAACCTCCCGCTCAAATGAAGATCGATGAGTGGGACACTCCTAAATGCAAGCTGTTTATGGACAGAAAAATGGCTTCTCCTCTGCAAAGAGAGGGCGGGCAGCTACAACCACTTCCACTTACTGAAAGAGACAGATATGTGTGCGAAAGGTGGAGATAGATAGATAGATAGATAGATAGATAGATAGATAGATAGATAGATAGATAGATAGATAGATAGATAGATAGATAGATAGATAGATAGATAAGAAATAATGATGGATTGATGGATAGATGGTTGGACGTATCGATATGCAGATGGGTGGATGGATGGATGGACAGACTGAAGGATAGATGGTTGGATGGATCACTGTACAGATAGGTGGATGGATGGAAGGACGGATCGATATACAGATGGATGGATCGATGGTTGGACGGATCGATATACAGATGGATGGATGGATGGATAGATGGTTGGACGGATCGATATACAGATGGGTGGATGGATGGATAGGCTGATGGATAGATGGTTGGACGGGTCACTGTACAGATGGGTGGATGGATGGATGGACAGACTGAAGGATAGATGGTTGGATGGATCACTGTACAGATAGGTGGATGGATGGAAGGACGGATCGATATACAGATGGATGGATCGATGGTTGGACAGATCGATATACAGATGGATGGATGGATAGATGGTTGGACGGATCGATATACAGATGGGTGGATGGATAGACTGATGGATAGATGGTTGGACGGGTCACTGTACAGATGGGTGGATGGACAGATTGATATACAGAGGGATGGATAGATGGTTGGTTGGTTGGATGGATCGATATACAGATGGATGGATGGATGGATCGATATACAGATGGGTGGATAGATGGTTGGACGGATCAATATATAGATGGATGGATAGATGGATGGATAGATGGATGGATGGATAGATGGATGGATGGATTGATATACAGATCGGTGGATGGATAGATGGTTGGTTAGAAGGATCGATATACAGATGGATGGATCGATATACAAATGGATGGATAGATGGTTGGACCGATTGATATACAGATGGATGGATGGTTGGACGGGTCGATGTACAGATGTGTGGATGGATAGATGGTTGGACAGATGGATATACAGATGGATGGATGGATGGTTGGAAGGATCGATGTACAGATGGGTGGATGGTTGGATGGATTGATATACAGATGGGTGGATGGATGGATGGTTGGATGGATCAATGTACAGATGGATGGATGGTTGGATGGATCGATGTACAGATGGATGGATAGATGGATAGATTGATGTACAGATGGGTGAATAGATGGTTAAATGGATTGATATACAGATGGATGGATGGTTGGATGGATGGATGGATGGTTGGATGGATCGATGTACAGATGGATGGATGGTTGGATGGATCGATGTACAAATGGATGGATAGATGGATAGATCGATGTACAGATGGATGGATAGATGGTTTGAATGGATTGATATACAGATGGATGGATGCATGGATAGATGATTGGACGGATCGATATACTACAGATGGATGGATGGATAGATGATTGGACGGATCGATATACAGATAGGTGGATGGATGGTTGGATGGATGGATGGATAGACTGATGGATCGATGTACAGATGGATGGATAGATCAATGTACAGATGGATGGATAGATGGTTGGATGGATGGATTGATTGATATCCAGATGGATGGATAGATGATTGGACAGATTGATATACAGATAGGTGGATGGATGGATGGGTGAATGGATGGATGGATTGATAGACTGATGGATGGTTGGATGGATCGATGTACAGATGGATGGATGGTTGGTTGGATAGATAGATCGATGTACAGATGGATGGATAGATGATTGGACAGATTGATATACAGATAGGTGGATGGATGGATGGGTGAATGGATGGATGGATTGATAGACTGATGGATGGTTGGATGGATCGATGTACAGATGGATGGATGGTTGGTTGGATAGATAGATCGATGTACAGATGGATGGATAGATGGTTGAATGGATTGATATACAGATGGATGGATGGATGCATGGATAGATGATTGGACGAATCGATATACAGATGGGTGGATGGATAGACTGATGGATGGATCGATGTACAGATGGGTAGATGGATGGATGGATCGATATATGGATGGATGGATGGATGGATGGATAGACGGATGGATGGTTGGACGGATTGATGTACAGATGGATGGATAGACTGATGGACGGATGGATCGATATATGGGTGGATGGATGTATATACGGATGGATGGACGGATTGATGTACAGATGGATGGATGGTTGGATGGATGGATGGTTGGATGGATCGATATACAGATGTGTGGATAGTTCTACAGATAAATCTGCAGCACATGCAGATAATATCTGTGGCCCACTCACTCTGATCCCATTGCAGTAAATAATGGCAGGTCCGGGCCCTCCTGAGTGCAGGGAAATGAGAACACTGGCACACAGGTAGGTGCCGCTGACCCGTTTTCCTCCAAGCCTTTCTCTGTGGATGACCCCTCATCTGTAATCATGTGAAGATACGCTGACCCCTATACATATTCAGCACCATCAGGTCTCACTTGCCATACATGCATCCTCAGCTGTTAACAAGACTGAAGGCGTTTTCTCTTCATTTCCCGGTGACTCTCTAACCCCTTCCAGATACAATTACTGTTAATTGCCTTTAATAAACATTTTACCATTTTTTTCTCATTAGTAATCTTTATTTTTCTTCTTTTTCCTCGGTATCAGAATGCCTGTTAGGTGTCAAATCTCAGGCTGCGCGCTTGGTTCCAGCATTATATATTTTTTCTTCCCTTTTAATGTGTTTTGAGATGTATTTTAACTTCGACACCAATTAGTGTGATTTAATTTCAGTCGCTGGAAGTCATTTTTTTTTTAAATACATCGCAACTTTACCTTGTCTCTGAGAGATAAAGGTGCCCCCCTCAGCGATCATATTCCCCTGCAAATCACAATTTTACTCCTAATTACCGGCAATTATGTGAAAATAAAAAAATAAAGAGAGAAAAAAACACATAAGGTATAATATCACTCAATATATATCAAAGTCAGAGGGA
>NW_017306274.1:2463962-2483712 GCF_000935625.1 Nanorana parkeri
AACGAAGCCGCTCCTATAGACTTTTCCCTTCTCACTTGTCACATGTTATTCCGATGGATGCCATTGGCTCAGATTCAATTATATAAAGATATATTAAGGACACTGATAAAGAGCTCTGCTTAATGGTCCACCTGAACCTTAAAGGAGAACTATGAGGTGAGTGAAAATCACTCAGCCTCATAGTTCGAGCCGACGTGTGACAACGAAACTGTCACACGTCGGCTCAATAGATCGGGGAGTGAGCGAACACATACCATCACTCGCTCACTTCTTGATCCTGTCCCTGCACAGAGTCGTGACTGTCACTCATGGCTCCCTGCAGGGATCCCCCCTCCAGGGCTGTCTGGCGGAACGGACGGGGGAGGGGGCGGGTACAGCTGGCTCTGCCTCTAGATAGGCAGAGCTAGCTGTCAATCACGCAGCTGGGTGGATCTCGACAGTAATGTCGGGATCCGTCCCGGCTGCGGCGTTCTCAGTATACCGCAAAAATTTTGAATTTCGGAGCTACAGCTTTGGGTCCTCCCGCTAGTTTGTGTCCTCCCGTTACCCTGGGGAGAACTATGGGGAAAAACACTGACCCATAGTTCTCCTTTAAAGCCTGACTCCAGTCAAAAATAACAAGAGACAATGCAGAGCACACTGAAGGATAAAATATAAAAAAGCAGCTTTTGTTGCAATATTCATTTCCAATTTCGAGCTGTCACCTGCAATACTTCTCTTTTACCACTAGATGTCCTCAGTCTGATGGCCAGCATCATTCAACCCATGTCTGAGCCCAGACTGTCCCGGACGAGCCCCCAGCCTGTGACTGGACAGTGAAAGGAGAAGCAGCACACTGATGAGCTCATCTCTCTGTCACTTTCCTCTCTCCTCATCACCGTGTTACATTGTTGCCCTGATGAAGGGTCCATGCGTGGCTCCGAAACATCAGTTATAATTATTGCAACATGTATGATGATTTGTCCGATTAAATGGACTTCATCGTTTGAATATGCTGGTGATTCCTGTTCATTTCCGTTGATGGCTCTTCGAAGCCAGTTTACGTAAAAATAAGTGAAATTAAAAAAAAATATTGTACAAAATTGTATTTATTTTACTCGCTTCTTCAGCCGCTCCCCATTTCTGCCCCCCATACTATATTACAGAGCATGCCAGTACATTCCAAACACAACATTTTTACTCTCAGCCCCGCCCCTTAATGCCCCCTATAATTTACTTGATGGGCACTTACTGGTCACAGTAACAATTCAAAATCTTTTCAAAAATAAAATATGTATTTTTTTTTAAATGTGTGGCAGAAGTTATTCTTTAAATTGTATTTATTTTTAAGACAAAGCAAATCTTTTATTTTTTTTTCTTCATCCAGCTCTCATCTCAATGTAGATTAGTCAGAATGGGATAATTGGTTTAACTGATTAAGAGTGATATAGGCTTTATGGGTTTTGCGCAGCAGGTACGCTCAGATGGATGTGGGGTAGACTTGTCCGTATCAGCGGGGTGCGGCAGAAAACCGCGTCTGAGAAGGGGGAGAAGGAAAAAAAAAAGGGGGAGGGGATTTAAGGGATGGTAAATGGTCTGAAATGTTATGCGTATTGCCGCTAATTAATACAGTGCTGGTGGTGGGGGTGGTGGGGGGCGGGGAAGTGGACGCTTTCCTAAAAGACTATTTATATGGCTCCATATTAGAGGTTCTTTATAATTATCGTCATGAAGGACAACCCGAGACCGGAGGAGACACCCAGAGAGCAATTGTGTTCCTTGTCAAAGATTTGTTAAAGGATGACGTCACCATCGTGTTGTGTTATATGGAGCCAAAGACGGAGAACGACTGACTAGGGATAAGTGAGTTGGAGAATTTTAGAGCCCATTCACATCAATGACGCATTCGACCGCATGCTACTGCAGTGCTTGTTAATGTGCATATGGTGGTGCGTGGCAGTGCCATTCATATTGATTGGAGCCCCTATGTACTTTTACGGCAGCCGGCCCATTTAAAATGAATGGGCTGCCCTAATGCAATTTTCCATGAGGAAAAGGGATTGAAGCTGATCACTAGGCAGGTATAACAGAGATATAGATAGATATATAAAAATGTATACTGTGTATATGTATATATATATATATATATATATATATGGCAAGCTGCATGCTGATAGAAAGAGAAAACAGAGTTACAGAGAGATGAGCTCATTACTGTTCTGCTTTTCCTTTCACTGTCACTTTTGACTTAAATGCAAGCAGTGCAAGTACCTGCATGTGACCTTTTATCAGCCTCTTTCAGTCCTTGTACAGCAGGGCTGGAGTGTGAAAAGCAGAAGCAGCACCAAGAGCCAATCCTAAGAAGGAGGAGAAAGTGAAGTGAGAGAAGATAACCAGTGTGAGTGTTGTATTTTCATATCGCCGTAATTTCCCTAATGCCCCAAAAAAAACAACAACCCATGGATCTCAGCAAACAATTTGTGACTTTTTCATACACTTTGTGCTTTGGCCCTTTTACCAAATTCTGCAGCGTATGGTCCGAATCAGGGACACAGGATGTCACTCCTCATTATGTCTCCTGGATGCCTCTCCTCTCTCTCTCCTGGCTATCTCTCCTCTCTCTCTCCTGACTGTCTCTCCTCTCTCTCTCCTGACTGTCTCTCCTCTCTCTCTCTCTCTCCTGGCTGTCTCTCCTCTCTCTCTCTCTCTCCTGGCTGTCTCTCCTCACTCTCTCCTGGCTGTCTCTCCTCTCTCTCTCCTGGCTGACTCTCCTCGCTCTGTCTCCTGGCTGTATCTTGTCATGCTATCCTCACTCTCTCCCCTGGCTGTGTCTCCTAGCTCTCTCTTTAGGTTGTCTCTCCTTTCTTTCTGCTGGCTGTCTCTCCTTGCACTCTCTCCTGGCTGTCTCACCTCTATCTTTACTGGCTGTCTCTCCTCTCTCTCCTGACAGTCTCTCCTCTCTCTCTCCCCTTGCTGTTTCTCCTTTCTCTCTCTTGGCTGTCTCTCCTCGCTCTCTTTCCTGGCTGTGTCTCCTCTCTCTCTCTCCTGACAGTCTCTCCTCTCTCTCCCCCCTTGCTGTCTCTCCTCACTTTCTCTCTTGGCTGTCTCTCCTTGCTCTCTTTCCTGGGTGTGTCTCCTCTCTCTCCTGGCTGTCTCTCCTCTCTCTCTCTCTCTCCTCTCTCTCTCCCCTTGCTGTCTCTCCTCACTTTCTCTCTTGGCTGTCTCTCCTCGCTCTCTTTCCTGGCTGTATCTCCTCTCTCTCTCTCTCCTGGCTGTCTCTCCTCTCTCTCCTCACTCTCTCCCCTTGCTGTCTCTCCTCACACTCTCTCCAGGCTGTCTCTCCTCGATCATCCTCCCGGCTGTCTCTCGTACCTGTCTCTCCAGGCTGCCTCTCCTCTCTCTCTGTTGGCTGTCTTACCTCACTCTCTATCTTGTCTGTCTCTTCTCACTCTATCCTGTATATTCTCCAAGAAAATAAATGCTGCATGCCGCAAGAGTGTTCGGGTTTTGCTTGAAGAAAACGTGGCAGCCCAACACTGGGGTGTAATTCCCAACCGAGACCCTAAATACTTGGAGATTGCATGTTCTCCTTGTACTTGCTGGGTTTCTTCCTACACTCCGGAGAAATGCTGGTAGGTTGATTGGCTCAACTGAGTGTCCCCAAGATGGCTGCCTCACCTCCTAAGTGCGTTGAGTCCCCAATTAAGTGAAATATTCTTTTCAACAGCTGATGATGCTGATTCACTTTACAGTATGTGTTATTAGAGGCCACAAGGAGGAGAAAAGCTGCAAGCACCAGAAGATAACCAGGGCTGGATCTCAGAGCGTACAACGCCGGACATCTGGTCAGTATCGAGCAAAAGCTGCTTTATTTTCTTCATCTGAGGTTGGGATTTTTTTAATATAATCTCTCGGGAAGCCAGAGCAGGGCCTTTATTTTCTGTAGGTTCATATTTATGGTGACAAACAAGGTGGGAGAGAGAAAGCGGTAGAGGGAATGAAAATATGAACCGCAGGCAATATTGATGATGTCTGCTATTTAGCACTAGAAGGGGGGGCACCCCCTAGACCTCAAGAGCAACCTGCTGTGCAGTGTCATGACAAGCATCCCCTGTAGCCTGGGCTTCGTCATTAGGACGTAATGAGCCGTGCAGTGAAATATACCTTCCCCAGCCACTTGATGAAGGTGCACTGACACACCGGGTGCCCGGGAAGACAGGAAATATTTCTTTCCCTCTTCTACTCCTCTACATTCGTCCTTATTTTGTCCATCAATCACATCATTAGTCAAGGCAGACACAGCTGTCAGGCAGACCCAGATGCCAACTGGCAGGCGATCGTGGGACAGGTGTGATCGCGCTACCAAAACAACGTGTGAAAATGAGAAATAACAAAAAAGAAAAGGAGACTTTGTTTCAAAGGCTAGAATGTTAGTGATATGTCCAAAAAATAAAGAGAAAGAGTTAAGGGCTTGTGGAAGCGTGCTCGGTAAGCAGGGACGGACCTACGTTTTGTAGACCTGTTTTCAAACCTGACTTTGAAATATTCAGAAGGATTGATTTACTAAAGGAGTAGGCAGTTCACTTAGAAAAAGTGAATAAGACATAGCTATGTTTGCTTAAAATAGAACTAAAGCCAAACCTTTTTTTTTTTAGTCCACTTCTGGGTCAAAGGAGTACATTCACATATGACCCAAAGTCAGCATCTAGCAGGCTGCTGCCTGCTATTTGCTGACAGCGCAGAGCTGGGAACAATCCCAACAATATTGTCAGGATCCACTCCACTGCCTGATTGACAGCTAGCTCTGCCTCTCTAATGCCAGAGCCAGCTGTGCCCACCCCCTCCAATGCCTGTCCCTCCAATGAGCGATGGAGGAACAGAGAAGGGAGGGGGGAATTTCTGCAGGTAGCAGTGACGAACAATCACGCTCTCTGCAGGGAGTAGACTGTGAGCTGAGCGATTAGCGGTTGATCACACCTGCAGTGTTACACACCGGCAGGACCGTCTCTATTATTGATTGGGGCAAACATTTTCTTGGGTCTACACACCCCCGTCAGACGGAAACGTGATCCCGCAGGAGACTTCACGCTACGCTGCGCATGGCAGGGGTGGAGCAACACTATGCGATGCCATTTGCATAGTAAACAGAACGGTGCTGCGTGTGTATGGGAAAGCTGCTTTGGAACCCACAAGAAAGATTGGGCCCGGGGCAACTGCCCATTTTGCCCCACGTTAAAGACGGCCCTGCACGCTGGCTTTAATTATTGGGAAGAATATATTTTACTCTCCCAATACTTTTCCTTTAAATCATCCAAATGTGCAAGGAAAAAACAAATGTTTCCCCCTTGCAAATGATTGGGTATTTAAAGATATTTAGAGTGTCATCTGCTTCACCTTATCTACTAAGCTAAGTGCACAATCTCTTCTCCTTTTGTAGATCAACCTCAATGTGTCCATCACATAGCTGATAAGAGACCTTGGTAATGAGGGTGGCCTCCCTTGTGCCTCCAGCTTCAGTGTGCCTGAAAGAAAAGACAGAAGCTGATAAGGGAAAAGAGGAACATGAGTGCCGGAAGATGATGCTTGCAGACCCTTGAGCTGATGATGCGGATCCAGAGAGAACAATGAGAACGTGTGGGCAGGAGTGTCAGGTGAGCAGGCAGCAGAAAAGCAGTAAAGAACAGCAGAAGGAAAGGAGAACTCTGGGATGAACGTGTCTTCAGGATGACAGAGTCCACCAAGGACACCAGCAAGAAGGCAGCAGGAGCACTTGTAGAAGTCCTCAGCTGGATCTTGGACGGACACTTGACCGGTAGTGTAGGAACGAGTCAGAAGCAATAGCAAAGTCACAGAGCAGACCAAGGTCAGCAATGAGAGGGCAGTGCTGTACCAGATCATGAGCAGAAACAGGGTCAGAGAGGAAGTCAAGGTCAGAAGCTGGATGAACAACAAAACACAGCAGGATCCAAAAGCAGATCAGGAGTCAGCCAGGTCAATAACAAAGAAACACACAGAGCACTGCTCAGGTCTCAAGGAACAAGCTGAAGACCGGTCAGCACTGACAACGAGTCAGGCTATTCCTCAAGTAGGCAGTTTGTTGCCACTGTTGACCTTGGAGATGCATGCACCATCAGCAGCATGCATGCTCTGATGCATGCACAAGGACAAGTGCAATCTATGTGCAGTGCAATCTATGTGCAGAGCCACAGCCAAGGCTTGCACACACACAGGTGCCTGTGCTAATTGAGTAACAGGTATTCCCTAATAGTGTCCCAGAGTCAAATGTAGCCTGTTGCTATAGGGGCTATATTGATACACCTGCGTATCTTGTAGTCTTGTAGCCAGTAGACATGGTCGTCCATATTCCTGTGGTTCCCGTGGAAACATTTCAGTATACCAGCTAGGACAGAATGGATAGATCAAAAGCCAAAACAATGAACAATGATATCCTTATTTATTTTTATTACTTAGTCTGAGGATGACTCTGGAGCTGGGAGTCAGAGCTGAGACCACCTGAGACCTCCAGACTTGCAGTCAGAGGCAGCAGTACCTTAGATGATCTAACACTGTAGATATACAGTTGTGAGGCTTACATAAAGTGAACAGCTATTTCATAGGAGGAATTTAAGACCAAAGGTACATTTATTAGGGTGCTGCTTAACAGGGGCATCCCTACATTTTTGGCAGGGGGTGTGTGCCAGCCAGTGGTGTCACAAAGGGGGGTGCGCTCACCCGGGTGCCACCATAAGGAGGGGTGACACCAAAATGACTGACAGTCCTTTTGGTGTCACCCCCTCTGAAAAGTCACGGACCGAGAGCCCAACAGTGTCAGGAGAGAGGAGGGGACCCGGCGGCATACCTCATACCGCCGGGTCAACATCCCCTCCTCTCTCTGCCGGCGTCCATCGCCATGATGGCCGCCTGCAGGCATCAATAAGACGGCCGCGCATGCTCAATGACGTTGCGGCGGGTTGTCACCCGGTCTCCTCTCCGGGTGTCAGCCAGCCTCGGGACGCCCCTGGTGCCAGTGTATGTTACCAGGGGGCAGAGAAGGTGGCAGTGCACGTTACGGGGGGCAGGGGGTGCACGGTACGGAGCTCTTAGCAGCCTGGGATACTCTGACCGAAAAGGGAGAGCGGCCCATGTGACCCAATGAGATGCCGTCTGAGGCTGTCTCGTCATAGGGCCGACACTGCTCCTTAGGCATAATTAACATATCTAGATATTCTCCATAAGCATAGCAAATCTTCACTTTTTGAGTTCAGGTAAACTTTAAGGCACCATAGTGGGTACGTAAAGCATGCCGCATTGGCGTCTCAGACAGTGTTATCAAATGCAATTTTATCTTGCCTTAAACCCCATTGAGCATGCCTTAAGTGCCATAGCTTGATGAATCAAGCCATTATTTTATTTATCCTACCCCAGTCCAGACATCTTACGATCCTAAGCCTGATAGTGTCAAGCACAGGTCTTCTTTAAATATTTTCATAGATCCGAGTTGATATCCGGGACTATAGTCTTCATTAATCTCATCGGTCAATACGTGACACCTCTGTGCCAGGCATTGAACACAGGTAAAATAGCATTATCTGAAAACATAAATATTGATTCATGCAGAAGCAATTTGTAATAGTGCATGTCAGGCAGCTCAATATGTCTCTAACCCCTTGTTTTATTTCAGTAAGTACATGACAGTTACTGCTAGGGTGATCCTACACAGCTGCATTCTGGGAAAAGGGGCAGGCGTCATGGCTCCCAGAGTCACCTTTTATTTGGGCTGGGGAAATACATCGTGTTTGGACGGAACAATGAGGATTTCTCAGAAATAATTGTATAGGTTTCCTGACTGTAAATGAATCATTGTGGCTGGGAAGAACCACCTCGGCATTGTATCTCTGTCATTCATAATCATCGGCAATGGATGAAGAAACAGAGAACCGGTTATGTCAGTGCTCCCGTTTTGCGGACTCTGTGTTTTTGGGTTTTTTTTAGTTACCAAACAAGAAAAAAAGAAGACAAACAATATGAACAAAAGTCTGGGGAAACCTGACTATCACACCCATATTAGCTAGTTAGATATTCCATTCCATTGCCATGGGTATTAACATGCAGTTGTCCTCCCATAAACTATATGACCGAAAGTCTGTGGAAACCTGGCCATCACACCTATATGAGCTTTTAGGACATTCCATTCCAAGACCATGGGTTTTTACATGGAGTTGTCCTCCCATAAGCCATATGACCAAAAGTCTGTGGAAACCTGATCATCACACCTATATAAGCTTGTTGGACATCCAGTTCCGAAACCACGGGTATTAAAATGGAGCTGTCCTCCCTTTGTGGCTATTACAGCCTCTGCTCTTCTAGAGAGGTTTTACCACAAGATTTTGGAGTGTGTCTGAGGAATTTGTGCCCTGTGTGCCATTCCTGAGGTCAGTTACTGATGTTGGATGAGAAGACCTGGCTCACAATTGGCATTCAAAATTCATCCCTTAGGAGTTTAATAGGTTTGAGGTCAGGGCTCTGTGCAGGCCACTGTAGTTCCTCCCCACCAAACTCTTCAAATCATGTCTTTATGGAGCTTGCTTTGTACACAGGGGCACGGTCATGCTGGAACAGAAAAAGGTCATTCACCAGACTGTTGCCACAAGGTTGGAAGCACACAATAGTCTCAAATGTCTTTATATGAGGAGGTATTAATGGTACCCTTCACCTGAACTCAGTCTTTTGGTGGGGTCTCCACATACTTTAGTCCATACAGGTAAGCATGGTGGTCGGGTGTTTACAAAATTGTGGCCATATTGTGTATATCTGTCAGTGTTAAATATACACCCCAAATACAAGTAAAAAAAGGACTGCAGCTTAGTTGTTCAGGTCTTTGTTTTTTCATCCTTGGCTCTAGCCTTCCTTATGTTCTGGGGATTAGTGATGGGCTCGATGTTTGAGCCGAGCATGAGTTCGACTTGAACATCGGCAGTTCGTGTGTTCAGTGAACAGCACCCCGCAAGGCACTGTGCCTTGTAAGCCCTGATTGGGTAAAGTCTTGCACCTGACCATAGGTCAGGTGCAAGACTTTACCCAATCAGGAGCTTGTTTTATACAAGTGATCTCAGTGATGTCGCCAAGATCACTCTTGGCGTCTGCCCCCCGCGCTTTGAGGAACCTGGCATTGGGGCAGATGAGAGAGTGAATCCAGCCCTGCCTCTGGGAACAGGCGGCTAAAAGACTAGGGACACCCCTGTACAGATTCATGTAGAAAACATCCCTGAAACCTGTCTGCTATAGGAAAAAAAAAAAAAAGCATTGCAGCAACGGTTAACAAGTTTGAATATTGATGAGACCCTTACAACTGTGTTCTCCAAGCAATCCATTGAAACAAAGGGTTTTCAGCATGGAGGACCCTTTCACATTCAAAGCCCACCTGCAAAAAAAAAAAAAAGGTTATGTTCATAGGTTGGACTGGATGAACCTTGGTCTTTATTTAACCTTAGGCTGGGTTCACACCTAGGTGTATCGAATATGCGTGTTTGTCGCGCTTTTCGTGTCGCGCGTTTGTCTTGCGATTCGCGGTAAAAAACGTGCGACGGACACGCGTTTCCGAGGGCTACCTGGTTGTATCCCAATGGATACGCCCGACAAAAACGCCCCAAAGAAGCTCCTGTACTTCTTTGGGCGTAGGGCGTTTTGTAGCGCGTTCATACGGCCTGTAATGCGCCCAGGTGTGAACCATACCCATAGGAAATAATGGGATTTCGGTGTTTGAGCGTTTTGCAGAGCGTAGGAATGCGCTACAACACGCCCAGGTGTGAACCGGGCCTTAGAAACTATGTAACTATGTGTTCAGGTAGAAACTCTTCTCAAAATGTTGTTATAATATTGAAAAAGACATTCATGATACAAGTGCCACATGTTAGCATATTGGGATTCATTTATGGCACAGATCAGGTAATGCCTATCCTATCTTAAGCCTGAATTTAAAAAATTTCATTTTTATTCCCCCCTGCTACTTAACTGAACACGACATCTCTATAAATTCTTGTTATGACAAATGTAAGAGATAATCATTTAAATTGCATTTAATTTACAGTAGAGTAATAGCAGAAACCACTTTTGTGGTTCCTAAGAGTACAAAGTAATGAATACAGAATTATTTAAAGTAGAGAAGGAGATAGATTGAAATTAGAGTGACTCTTGCCCAAAGCGCCATCAGTTTCTTTCTTTCTTTTTTTTTTCTCTCTCTTTTTGTTCTTTACAGGCGAGGTGAAAGAGGATTAAAGATGATGAAACTATAATTTAGGGTGTTTTTGGAAGGAAGATGACTCCTGGCTGAATTTTAAGTAAATTTGGCTCTTTGAATGGATTTGAAAAGGAATGCCGAGAGTCCCCTTGCAATGAGGTGACTTGAGCAGGACTTAGTTGACGGATGCGGGTGTCAGGTCGAGTAAGGTCGGCCTTCTGTAATCTTCTTTAATTAGTTTTAACAGATTTCACCTGTAGCTGCCGTGTATTGCTCAGAGCGAGTCACAACAGTGTGCCTTTTTAAAATGTACAGTATACTATTATCAAAAGGGCTTGGGCTGTAAAACAAAAGGCATTCAAGTTGAGGGAATCTGTAAAAAATAAGACTTGCTGTATTTTTCTTGAAGACGTTTCACTGGTCATCCGACCAGCTTTCTCAATTCAGAATGAGAACCTTCTCAGGTTGAGGGGCGTTCACACTGCATGACATAGGGCAATTTATGCAGTAGTATCAAAGACTGCCTGTATTTACTTCTCTGCCACAGACTGCAGGCAGTGCTGGATTTAATCTCTCTGCTGCCCCAAGGCCAGGTTCCTCAGTTCGCCTCCCCCCCCCTTCCCATCAACCCCACCCCCATTGAGAATGGCTGACCTGCAGGCTGCATACAAGTGATCTGGATGACATTGCCCAGATCACTTGTACAAAACAAGCGGCGACTTCCCTGCTGTACATTTAGCTCTGCTTGCCCAAAGGAGGGCTAAATGTAGGAAACAACTACCCGCCCAGCGCCCGGAACTGCATGTACTGGGCATCGGGAGATAGGAATTCCACACCCCTGCTGCCCCTCTACTCCCTGCTGCCCCAAGGCCGGGCCTTGGTTGGCCTTGTGGGAAATCCGGCCCTGACTGCAGGTCTTACGCGCTCTTCACATTTCTCCAGGGCATTGCGCGGTGTTAATGCACATTATGCTGCTCTATTACCATGCAGTACATTTGAGCAGCGTTTCTCAACCTTTTTTCATTTATGGCACCCTTTAAAAGTATCTCGAGGAACCCAAGTCCAAAATAAAACAAATGTAAATGTAAAAAACGATGTGCGGTCCCTACATAATCCAATCCAGAATCTTATCTGAAATAGGCGTCTGGCATGAATTTTAAGGGGGAACCCCATTGAAAACACAAATTGGGTTCCCCCATTCACATCAGAGTCTCCGCTTCACACTAGCATGCTGTCAGCAGCTGCAGCAGCATGGCAGAGAGTGCCAGACAGACCACAACCTAAATGGAAGCTAACTTCTATCCTTTTATGATTGGATCCCACCCAGTGATGTCACAATGGGGGTGCGGGGGGGGGGTGTGGCCCCACACCCAGGGGCCACCATTGGAGGGGTGACCCCGAAATGACTGACAGTCATTTTGTTGTCACCCCCTATGAAAAGTCGGACACTCAGTCATGGACGGGGAGCCCGACAGTGTCAGGAGAGAGGAGGGGACCCGGCGGGTGAACGTCCCCTCTTCTCTCTGCCGGTGTCCACCACCAAGATGGCCGCCAGCAGGCATCAATAAGATGACCGTGCATGCGTGATGACGTCACGGCCGGGTGGCACCCCCTTCTCTGCTCCAGGTGACAAGCGGCCTCAGGTCGCCCCTGATCCCACCCTCCCTTGATTAGCATCATTTGTTTCCACGGTGCTGGTGCCAGGAGCTTGGCGGGTCACCAGCCAGAGTGTCCCGCTCAACTCCCTGGCAACCGATGACATAACCGAGCTGGGCGGGAAGCCGGACATAGCTCTTAGCAACCTGGGAGCTGTGGCTGCCCCTCTGCCACCCCAGCTGCCGCCCCCCTAATGAGATGCCACCTGAAGCAACCAGCTCCTAGATACCTCATTATAGGGACAGCCCTGTATACTGGGTCAACACTTTATCTGTGGTGCGTTCATCCTTCACACATTCCTGTTCTGGCGACAACTCAAATTTTTGTATTCTCCCTCACTTCCAGTACTGACAACAATGGCAATTAGGACAGCTAAAGAACATCAGACATCAGCCAAAACTGGACAGGGGTTCTGACCCTTCCTGACACTATCCAAAACTAAAAAACAAAAGGTTTGGATGTAGTTACACTTTAAGAGGCAACGTACAAATGTCCTTGTTCTACAGGTTAGCACTATGCATTTAAGTCCCTGCATAACACCACCACATTAAAAGAAATGCCAAATTTTTAAACGCCAGCAACAAAATCTAAAATACGACCCATCTCCGTCATATGTTTAACAGTTTCTGAAATCAAGAAAGCAAAATATCACTTCAGCCAGGCGCGTATAATACTTTTTGGGAATAAATCACCGAGCATTTTCATGGCAGACATATAATTTTATGATTTTTATGACTATCATACAGATCCCTCTCATGTTTTATGGGTTCACTTACTTTTATAGGATTTTATAGAATCATTTGCCTGAAAAAAAAAGGGACTCTGGAACATTACTGATCATTGTAGCCTCTCCTGAGACTAAATAAAGTGCCGTGTAGAGTGGGTGGCGCAGCCGAGCCCGTCTTAAATTTTATTTAAACACATATTAACTCAGGACAAAAGGTTTGTGATGGGGGCTGTTAAGGCTTTCTTTGTTCATTCAGTTGTTTCTTAGTTTGGATAAAGAGTGCCATGCCTACCTCAGTGCAAAGGATCATAGTATAGAAACAATGATCAAAGCAGAATGTAAATATAAAGTACCTTTATAGGTATACCTGTCCCATGTGTGGTTTCTTCTGTGTTTGGGTAACCTCAGGGCCGGATTTACTCTCTCTGCTGCCCCAAGGCAAGGTTCCTCAATGTGCCGCTGCCCCCATGGAGAATGGCAGATCTGCAGGCTGCATACAAGTGATCTGGGCTAAATCACAGATTTACAAGAACAAGTGGAGGCTTCACCGCCGTACATTTAGCTCTGCTTGCCGAAAGCAGCCCTAAATGTAGAAAACAACTACCCGCCCGGCGCCCGGAACTGCATGTCCCAGACATCGGGAGATAGGAATTCCACACCCCTGCTGCCCCTCTACTCCCTGCTGCCCCGAGGCCGGGCCTTGGTTGGCCTTGTGGGAAATCCGGCCCTGGGTAAACTCTTACTCACTCAGCCTGTATCCATGAAACATCAGAATACACCTCCTCCATTTACAGAATGCCTTGTATGCCATGAAAAGGATGCAATGTTTTCCGAATAGTTGAGCTGCAGAACCATTCAAGGATTTGTCGCATGGTGGGTTCATGGCGGATCTCAGGGGGTTCGAGGTTGACGGTTCGAGCAAATTTATGGTGAAATTCGCCAGACCAAATTTTAAAGGACCTTTCACCTGTGATCAGCAGGGTTAGAATGGCCAATAATGAGGGCACTTTGTATGCAGCATGTTACTGCTTATTTGTGCGCAAAAAATTGTGTGCACCAAAGCACCACATATCTATCATCTCTAATGCCGTAGCTACCAATAAATGTAGGTCATCCCCTTTGTTAAAAATGTCAGGTAGACCTAAAGTGAAAGGCAAACGCTCTGCACTTGGAGTTAGTAGCGAACAAGTAGGTTCTGCAAGTCAAAGCTGTTGTTGGGTTGCACAATCTAGAGGCAGAGAACATGCCTTTTTTTAATCTCATAGTGGCCAAGCTATATAGCCACAATCTATACAGCCACAGCACAAGCATGAGGTAGTGGCTGACAAAGCATTCTTTTTTTTCCTCAACCGCTTCTGCTATAGCCACCATAGCCGTGTCAAGCTCGCTATTAGGAGACAGCGGAATTATTTAAACACACGTTGCAGGAGGGTGTACTTGGTAATGTTCAAGCATTGCTCCTTTCAGATTATGAGGATGAGGAAGAGAGCACCATGGCCATAGAAAGGCCATAGAAGTAGAGCAGGGTTCAGCAACACAGAAACCAGGGGACATCATGCAGGGAGCAGCAAGAGGCCGTGATATTCCAGCAGCTGGATCTTACTGCGAAGTGGGCTCCAGCAATGAGGAGAAGGTGGATGATGAAATGGCAGCTGGATAATGAGGAAAGGGCAGAACAGCAGCAAGACAGGATTTTGTCCAGGGTCAGGGGGAAACTTGCAAAGGAATGGAAGTAGTAGTTGTCCTAATCCATATGGCAGCACTGTTTAACAAGTACAGGCTACTTGTTATAGGATACAGATAAGGATTCATTTTTATATACAAGTCTTAATGAAATTGTCCTTCCCTAGAGTACAGCTTTGACACAATTGTAAAAGAACCTAACTTTATAATACCTTCTTGCCCTCTTGGCATTCGTAAGAATGTGAGAAGTAAAAAAAATGATAATTTTCTTTTTCTGAGGTCTATGTGTTACTTCACCTGTGGCAAAATTCTAGAATTGCTCACAAGTGCTAAATTAATCCGGCTCTTTTTTTTTTCATAGTGCACACTCAGCTCAAATATCCATGTTTTATCTAACTCGATAGCCGGAATTGAAAATTTAAATACTGTTCATTTTATGGAAAATACTGGCACTCCTCAAACAGAATGAATTACCACTCAAAGCTGTCACCACCACATTTACAAGTAAATTCTCTCACCTAGCTTGCTAAAAAAAAAAATAGACATGTCTTAATTGTATTTTCTGCATGCATATAATTGTAGAGGACCTGCAGTCAGCACAGCGGCTTAAGCAGGTTTGTCTTACAGCATCGGGGTGTTGGCTTTTATCCCCACTAGACACGCTATCTGCATAGAGGCTGTATACTCTGCATGAGTTTGTGGGCATTTTCTCTAGTTTTCTCCTATGATGCAAAATATATTGATAAACCAAAACTGAATTTGACTTTGTAGCTGTAAATTGTTCTCTGGTGTCTGAAAGTAGAAGTAAATTCTAATTACGTGATGCAATTAGATACAAACAGTCAGCGCTCAAGTAGAAAAAAGAATACAATCCTGTTGCAGAGAAATGTTTAAAATGTGTCCTTTCATATAAATGATCAATGTTGTTAATCTAATACTCAAGATCTATAGATTTGTTGCTTCCACCAGACTGGGATGTTGTATAAAAACACTATAGGACAAACAGAAAATGGCACCGTCATAGAACCTTTAACCTTTGAACTCCTGCTCCAGGTTTGTCCTGAAATAGCCAACCATGTGGACCTTAGGTGCAGATCTAGGATTGTTCTCAGCCCCAAGTTTATTTGAATATACGCGGAGGCTGTTGGGCTGAGTTACTCAGGTATTTTGGTGATCAGTGGAGAAGGGGAACCTTACATAGGTACCATTGGAAAACTTCTTCTTCACATTGGTGTCAGCGTAGTGCCCCCTTACAGAGATCATCAGTGTAGTTCCACTCTTTGCTGATGGTCAGGAAAGAAGGGCCCTCCTACTTTGTTGGTCAGCATGGAATTGCGTCCTTACATTGGTTTTAGAGACATAAAGAACATTGGTGGTCAGTGGAGCAGTGTCCCCTTACATGGATGGTAAGGGAAGATAGTAAGTGGTCAGTGTAGTGCTCCTTTATGCTGTTGTTCAGGAAAAAAGGCCCCTCCTCCAATGTTGGTGAACAGCATGAACGTGCCTCCTTACATTGGTGTTTGAGATAGGAGGCAGTTGGGCTGAGTTATTCCTTGTATTTTGTTTACCCCAACAATTAGATCTCCCTGCCATAATTCAACCCTGACCCTGTTTACCTGGGAGTTTTGGGTATTCATGCTCATATTTTGTGTGTTTCAGCTGTTCTAGCAACATTCTCCATAATATAGGATATAAAAAAGCCAGCTGAGATTGTGGGAACCACTTATAATGGGCAAAGCAGGTATGCAGACCCGGGAACTCACCATAGATATCTCACCAACAGAGTCCCCAAGCGATAGTAGAAAGCAGACCCAGGAGCTCAGCTTAGATATCTCACCAACAGAGTCCCCAATCGATAGAAGAAAGCAGACCCAGGAACTCAGCTTAGATACCTCACCAGCAGAGTCCACAAGCGATAGAAGAAAGCAGACCCAAGAGTTCAGCATAGATACCTCACCAACAGAGTCCCCAAATGATCATTATAGATACCTCACCAACAGTGTCCCCAATCGATAGAAGAAAGCAGACCCAGGAACTCAGCATAGATATCTCTCCAACAGAGTCCCCAAGCGATAGAAGAAAGCAGACCCGGGAACTCACCATATATACCTCACCAACAGAGTCCCCAAGCGATAGAAGAAAGCAAACCCAGGAGCTTAGCATAGATATCTCACCAACAGCGCCCCCAAGTGATAGAAGAAAGCAGACCCAGGAACTCAGCATAGATATCTCTCCAACAGAGTCCCCAAGTGATAGAAGAAAGCAGACCCGGAAACTCAGCATAGATACCTCACCAACAGAGTCCCCAAGCGATAGTAGAAAGCAGACCCAGGAGCTCAGCTTAGATACCTCACCAACAGAGTCCACAAGCGATAGAAGAAAGCAGACCCAAGAGTTCAGCATAGATACCTCACCAACAGAGTCCCCAAATGATCATTATAGATACCTCACCAACAGTGTCCCCAATCGATAGAAGAAAGCAGACCCAGGAACTCAGCATAGATATCTCTCCAACAGAGTCCCCAAGTGATAGAAGAAAGCAGACCCGGAAACTCAGCATAGATACCTCACAAACGGTGTCCCCCAGCGATAGAAGAAAGCAAACCCAGGAGCTTAGCATAGATATCTCACCAACAGAATCACCAAGCGATAGAAGAAAGCAGACCCGGAAACTCAGCATAGATACCTCACAAACGGTGTCCCCCAGCGATAGAAGAAAGCAAACCCAGGAGCTTAGCATAGATATCTCACCAACAGCGTCCCCAAGCAATAGAAGAAAGCAGACCCAGGAGCTCAGCATAGATATCTCACCAACAGAATCACCAAGCGATAGAAGAAAGCATCGGTGGTTTTATTTCTCCAGCATCTACCAAACATTGAAATACCAGGTTTGTGTGGTGTGGTATGCTGGTGCAATAAAAGTCTGTTTATTATTTTGACTTTTTGCTTTTTGGTATGTTGCCATGTTTCCCCCTCATGTTTTGCGATCAGTTAATACAGTTCTTATTTATACACTACCTTGCTCCCCATGTTTCCATTTAGGGTTGTCTTCACCGTTAATAATTACAGAGGCTTTAGACAGAAATATCTTTAAGCCTTCATGAAAGACATCTTTTTTAATGTCAACCTGATATGAACTAAATTCAATGTTACTTCTTGCTGGGTAGATACTGCCTGTGGATCTTGTCAAGTCACCATGTTGCATTATTCTGCATACAGACCAGGTCTCAGGAGGTATGTATTTTTGTCTTTTGCATATAGCGACGTATGAGAGGAAAAGGTGGATTGACTATTTAGCAAAACTAGTGTTAGCTATCTAGTATGGAGTTGGAGTTGTGAAGTCTTATAACTACCCTGTAATGGGCTAAAGCTGCTGAATCATCAGGATAACTTCACATTCTATCCAATGGCTGCCTGTTGCTGGGCAGAACATGAACAGCTATACCGTGGACCTTTATGAACTTCCATAAGGCAAACAAATCCAGGTAAACATGCAACGTGGGTGGCCTTGTGAGCTTAGGCTCTGCAAGTTTCAAGCTAACGTTTGCCCTAGGGCTATAATCTTGCACCATGGGTCCCTTTCAATGTTATAATTTATTTAATAACCTCATTTTCACATCTTAACAGAACAATTGGTTGACTTATGACTGCACCACCTCCAAAAATGCTCAGTCACAAGTCAAACCTGAAAGCGGAGAGACAGCTTCACTGTGCCCTCGACATCATTTATTTTTATTGATTTTCTTCTCCTTTTTCTCTTCCACTTCCCAAAGTTCCTAAAACATTTAAGGCTGGCTCTTTAAAGGTCAATGATTTCTGTGAAACATGACCTAGTTAGTGCTCAGTTCAGAGGGAGGTGGATGGTGACTTTTACCAATAAAGAATTATTGACGATTGCCCAGTGACACCAATCTATTAGATATCTAAATTTTTATTTTGTTAGACCTTTTTTTTTTTTTTTTATTCAAGAGAATTTGTCTCCTCTGGCTTTATTCCAACCTCGTATCTTAGTTTATGGCATCCCTGTGACAGAAATGAGTGTCGCACCAGGAGGTTACATAGCAAAGTATTCATCTACAAAGGACAGCATACACTGGTGCATGGTCTCCTCTCTTGACCTGCCCTGACCCTGAAAGGTCAATGTATATAGTGGCTGGATCTCGGGCAAGGTTATTTCGAGGTAAACCTAAGGCCTAGGATTAGCATGAAGCCCTGTGTGTGGGTCTTGAGGTAACAAAGAACCTTAAAATACTACAAATGGATAAATTCAAGAAGTATTTCTAAGCAGTCTTAAAAGTTTTTATGTTTGTGCAAATATTAAAAAAAACATATGCAGTACATCTGCTCAAGAATGTAGTGCTGTTGAGTTGTCAATTTATACAAGAAGTTAGGAATCTTCTGGA
This sequence comes from Nanorana parkeri, assembly GCF_000935625.1. Lineage (NCBI taxonomy): Eukaryota > Metazoa > Chordata > Amphibia > Anura > Dicroglossidae > Nanorana > Nanorana parkeri. Next base: position 2,482,648 of record NW_017306274.1, read on the forward strand.
TTTCTGGTAGATCAGCCATTTTTTTTCTGTAATTGCATTGTTTTTAAAGGGATAAAACATTGGGAAATGTGCATCTACTAAATATGTTGGTTTTTTTTTTTGTATGTTCTTTATTTAAAGGATTTTACAATACAAGAAACAAAACAATCAAACAAATAGGATAAGTATAAAATAAAAATATAGAGGTCAAAATGTACGGATAATGTACAGGTCAAATGAAAACATAAAATAGATTATAGCATCGGTAAAGTGAAGTGGAGTAGTCCCCCCATTTCTAAATCAGGAAGTGTAAAACATCAGCACTTCTAGAGTGTAATTTCGAACAAGAGATCCAAATAGGCATTCAAGGGGGTATAAGAACCAAGGCACAGCAGGTGTGTCAATACAAATCTCAATGAGTCTTGTAGGGATATACATGATGCCAGGTATATGAACAGCTACCAAGCAGAGGAGACTTATGCATGACTCAGTCTGGGTCAGGTACCCATCTATGTGCTTGCTGTACCATAGAGGAGAGAACCAGATATAGCAGCATAAGGAAAGGATGAAGGAAAGGGAAGCATAACAGGAATAGTAAAAGGAGACAAAAAGAGGATCGACATGGGTAGGTCATGGTCTTACCCCTGGGCACCACTTACAGCAGGGAGGAATGTAGCCCCCCTCCTCAATGAGGGGCGTTTTGTATTAAGGTGTAAAATTCAGGCGACTGAGTAAATTTGGTCCAATAGTACCACGTCTTACAGTGTTTGGCATGCAGACCCCTTCCCGACCAGACCAGGTCATCCATTCGTTCCACCTCTCCAACTCTATGAAGCCACATGGAGACTGTGGGTGTCCTGCTCGTCTTCCACAACTCCGGAACACAGCATCTAGCTGCATTCAGGAGGTGCGGAAGAATGGATTGTTTATAATATTTCCTGGGGAAGGGATTATGGTGAAGAAAGAAGAAGGCTGTATCCCATGGGATCTCCTTGTCTGTAAAGGTACTGAGTGAGGGACAGGAGGCAAAACCCGGCACCGAATCATGGCACAGGGAAGTGTGACAACCACCAACATGACACCCCC
>NW_017306274.1:2483843-2496865 GCF_000935625.1 Nanorana parkeri
AACCCCCCCAACATGCCCCCCCCCCCCCCCCTCCTTAAAGTATATCTGAAGCCAAAACTTTTATTTTAGATAGAGTAGGGAATAGTTAAAACCCCCATATTTTTTTTCTTTCCATCTGTGTCTTATTTGGGAGATATATCTTAACTTCCTGTCCCGAGAGACACAACAGGAAGTGAGTGGAAATCTATCCAAAGTGAGGGAAATCCCTTCTTTAGAAACCACAACATGTGACCCTACTGAAAGAGTTCCCAGATTCTATTCCTGTTCCAATGACAACTTGAACATTTTGTTTTTTTTATAAACGTTCAGTCAGTCTCCATTGCAAATAGAGAGGGTGAATCTCCCCAGAGTGGGCACGGGCAGCAAAAAAAACAAACCTGATCGGGTTTAACTTTTTATCCCTTTCCCACACTGATCAGCAGAGCCATTTAAGGTTACGCACCCAAGCCAATTAATCCTAAACCAAAAGACCTTGGTTGTATTGCAATTGCGTGGTGTTCAATATTTTTTCTGGATTCAGGACAATTACCTGAAAACTATTTATACACAGAGTTGTCACCAGCCATCTTAAAAATTGATGTCTGGCTTGCAGTGGGAGTGTCTCCTGGGAAAGCTAAATAATGGGGCAAAGGGAGATATAGAGGAGGGCTCGAAGGAGGGACATAAGTCAATGTGGGTGCCACCAGTGTGGTGATGTCATTGCTGTACAAATTACAGTTCCACATCCGCGTGTCTCAAACTCTCCATAGCACATACGAGGACCTGGTTAAACAATTCTGTAACAAAGACTAACGCCGGCGCACGCAACAGGCGACGCCACGATATATTACGGCATCTAATTCCACTTTGTAATTCCGATCGAGGCAACGCAGGGTGACGGATATGTCAAATGAATACATCACAATATATAGAAGCGCACTTAGGATTTGACTGAGGCACTTCCAGCCACAGAGAAGGGGCGATTCGTCAATGCAAACTTAATAACATCTATCTGAATCTAAGTAAAAATCAATATTTCATTACCAAATTGTTAGTGAAAATGAAGAAAAATGGTGGAAGTCGGGCGGTTGGGTGGACAGGAGGCACCAGGAGTTCAGCGTGCGGATGGTATGATTCATGAAGGCACAAGCCAATGGAAGGAGGACGACGGTGGAAACTTACGAGACCACCTCGGAGATGACCTTGGGATAACAGGGCTAAAGAAAGAACGCTTCTGAAGCAGGATTGACGTCAGATGAAGGGTCATTCATGGACTAATTTTCACCATCTTCATTGTATTCACAGAAACTGTGGTTGTAGATGATGTTTTCATGGATATATGAAGGTGCTGTCTGATAAGATAGAAGGAGTCAGACTGCATTGCTCAGCTCTGTAGTAGATTGATGTTATTGACACAGTCCTCCATGTATCTACCTTCACAACTGTCATTTAGGATTTGGATGGAGTGGAGAGGGATTAGAACCCCTGTCAAGTTTTTATTGCTGTCTGTGTTCACTTCTCGATGTGTCTTGGTGACTGTTATCAGTGAATGTGAAAGAAAACCCAAACATGAGGGTTGCCATTAGGACACCAATAGGTGGAAATCTTCCACTGGGGGCACTGGTGACCACCAAGGATTTCCCTCTCTTTGGGGGGAATGTCCACTCACTTCCTGTTTCTGCTATTGGACAGGAAGTGGAGGATGATCTCCTTATGTGTTACAGATGGCAAAAAATAGCTAACGGATTATAACCCTCCCTTACTCTATCCAGAAATTTGGGTTGTCATCAGGACGCCAATAGGTGGAAATTTTCCAATGGGGACACTGGGGACCACCAAGGATTTCCCTCTCTTTAGGGGAATTTCCTAATACTTTCTGTTGTTGCTATTGGACAGGAAGTAGAGGGTGATCTCCCTAATAGGACACAGATAGCAAAAAAGTAGCTAACGGGTTTTAACCCTCCCTTACTCTATCCAAAAATGTGGGTTGTCATCAGGACAGCAATAGGTGGAAATCTTCCAATGGGGACACTGGGGACCACCAAGGATTTCCCTCTCTTTGGAGAATAGAGCCGCTTCCGGACAATCAGAAAACCAGGCGGCGTGTCATTACCCACTGCCCGGCATCTGATTGCGGTGGAAGCCGACTCCATTCTGTTTGCCTTGCTTGATGCTGATTGGCCGGGAAGCCAGCTTCCAAGCCAATTGGCATTGAGGCCGGCCAAACAGATCTGACAATATGATGACACCACCCCCACCCTGCAGGCACCTCATTCCCCTCACATAGATCCCTAGCAGCCGTCATTACCGTACCAGTCCCTTGGTCAGCTGGGCAGACACTGCTCTCAAGGATCTGCCCACGTCTCTTGGGTGTACAGCGCCCACGTGATTGGCCCTCAGCCTGCTACTGCGCATGCGCAGACTGCCCAGCGTTCTCATTCAGAAATCCTGTGCATGTGCAGTTTCGGTTTCGGCCTGACATTTAACTCATATATTCATTTTGGGTGGACAGCCTCTTTGCAGCCGTAACAGATTACAGCTGGCAGCACTGCTCATAATAACCAAGCTTCTCAGCTGCTGAGCTGAGGCCAGACAAAGCCTTCATTGATACCTCAATAAATCACCTCGTCCACCAAACTGATGAAGCAATTTTTGTTTTGAAATGTAGAGGACATAGAGGTAAGGACACTAGAATGTCTGTTATTGGGGTATTGATCTAAGCTGAAGACGTACGGCTATAATATTGCATGCTGTAGGGCTCTTAAAGTCTTTCAGTTCATTTCTGCATGCTCATCTCAAAGAGTCTGAGGTCCGAATTATTTTTACATTGTACTCCAAATTTGCTGCTTTTTTTCAAACGGTTAAAAAGTCCCTGAAATGTGCCTTTGTAGTATACACACCATGGTTATCTACAGTAACAGGGGTGTGTTTGTTGTTGTTGCCTGCAGTGTAACAGTCATGAACACCTGAAACTAAAAGGCTTGCGCCAACAAAATGTGGGCAGCAGAGGGGTAGGTATACTGCCATCCCAGATGGGAAAATAAAGCCTGTTCCTGTTTAAGAAACACAACTTTGAGACTGATCCCTGCATGCTTACCATTGTGCTAAGTTCCCCAAATATCACATATGGAACATATAGAAATGTTAATTGTGCCTAAATAGTATCCTGAAAAAAATACTCTTTCTTTTTTGTGTTTAGGTATTCCTGTGCCTCAAGCCTCATAGCTGTGTATCTGCAGTGTGAGATTATCTAAGGCAGGGGTGCCCATTAAGTAGATCGCAATCTACCAGTAGATCGCAAAGCAAACACTGGTAGATCGCGATCAGCTCACTGACCTGAGCTCCCTCCCACGGTGCTAGTGCGGCTGAATGTGTCAGACGCTGCAGACGGGAAGGAGAGAGAGAAGGAGCGAGGAGAGAGAGAAGAGACAGCCAAGAGAGAGGGCCAGTTCGCACCACAAAGTCTGCGTTCCAGAGTGTTCGGCACAGAAGAACGCACTAGAACGCACAGAAACGCAAGCCGGATTTTTCCAGATTGCACTAGACCGGAATGCAGGCATTAATGTGCCTGTGTTTCCGGGAGCGTGCAATCGCTCTGCGGGCGGGGTGTGTGGCTGCCGTGCCATTGACTTCAATGCACCGCCATGCCCCTGAACGCAGGTGTTTTTTCATTGGTAGATTGCATTGAGCTCGTCATTTGAAAAGTAGATCTCCAGACAAAAAATTTTGGGCGCCCCTGATCTAAGGCATTGCTATCCATCTGTAGAGGAGGGAAAATGGCAGGTGAGAGCAGCAAGGTGAGTAAAAGGGATGCATTGATGAATTGACTGTCAACTATTGATAGACCAATTTACGGTAAAAAATTAAGTTTCATATCTTGACCAATTTCTGCGGCTTGGAGCTCTCACACTTTCTCTACATATAGGGTATTGTGGATATTTGTAGAGGTGGAGACAATGGCAGAGGAGTGCAGGCAATGTGAGTATAATGGAGGCATTGACGAACTGTCAATGCACTGACTGCCAACTATTGATAGACCAATTTGTGATCTTGACCGATCCCTAGCCAATGCGAGTATAAGGGAGGCCCTTTGCAGAGATCCTGCCACTTTGCCTTGTAACAGTGTCTCTTTAACACCCTTTAATTTCCTCTTCATAGCAGTACAAGCCCATAAACTTTATGCAAGAACATTGACAAAGACGCGTGACAAAACGGAGAAGATTCCCCGCCGCATCCTAAGACTCAAACGACGCACCCAGGACCCTTTCCTTGCAACTTGCCATAATTATTTGCAAATGACTTCTCTGTCTTTATTGGAAACGAGTTGAACTTTATCGCTTATTTGACTGAAATATCTCTGCAAAACTCCCAATCTCTTTTACAAGTCGGCGTTTGATGGAATCTAAAATGTGACACCTGGGTCTTTAATAATTCACTGCTTGTTAACATTAAACAACTGTTAACATGCTCAAATAATTAGTTATGCTTGCTTGACATGTTTGCATGTTTAATAATTGATGCATTTATCTTAATTACTGATGGGGAGGCTGGAGCAATGTGCATATTTTTTGCATCTTAACATTCTAACAAAGCTGATTCCGTGCCAGTGATTGTTAGACTCAGAGTTTTCATTATTTCCTATAATTAATTCACAAGAGGTAGTGTATTATTGAGAACACGCACGCCAGGAAAAAGCGACTTTGCAAAACGCATTCATGGAGGTAGTTTACATTTTAAAGGAGATGGCATATTTTTTTTTAAGGGTTTGTAAATCTTCCTTTGGAAATTGAGCTGGCTTTAATCTTCAGAAGGCTGCTGAGGTTTTTCGGAGAGAAGTTTATGAATTCGTAAAGAGTCATTTAACACGTTGAGTGCAACGGCAATGAGTGGGGATGAGCGAAATCGAGGGCTTTCTTCGGCATTACATTTTTGAGCTGGAATCAGGAAAATTTTGTTGATATTTTGACATTTTGGGAGGAAATTTAAGCAAAACTAAGAGGGTTATTCACAGAAGGGTGAAGAGTTTGGAGGAGGCAGGAGAAGTGAACAATCTAGGCCACCATAGCTGAACTAGAAAGTGAGCTGTATTAGAGAATTTTTCAAGTTGAGCTATGTTATCCTCGATTGTTCACTTCTCCGGCCTTCTCCAAACTCTTCACCCTTTTGTGAATAACCCTGTACATTTTGCTGTGTTAAAGGAGAAATATGAGGTGAGTGATTTTCAACCTCATAGTTCGAGGCGACAGTTTCATTGTCACACGTGGGCTCAATAGATCAGGAAGTGAGCGAACACATACCGTCCATCAGTCACTTCTTGATCCTGTCCCTGCAGAGAGCCGTGATTGTCACTCACGGCTCCCTGCAGGGATTCTCCCAACCCTCCCCTCTCCGATCCTCCAGCGCTGAGTGGAGGAACGGACGGGGCGGGGACAGGTGGCTCTGCCTCTAGATAGGCAGAGCCAGCTGTCAATCACGCAGCTGGGTGGATCTCAACAGTAATGTAGGGATCCGTCCCGGCTGCGGCATCTCAGTATACCGCAAGCTACAGCTCTGAGCTTTGGGTCTCGGGAGAACGCCAGTTTATATCCTCCCGTGACCCTAAGGAGAACTATGGGGAAAAACACTTACCCCATAGTTCTCCTTTAAGATGAGCGATCAGCCTGATTGCACATTAGGGCCACTTTCCCCTCAGTTGCCCTTCCGCAGTAGTGACATGTAGGCTATTACAATGCCTGGTTTCCTTTAGGAATAGTGGGTATAACCTTTTTACTCTTTTATTTCATCATTTTGTCAATAAAAATACCGCACTAGGAGGTGGCGCCTGCTCTGTGTTTTGTTGCATCTGACCATCTTGCCTATATGAGTTAGTTGAACATCCCACTCCAAAACAATGGACATTATTATCGAGTTGCTCCTGTTTGCAGCAATAACAGTCTCCACTCTTCTGGAAAGGCTTTCCACAAGATTTTGGAGTGTGTCTGTGAGAATTTTGTGCCCATTCAGCCTAAAGAGCATTTTTGAGGTCAGGTGCTGATGTTGGATGGGAAGACCTGGATCACAATGAGCAATCTAATTCATCCCAAAGTTGTTCATTGGGGTTGAGGTTGCAGGAGACTCAAGTTCTTCCACACCAAACTCATCAAACCATGTCTTTATGGAGCTGGCTTTGTACACAGGGCACAATCATGATGGAACAGAAAAGGGCCTTCACCACAATTGTCCAAAATGTCTTTGTACTCCACAAAAAGCAATACTGCAGCATCCATATTGTCCTGCTAATGTCCTTCGAGTGTAAATGATATCTGCAGAACTTCTTCCTCATCCCTCACAATTTAATAACATTTAACTTCCTGTCCTCTAACGTGGTCTCGGAAATTAAACAGATTCCATGTCCCATGCCTGCAAAATAAATCGCAGCAGTAAGTAATTGTCTTCGTTGTGCTCAAACACTATTATATGATTACTATGAAACATGATCTATCAGTCATCCGAGTAAGTAATGCAAGCTGGTGGATGATTTAAGACATCAACAGGTTGCAGGTCTTGTAGACAAACACAAGACTTTGAAACAGGCAATTCTCAAGACATCTTTGAACCTGTTCATTATCTAGGCCTTGTAAAGCCAGATGGGAACAGTGCCTGTTAATATTAATTTAATTTTAATTTAAGTATATTATTTAATAATTTTTTAATAATAATACTACTAATAATAATAATAATTTAATTTACATTTAATATGATAATTGAGAAGCTGTTGCAAATTATCATATTAAAATATATCTAAAGTCAAATAATCTTTTATGGACACAGTAGAGAATGGTTAAAACCCCTGTTATTTTAGTTATTTTTTTCTGCCATTTGTGTCACATTGGAGGGATTTTCCCTTAGCTTCCTGTCCTGTAGACACTGAAAGTGAGAGGAAATCTCTCCCAAGTAAAGGAAGACCTGTGCCATGCAATAATGCAAGAACCTGACTGTGGCGCACCATGCTGCCATTCATTCTGATTGGCACCCCAACACACCTTGCCAGTCGACCAACGTGAAACGGGTTCTTAGGCATTTGATGAAGAGACAAAATAGCTTAATGAACAATAACTTTATATTAAAACAATTCACTACTGCTGTGGTTTTTTTTCTTTTTCATTTTTTTATTTAGAGGTGCGAGCTTCATTCCTTGGTTGATTTTTGATGTTCTGAAAGAAATAGGCAACCACAATAAGTCATTATCAGGAAAGATGCCCTCTTCAGCTAGTTGTGGTAGACATGTTGATGAAGACTGGAAGATCTCCATTGCTATTTTATATAAAGGTGTCAGTTAAATGAAAACACAATGAGGAAATGGTCATAGCATGTATCAAAATAGGTATATAACTGGCACAAAATCTACCAGTCTAAGAATTTGGGCATGGTTTATCATCTTGATGGGATACCACAATGAAGGTCCCTTGAGCCCTTAGTGGAAGGCAGCCTTGACTGATGGAAGCATGGCTTAGTAAGTAGGTGTTAACCTAACACAAGGAAGTTTAAAGTAGCTCAGTTTTGATTGGCTACTGGTTGTATGAGGTGATAAGGCAGAGCAAGAATCCTGTATTAGGCTATGCATGCAACTCTGACTTGAAAAACTTCAGCCTTAGAAGAAGTTGACCACCCACCCATTTTTGACCTTTTTAGCCATACGTGTTACTTCAATGGGCTGTGCCCTCAAGTTGAAGTTTAGGTCAGTCAAATGCCAGTAGGCTGTCCAGCAATAATAGTAAGGACAAGCCCCCTCATTGCACAATTTCAGGGGTGCTCACATTATAACTAGACTGCGATTTGCTTCGTTCCGAATCAATTCGGTCGAATTTTCCAAAATTCCGACACATCCAAATTTCTGAATCCCAATGCATCCAAATGTGTCTGAATCCGAATTTCCGTTTACGAATTTCGGATCCCGTCCGGATTTCGTTCAAATATGAAACTAAATCGGACATGTGACTTTTCTGGCCAATCAGATGTGTTTTTGGGTTTAGTGCATCCGCATGTGTCTGAATGCGAATTTTCGTTACGGCAACATGGGAGCCATATACAGTATATACATTGTAACATGGTGCCAGTTAAACCTGCCAGGTTGGCAGGAAAAGTGATAGATGGTAGATACATTTCTCCACGGATCCTTAGATTCATCATCTAAGGTAATGCCAGCATAGAATTGGAGGTAAAGAAAAATAGCTCTTTACCTTGTATTGGTAAAACAAATCCTGGGGCTGGTGTTACTAGGAGTCTGATAGAGCTCTGGGTGGGACAGACTCCTAGTTCCATGGACCGTAGTTTAGTGTAGACTGCACAGAACTTCATTAGTGTGCAGCTGCACCTAGCTTGGGGGGGAAGTGTGTGTCTCAGTGCAAGGAGAGACAGTGTGCTGAATGCAGCAAGATATGTGTTTGGAGCCAAGCCTGTCAGCAGGACCGGGTTCTGTCGAAGGACTGTAACTGTTCCCATAAAGGAAACGGACCCAGCTCAGCGGACTATCGCTAATATCCAGTAAGGCTCAGTGGAGCAGACTTTTATTTGTTTATGACAATTTACATTTTTGGCTGGATGCCTGTAACCTTTTTTTTTTGTCAACTGATTGCTGTCTGGAATTAAAGCTGGCATTTTTGTTGAAGAGACTGCGAGTTTGCCTCTACATTGAGACTGGTTCCCTACAACATATAATTCTAAAGCTGGGGCTCCTAGACCCGAATGGTATTCGGGGTCCGAATTGCATTCGGGAGCTCCGGAATGCCATTTGGGTCTAGGAGCCTCAGCTTTAGTAATATATGTACAGTATATGGATCCCAGACCTGAATAGCAGAATCCCAGACCTGAAATTTGGATCCCAAATGCCATTCGAGTCTAGGAGCCAAATATATATACTGTATATATATTACTAAATCTGAGGCTCCCAGACCCGAATGGCATTCTGGAGCTCCTAAATGCAATTTGGAAATTCGTATCCCGAATGGCATTCGGGTCTAGGAGCCTCAGCTTTAGTATTAATATCTGTATATGGTTTTATGTGGTATTCGCAATGAATATTCATAAACTCATCCGAATCTAACGAAAATTCGGATTCCGTCCGAATCCGAAAACCCGAACCAAATTGAATTTTTCCGCAGCTTACATGTCTAATTATAACTGTGACTGGCACTGGTTACAGATAAGTTGTTTTGTTTGAAATTTCAATAAAGCTGTGGCCTTGTACCTTTCCAACTTCATTGGTGTCCGTGTCATCTTTGGGCAATGTTACATATTACCCTGGGTTGTGGTTTAGGTCTTTACTTCTCAGAAGTCATGCATGTGCGTTTCAGAACACCACAATGCACAACTGTGAACAGGTCCATTAATACCTTAGTTGTGGTGCATTGCCAGCCCATTAGCATGCAAAATACCACTACACAAAGCAGAAATGCCGAAATAAGCCCTAACAGTATAGACAACAAAATGAAGAGAGATAAAGAACATTTCCATGTTTCATAAGCTAAAGTGAGAATTTTGACTCCTCTCGAAGCTTTGTTGGCCATCATATACCAAAATATTAGAGTCAGCACCTCTTCTGCCAAACAAATGCGCCCTGGATCCTGCAATGACAGGCAGATACAACAAAGTATCAATCCTCATAGCCTTCCTATCTAACCTGATCTCCTAACCTATTGATTGCCGAAAGGGCCTACAAACCTTTAAAACATCTGGTCATCATCTACGGAACGGTATGTGTTTGTGCTGAACAGATTATCAATGTCCGGAGCAAGGTTTTCATACAACCAAGTGCCGCAGGCGATCCGAGGATTAAGCCAAAAGTTGTAAATATAATAGGGTTACAAATGATTTTCCCAGGTTTTAATTTCTGGAATTGAATCTAACAGAAACATATTTTATATCAGTCCCTGCAGAGCACGGGAACATTGACTTCTGCGTGACCCGCATCTCTCTTGTTTTGGTCACTGACTTATTCCGGGAAGCAGGACATCACCTTTGTAGCTAAATGAGCTGACAGCTGCCCTTCTGGCAAAACCGGACCCTATTCACGTAGAGGCCAAAAGGTCAAGTGATTGTGTTAAAATGTACCAAAAGCTCAAGAAGAGGAGTAAAGACGTACCTATGACCTCTGTGTAAGTGTGGCTCTGTGATTAGCTTTTGATACAGCCTTATAGTGTATGTAAACCCGAACAATGAACTAGGGATGTACCGAAATTGAATTTTTAGACTGAGACCGAAACCTAAAATAAAAAATGTGTCCAGCCGAAACTGAAACCGAAAATTATGGGATTGTTTTTGCCAACCTTTTAACTTTTTTTTAATTATTTCATTTTTATTTATTTATTTTTTACTTTACTGTTGGGGGGTCTGGGGAAATATCAGAGACTCCGAATATTTCCCTTTTAAAATAGAAAAAGAGATATATACACTGAGTGGCCAGATTATTATGACCACCCCATCAGTACTTTGTTGGGCCGCCTGGTGACTCCACGAGATGATGAAAGGTGATGCGAGGAATCTGACACGGCACTGTTGCCCTTCTGTTGTCTTGTACCAGTCTTGCCACTCTCCGTTCTGCCCTAACATTGACTAGTCGCTGACGGCCACAATTCGCACGTTCAGACCCAGATTGTCGGCTGGCAGTCCGGTCTTTAAACACTTTAACAACAGCTGCTCTTGAACATTTAACGAATTCTGCTGTTTTGCTGATACTCGCTCCATGGCTCCGAGCGCCAACAATCATCCCACGTTCAAAGGCTGTTAAATTGCTTTGTTTCCCCAAATCTTCAGAAAACAAATCACTTCTACTGTCGTGGTAAACAACCCGCTTCCCTATTTATAATGGCCTGGCCCTCTAGCAACTTCAGCGCCAAATTATAGCTAATTTGCCTTCAAACGTCAGGTGGTCATAATAATCTGGCCACTCAGTGTATGTATATATTTATGTTTATATATATATTCTTATTTTTTTACTTTCACTGCTATTATTGATCAATCTTTTTAAAACATTTTCACAATGACTCCAAAAAAATGAGGGGAAAAAAGCTCCAACCTTTTTCAAAATTCCAGCTCTGACGATGAATGAATTTAATATCACATTAAGAGGCCATTGTGCGCTCTGTGAACTTGTTCTGGGCGTAAAGTGACAGGGGCACTTTGTTATCAAAGCCATGTAGGAAGCGACATAGATTTCTGCAAAACAAATTAAGTGAACGGTTTTGACAATTTGTATAACTTTTTTGTGGAGTGCAGGGGCCACGGCCTGGTGCACTCATGTTGGGAAATATTTTTTTATTGCAGCTTACCAGTCCTTAGATGTTGTGGCTGCATTGGATGTGATCCTGCCATTAACACACTTCCTGTCCTAGGGTGACAACAATCACTCACTGTACTGCACCTATGGAGGAGCAGTGTTGTCACACAGGGACATGACGGCAAAACACTTTCCCATCTCCTCATCTCTATAGCATAACAGGAGGTGTTCTGTAGTTCACAAGAGATAACTGGCAACAATGTAACTGATAACAGTGCAGCAGAAGCAGCGAGCACGGGAAGTTATCAGCTAAATGTAAATAGTAAAGATGTTAATTGATAGCTGTATTGGCTGTATAGCTGTATTGGAAACAATAATCATAATAATAATAATAATAATAATATACATTATTATTATTATGATTATTATTACTATTATTGTTATTATTATTATATATTTCATTTTTGTTTTAAATATATACTACTTATATAGTTAAACTGTTAAAATAGCATGCACATGTACGTGTAGCTCTGCAAAAATGTAAACATCATTCCAAAGACTGATTATGTTAGAAGCAGCTGCTGCAAATCAGTACAAGAATAACCAATGAATATTAATTTAAACTAAAAAAAGAAAAAAGTGCTTATGCCATATGTGAGGTCTGTATGGATGTCATTAGATGTATGTGTGTGTTTCGGTCTTTGGATATGTGTGATAACAAATATGCAAATATAAAAGATAACCATCTAAAACAGCTAAGCTGTCCTACATATATATTAGGGATGCACAGATACTTTTCGAGTACCAGTGCAGATACTCGGCATTTTCATGAGAACTACCAGAACTTTTCAGTAAAACTATAAATGAAAAATAAGTGAGCTCAGGAATAAAACCTTTTTTTTAAATGTCTTTAGCACGTTGCATGGTAAGCCCTGCTCCCTTGTATTAACCTGTATCACCTAACCCTCCGACTTCCGTCCCGCAACCATGATCCTGTATCATTAACAGGTAGCGCCGTGACCTCGGTCGCAGCCTGAGGGGTGACTATGTAATAACCTATTTACATCAGTTTTTTTTTCCCTTTTCTGTAATATTGGCCGCCAGGGTCGACCTGCCTTCCTCTCTCTCTCTCTGCTTTAAAATGTCACAAATAACAGATTTATGGATTTCTCTAAATATGTTTTTTTTTTTTTTGGCTTTACAGCATTAATCATTCATGCAGCTTTCCCCAGTGCTGGATTTCTTTTTTCTTACCTCCAACAGATTATTGAAACAGAAAATTAAGGCTTGGAGGGGTATTGGGACTCCAAATGTCAGCGTTGTACTTACAGTTGTATGTACGTCGACGGGGTCAAGAGCTTCAATTATTTGTATATGTACGCGGAGGGGCTACATGAAAGGTTAAGTCACTTGGAGCTATTTTTCCTACAGATTAAAACGGGTCTGATAGTCACCCTCTCTGCCGGCTTCTGACATGGAGCTGTGCGCTGGAAGTTCTCACGTCAGGCCCCGCGCTCACAACTGAGTGATTGGTAGCTGTAGCTGTGGGCCATGGCGTAGATGGCGAGTCCTTTATATTCTGAAATACTACCTACATCATTAAAGTGTAGCGGTCAGGACTGGCCTCTCCGATCAGTTTTAAAAAAAAATCAGTCTTAAAATATTAAATCTGTGCATGAAAAATAAGGGAGAAACAATTATAAAATAAAAATCAGTCTTAAAATAATAAATCTGTGCATGAAAAATAAGGGAGAAAATAAATGAATTAAAAAAAAAAAAAAAAAACACC
>NW_017306274.1:2497043-2516941 GCF_000935625.1 Nanorana parkeri
GCCCAGCCCTAGACCACTGTGGGCTCTTTTATTTATCAGGGGTAAGTGGACCTTCCAATATTGTTACAGGAAAAAAAATGATTGACATGTCCCTTGTTCTTCTCCCTTTGTGCACTTCCTGTGCACAGAGAAAGAAGTAAAATGTTAGAAATATTTACAACTTAAAAAAAAAACAAGTTAATAAAAAAAAAATGTTACAGTGTGTGCACTGAGAAAGAAGTGCAATGTTAGACATAACTAACGTTTAAAAAAAATATGCTCATAAAAATAAAAGGTTGATGAAGAACTGTTATGTGTACAGGGAAATAAATACAATGTAAGAAATATTTACCATTTAAAAAAAACAAAAAAACTTAAATAAAGAATAACAATTTGATTTGTTATGTGCACAGAGAGAGAAGGACAAGGTTAGAAGTAATTACAACTTTAAAAAAAAACTATTTAATAAAAAAAAATGTTATGTGCACTGAGAACGAAGTGCAATGTTAGAAATTAGGGTTGCACAGATACCAAGTACAGTACTCGGTCCAAGTACGAGTACAAGTACCGATACTTTTGAGCTCCAAGACTACACTAGAGAAAAATTCAAAAGTTAGGAGGCAGCTGTCACGGAGCTCCCGGGATTTGTACATCTCTGATTTAATGTATGATTTTGTTTTTATAAATATAAATAAAGGGATGCACAGATACCAGTTTTGCGAGTACGAGTACTGGTACTTGCCGAGTACTTACAAGTACGAGTACTGATACATTTTTGTTTATTGTCATGTGACAGTTTTTCTAAAACAATATCAACTAATGATTTCAGGACAGTGGTGGAGTGCCAGAGCCAGGTCCCAGCAGCAACCTCTGCAACCCTGGTAGTTCTCATGAAAATGCCAAATATCTGCACTGGTACTCGAAAAGTATCTGTGCATCCCCATTAGAAATAACTAGCGTTTAAAAAAAATATGCTCATAAAAATAAAAGGTTGATGAAAAACTGTTATGTGTACAGGGAAAGAAATACAATGTAAGAAATATTTACCATTTAAAAAAAAAAACGTAAATAAAAAATAACAGTTTGATTTGTTATGTGCACAGAGAGAGAAGGACAAGGTTAGAAATAATTACAGTTTCTTTTGAAGACTGATACCATTGCTGTGTATTGATACTGAAGGTCCAGTTTGATGGATGCCTTCTAAAGCTGCTAAGCCTGACCTAGGCCTCAATGGTCATAAAGGACCATCCAGCTGCACCTTAGGTTTGTATGCACGCCGGTAGTACAGGTACACCTTAAGATGAGATGGCTTTTCAGGCAAACTTGTGCATGATTTACATAAATATTAACACCCCCCCCCTCCCCCTCCCTCAGCCTCATTATCTGCCACCCGATAGCACTAAACTTGCCGTGTCCCCGAGCTCTGACTCCATTGTGCGTCCAGCAGACACCAGCCAGACTATCGAATGCAGCGAGCGGTTCCTCGTGTAACCAGAACCTGGCCGGGTCTCCGATTGCGCAATAAACAAACATCAATACATTAATCATCTTTCTATAAAACCTCCCGAATGAGAAGCAGCACCTGGAAAATAAAATCAATGGCCGCCGATGACGGATTTATCTCTCCTGATGTTTTGATCAAACATTACATTGAAATATCTCGGCTTCCGCGCGAGAAGGAGCCAGATTCACGGCCGGCTGATAAACATGATACATCTCCTTGTTTTATTGCTCTATTTAAAGATAGCATAGATGGTACGGTGCGGGATATTACAATATATATTTCTGCTAAAAGGAAGAAGGAGGGGGACAAAAAATCAAACCGGCTGAGGCAGATCGCCTTACAAATAGTGTTTTTTAGGAAAGCAGAAAGGCGATGGGGGTGAGGGGATTCTGATCCCTATGGTTCCTGAGGACAGAGAGCGGAGATTAAAGGTGCACTCCAGGGAAACAGCCAAATGCATGGCCGCTAGTGGCCGCTAGCCCTTTAAGTGGGCTGGCCCTTTAAGTGTGGCAGCTGGGTGTTGAGGCTCACCCCTAGGGCTGCCGTATATATGAGTTGCTGGGTTGTTCCGGGGTGCACTCAGTCTCGCCCTCAGACCTGTGACTGAGTGGTCACTGACAGCTCGCAGTCAAGTATCGATGATTAACCCCCTGCCACCAGCGAGAGCTGGCCCTTTAATTGGACCATTTGGAGGGGCTCCTGTTCATTTGTTGACAGTGATTGGCTCCATGGTGATGATGTCATCGGGAGCCCGTCCTACCGGCTCCCAATTGTCGGTAGTTGACTGTGAGCTCAGTCACATTTATGGGGCGCTGATTGGGGGCGCTGACTGAGCATGCCCCAGAACAACACAGTAAGGTAGCTGGGTGTTAAGGCTTGCACATTTATGTGTTGCTGAGTTGTTCCGGGGTGCACTCCATTGTGTCCGCAGAACTGTCACTGACAGCTCACGGTCAACTGCCGATGATTTACCCCTTCCGCCAGCAGGAGCCAGACCTTTAAGTGGGCTGGCCCTTTAAGTGTGGCAGCTGGGTGTTAAGGCTCACACCAAGTGCTGACACATATATGTGTTGCTGAGTTGTTCCGGGGAGCACTCAATTGTGTCCCCAGAACTGTCACCGACAGCTCATGGTCAACTACCGATGATAAACACGCTGTCGTCCAGCAGGAGCCAGCCCTTTAGTTGAGCAGGCCCTTTAAGTGTGGCAGCTGGGTGTTAAGGTATATGTCCCATTCAGGAGATTAATCCTGTAGACACATCAGGAAGTGAATGGAAATCATTCCAAAGTGAGGGAAATGCCCCTAGTCTACTACGGAAAAGCAGTCGTATTTCTATATGTATTGTTGTTAGAGAGTTCCCCTCACTTCCTGTCTGATAGGAAGTTGTCAGCAGAATATGAAAAGAGGGCAAATCTCCCTATCGGAGCCCTAGATAGACATGAAACCCCAACACGGGATTGTCAGAAGTCCAGCAAGCATTCATAGAACTGGTACTGTGAGAACCATAGCGCATGCACGTGTAAGATGGTTTCAAACTGGTAATGCTCGTAATCGCTAATGCACACATTTACGTGCAGGCGCTGATGCGCATGTTCACGCGCATCGGCTCTCACGTTTGATCATGGCGCCAAAAGACCTATTTAAACTTGCATCCTGCATGCACTCAGTGCTGAGAGTTCTTCAGCTAGTGTCTGCCTCTGCTGTTCTCCGCTTGCTCCTGACCTCAGCCTGCTCCACCACTCTGCCTCATGTCTGCTGATTCGGTACCACTTATCCTGCACGGCTTGACCTGACCCAGCGTCCACCTTCTGATTCGGTACTGCAAAGCTCGCCAGTTCCTGACCCGGTCCGGCTTGACTCTGCTTATCTGGATTCCTGGTATCCCGCCTGGTGCTTAATTCCGGTGTCTTCAGCATCTGTACCCAGTGGCACCTGTGCCTCACAAAGTCTGTTCGGCCCTGTTCCACCCTCAGGGGTGCTCAGACCCGTGCTGCAAGGGAAGGTCCTTCTTGTCATCTCAGACTCACATCAGGTACGTGGCAGGGATCTAATGGTTCCCCAAACCAGAAAATAAACAGTTTTGTATTGATACTTTAATAACAATTATTGTTGTTTCCCCTTTAAGCATCAATTTTCCCTTTACCGGTTAAGTGCCGGGCCCGATGGCTTCAGTAAAATTATTATTGAAGCACCAAATTAGAAAAAACATTTTGAAATTTTGCTGAGATCCGCGTTTCTTTAAAAAAAAAAAAATGATTTAATGATTTTATTAGAAAAGCTGTATGTCAGGGCAGCGTTGAGGTGGTTAACTTTGACTGAATATTTTTGCGATATAACCACTTGACATTTAACTTGAAAAATGACTTTCTGCTTCACCTGTCAGCCTTTCCGACTCCCGTCCAATGAGCGGGGAAATAAAAAAAATTTAAATTTTAATTCCCTGATGCAGAGCGACGGGCTAACTCCACACGTCGAAGGGGATAAAAAAAAAAGACGTGGCCACGTTTTTGGTATTCATGATGGGATTCGCAGCTACATGCCTTTACAAGAGTTTCCGTGTTGAAAGGGTAAGGAGATGCAGAGATCTTTATCTTGGGGCTTATGGAAATGTGTTCTACAAGACAGCCAATCAGAAACCAGAATGACCTTCCAGAGAGAAGACTCTTCAGCTATTATAAGTGTTCAGAATGCAAATCGCTGCAGTCTGCGGACTTGTGTAATTAAAGGGATGGTCAGCAATGAAGAGGTAAAAAAGCCACTTCAAGCAGTTATAATGCTCATTGTCTATGTGTAAAACCTTTATTATATCTGTACAGTTCGTCTTTGGTTATGTCGGGGTCTGCTGAGCTGTGCTGGCTCTTTCCCTGAAGAGTGGGACATCATGTTCTTGGCTTGTGTCTCAACCACGCACCATAAAACCTGCAGCACAGAATCCAGATTGTGCACCAGCTTGGGCTGTCCTAATTGTAAAAGAGTTAAAGTATATCTAAAGCCATAACTTTTTGGCAAGTGGGGTTAGGGAATATTTAGAACCCCTATTGGGTT
Organism: Nanorana parkeri; assembly: GCF_000935625.1. Lineage (NCBI taxonomy): Eukaryota > Metazoa > Chordata > Amphibia > Anura > Dicroglossidae > Nanorana > Nanorana parkeri. Next base: position 2,501,572 of record NW_017306274.1, read on the forward strand.
TTCTTTTGCCATCTATGTGCCATTCAAGAGATTAACCTTCACTTCCTGTCATGTAGACACTTCAGGAACAGAGAGGAAATATCTCCAAAGTGAGGGAGATGTCCTCTTAGTTGCCACCAGAACAGGTGTATCCTTTGGAATTTTTTGGTTACATTGGAAAAAAAAAATTGCAGAGGAGCTCCTCTTGCTGTGTGTGGTGGGAGGTGGAGAATGCGGGCGTGACACGCTGTCTTTTATGGCAAAAGGTACTTTATTTTGTAAGCATAAAACGCCTTTTTGTAGCTGCTCAGGCTACGTCATCAGGTATGGTGCATCAAGACTCCCCTGCATTCCTTTCATTAGCATGTGTGTTAGACAAAATTCCTTTCCATGCTACCGAAAAGGGGTCCCTGCATGCAGGTTTGGATTTCACAGTGTGATACTCCCAGGTCATCTCCCTTGGGTTTGCCCAACTGGCAAAAGCTGGTGTATTAATAGGCAGCAGAAAAAGCATTAGAATTGACAGACTTCCTAGCCAGTGTAAGTACCAGTCAAATTCAAGTACTTACACTAATGATGTATTCAGGTCCACCAATAGCGTTTACAGCAAGCTCCACCCCATACGGGGCCCATCGGTCAGCAGTGTGGCATCCAATAACAATAATTGCCTGGAGGTGCACTTCAAGTATCTTTTTTGGCCACTGCATGCTCCCATTGGTCATATAAGACATAGGACTGCCCACTCCCTGCCTCTTGGAGAGCGGCATCCCATAACCAGGCAACTGTCCCCCATAGTGTCACAGGACAGGTTAAGGCCTGGGCCCCTTCCGGTCAACAGGGGCGGCCTGGGTCTCAGCCATTCCTATGATACTGTGGGGGACAGTTGCCTGGTTAGGGGATGCCACAATCCAGGAGGTGGCAAGGAGTGAGCAGTTCACCCGAAGGGGCCCGGGCCTCAGCCGGTCCTGTGACACTGTGTGGGACATTTGCCTTGTTTTGGGATGCCGCAACTCCAGAAGTCAGCAGGCAGAAGGCAGTCCAATGTCACATATATGAGCAATGTGAGCCTGCATCGGTCAATAAAATACCTGAGGTGCACCTCCAGCCATGTATGGCTATGGGATACCACACTGCTGACCCAATGGGGCCTGGGCCCAGTATGGTGGGGCTGGCTGTACCGCCTATTGGGGGATCTGAATACATCAATAAATGTATTACTTTAATGCAAGCAATGTAAGTATCTGAATTTGACTGGTATGCAGTACCTGTATAGAAGAGCTCAGCCTGGGAGAAGGAGAAACAAGGAGCAGCAGTCTAAGGAGCATCTAAATAGGTAGAGGGAGCAGAGTGACAGGGAAATAGCTCATTATTTTGCTGCTTTTCCTTTAACTGTCCAATCACAATCATCTAGAGGAGAATTTATCAAAACTGGAGTAGAAAAAATCTGGAGCAGTTGGCTGGGGCAACCAATCCGCTTCTCGCTTCAGTTTGTTCAGTTAGAGTTGAAAATGAAAGAGAGAAGCTGATTGGTTACCACGCACAGCTGCTCCAGATTTTGTCTGCTCCAGTTTTGATAAATTCCCCTCCTAGTGTTTCTGTGCAGCAGCATAGGCAAATCAGATATCTTGCCTTGCCAGACAGGGAGAGCTGTGTAAATCTCTGGCATGGATGGGCAAAAATTCAACCCCTTTGGCCGGTAAAACAGCTCCCATATATGCATTTCATTGGTGCATTTAGCTGTTTCCCCAGAGTTCAGCTTTAATACTAAAACATTGCCCTTGCAAGCCATTAACCCGCAGTGACGCCTTCTTTGCATGACATCAGTATAGGCATGAGCCCGGCTTACATATTCCGTCTCGAAGTTTCAAGCCGAAACTTCCCAAGGCCAAACCTGTATTAATGTCTTGTGTTTCTGATCCACGACGCCTTCAGCTCACATTTAAAAGCACTGTACATCTTTTCAGGACTGAGTGCTCCGGATGGCCTTGGTTGACTGACGCAGCTTCAATCGGCTTCGTTCAGGACAGATGGAAAGGTGATGTGCCGACTGGGGGGAAAATAAATAAACAAATAAACAAACAAAAAGCAATAAATGTAAAACCAACTTTTCCATTTGTGTACTAAAAGCTCCTCGCTTCGTTATTGCCGCTGCCTGCGCGGCGGAAGAACGGATTCCGCCGCCATCCCACCAGCAGGACACATCACAACATTTATTTAAAGGTGTTTTCAATTATCGGATTTTATTTTCCACAATAGAGCTCTACCGACTCTAACACCTCTCACAGAAAGCATTTTAAATTAACAGATTTTATTTATCACGCCGGTAGACGTTTTGGCTGCTAAACTGCTTCTGCGCTGCCTGTGTAATACGGCTGGTGGGAGACTGGATGGCATTATGCAGATAGCAGGCCAGCTTACACCCGATGGACGGGAAGCTTGCTCTCTAATTTATTCACGGTGGTTGGTAGCCTAGTTCTTGTTTTATACAAAATCTCTTTTTGTAGCCTAACATTGTGAGTTTAAAGAAGAACTCCAGGAATTAACCCTTGCAGTGGGGCTACCCCCTCGCACTCCCAAGTGGCCAAAAATGGAGGCAGGGATAATGGCAGGGAGTTGTTGTTGCTGGAGTATCCAATACATAAAAGAAGCCTGGAGCTGACCCAGCCCCTGGCCAGCCGGGATTGCCTCAGAATACGCAGAGGTGCCAACGGCTCTCTAATCAGGCATATTAGAGAGCCCTGCCCTCAGCCTCTACTGCCCTGAGCTCCAGTGGTCTAAAGATCTGTGACGTCATCACGTGTAATACAGGTTTATTCACCTGTCTTAAAGGGGAGGACGCCAAGGGACATTCCAAAGGGGGGGAGAGGTGAGTTTTGACCGCCGCAGGACTGATGACTTTGAGTTTAGGTGCTTCCAGTGAAGTGTAGGGGTAATATTACAGCATACAAAGAAATAATAGACAATTGCCCACCTCCAACCTTGTGGGAACAGTTTGGTGAAGGCCATTTTCTGTACCACCATGACTCTATGACCACTGTATGCAAAACCAGCTCCATAAAGATATGGTTTGATGAGTTTGGTGTGGAGGAACTTGAGTTGCCTGCACAAGCGCTGAACTCAACCCTACTGATCACCTTTGGGATGAATTGAAAGGCCAACTCATTGCAAATGCAAGCCAGTTCTTCTGGTCCAACATCAATATCTGACCGCACAAATACTCTTATAGTTCAATGGGCACAAATTCCCACAGACACACTCCAAAGTCTTCCCAGAGCAGTGGAGCTCTGTTATAGCTGCACAGGGAAGGCACCTCCATATGAATTGCCATGGCTTTGGAAAGATATCCCAGTAAGCGTGTATAGGTGTGATGGTGAGTTCTACACAAACTTCTAACAATACAGTCAGGGCCGGATTTACTCTCAGCTGCCCCAAGGCCAGGTTCTGCAATGCTCCCCCTAACCACCAAACCAGCCCCCCATGGAGAATGGCAGACCTGCAGGCTGTTTACAAGTGATCTTATCTCGGCGACATCACCGGGATCACTTATATAAAACAAGTGGCGGCTTACCCCCTGTACATTTAGCTCTGCTTGCCCAAAGCAGGGCTAAATGTAGAAAACAATAACCCACCCTGCGCCCAGAACTGCATGTCCCAGGCATCAGAGATAGGAATTCCACACCCCTGCTGCCCCAAGGCCGGGCCTTGGTTGGCCTTGTGTGAAATCCGGCCCTGAATACAGTGTATGTATATGCAGCAGTCCATCATGCAAAGGTGGGATGATATAGCCAACTCTTTATCTTTGTATCCCTGTCCACATCTGCACATCTCTCGTGAGGTTTTTATGCGTTTTGTATAGTTGCCATTGAACACACATTTGCCAGCTCTCCATCTCCATAGGAATATCCACATATGCACATGTTAGCTGAAGTTTGCCGTGTGCGTTTTGCATGGTTGACATTAAAAACATATTTGCCACCTCTTTACCTCTATGTCCCTGTGTGCATCTGCACATGTTAGGTGAAGTGTGTTGTATGCGTTTTGCTATGTCCCTGTCTGCATCTGCACATGTTAGGTGATGTGTGTTGTATCCGTTTTGCTATGTCCTTGTCTGCATTTGCACATGTTAGGTGAAGTGTGTTGTATGTGTTTTGCATGGTTCAGATTGAACACACATTTACTGGAAACTGCAACTAAGACACAGCAAGCAGGACTTCTTCTGATGCACGTGAAGCGCACCTAAAATGTGCAGATTTGAACGGGGCCTTAGAGTACCCATAGGCTGAACTTCAAAGGGCATAGGCAGCCCAATCTTTTGATATACGCATAGAAATCTACTTTTTTTTTTTTCCTGCGCAATTGAGCAAGATAAAAGATCACAGCCAGCAATCTGTCAGCCGTACAAACTCCATTTCTGTCTGGTTTTTTTTTTGCCATTTTGGTTGGCTGTAACACAATCCGCATTATACTAATCAGATAGATAATGAGGCTTTCACTGCATATTTCTGCATCCCAGAGGTATCGAAAAATAGTGGCGCAAACATCATTTGCTCGAAAATGTCCCTAAAAGCAAGGGGATAAATTGCCAATAAAGGCAAGATAATTGTATCAGCACAGATCAGAACGCATTTCTCAGACATGATGGGATAGTTTACGGTACGGCACAACTCGAACAATTCAACGCGTTTCTTGCGCTGTCAAAATAGTATCAGGCAGTTTTACCTCACATTACTCCATAATCGCTGGCGCACATCTCGACTCACCGGAAATATATCTCCGTAATGTACTTCTGCAGAGCTCAGATGTAATTTGATTGGAGAAAGTTAGATTTCAGCAACTGGAAAGGATTGATTGAATGTTATGGCGTTTTTTTTTTTTTTCCCCCTTCACTCCTCTCCTGAAAGGTTATTTAGGAAAACATTAAGACTTCAAGGCAATTTGTTTGTAACAGTTGAAATGATCTGATATTTTTTTTTCTTCAGAGCTAATGACGGCGCCTGGAACGGCAAGAAAATGCCAGAATCAAGTGTCCAGACGACAGAGTTATGCTGATGAACTATTGATGTTATCCAACTGATTAATCTCAGAAACTGGGACTCGTCTGCACAGGGAATCTAAAGCATTTAAACATTTTTTTTTGCAATGCATGATGTGAATTTGATCAGTTTGTGAAATAAAAATTATTGATTCCTGTTAAAGTTTTAGAAAACTTAAGTTTATGTATAGTGTGGTCAGAGCATTGGCTGCCACAGTGTAGATGCAGTTACTGATACCAGGAGAACCAGTGTTGGCAAGGAAGGGGTGTCTGTGAGCCCGGAACAGGTATCTGATTGAGGTGGGTTTGCTCACAGGGGAGAGCCAGGAGTCAATCAAGGTCCCTGTGTGTAAGCCATTGCTTGTAGGGCAGCAGTTAAAAGTGGACACCCCGTGGGTGGTTGTCCAGGCCAGGGCTGCTGTGTCAGCCATTGCTGCGGAGGAAGCATTTAGGGAGGACATCCTCTGGATGCGTGACCAGGCCTGCTGTGTCAAACCAACATTGTGTGACAGTCAGCAAGTGACAGCTGTCTGTGAAGCTATGGAACTCTTCAGTATTATTATTATTACATAGTATTTATATAGCGCCAACAGTTTGCGCAGCGCTTTACAATATAAGAAGAGCTGTTGTGTAAAGATCTAAAAAACCTTACTGAGTGTGGTATGTAAAGCTCTGGAACCCTCTAATGAGAGCTTTGTGTGAAGCTCTGAAGCACTCTGATGATAACTGTATGTAAAGCTCTAATGTTCTCTAATGAGAGTGCCGTGTGAAGCTCTGAAGCCCTCTGATGATAACTGTATGTAAAGCTCTAATGTTCTCTAATGAGAGTGCCGTGTGAAGCTCTGAAGCCCTCTGATGATAACTGTATGTAAAGCTCTAATGTTCTCTAATGAGAGTGCCGTGTGAAGCTCTGAAGCCCTCTGATGATAACTGTATGTAAAGCTCTAATGTTCTCTAATGAGAGTGCCGTGTGAAGCTCTGAAGCCCTCTGATGATAACTGTATGTAAAGCTCTAATGTTCTCTAATGAGAGTGCCGTGTGAAGCTCTGAAGCCCTCTGATGATAACTGTATGTAAAGCTCTAATGTTCTCTAATAGCTCTCATTAGACCCCGTTCACATTGAGCGATTTATCGCGCGGTAATTCCCGCGATATCGCGGCAAATTACCGCGCGATATCGCGCTCCAATGCAATCCAATGGGGCAAAGGGTCCTGCTGTAGCGGGTCGTGTGTCGCTACAGCAGGACCCTTTTTTGAGCGGATTTAGCCGCGATTCAAGCTTGCTCAATGCAAGCTTGAACGCGACATCGCGCGGCAAATCTCGCGATGTCGCGCAATATGCAAATCGCGCGACAAACGCGCGATTTGCATATCGCGCAGTGGGAACGGGGCCTTAGAGTTCCAAGCTTCACACAGAGCTCTCATTTGAGTGTTCCTGATAACTCTGCCCAATCATGGCTCACCTGTTACAACTGTAAACAGTTGGGCGAAGCTACCTGTCACTGCTAGCTCCGCCCAAATGTTTATATGTTACCGGCATTTGTCAAAATGCCATTCTGCGGCGGGTATTTGTCGCGAGTGAACAAGACGGCGGTCATCGGGTATTTTTTTTAAATGATTATTTCTATTTATTTTGTATTGTTTTTATTTCCAGTACCCCGATCCCCTACACCTTTTATGGCCAATAACGTGCATATAAGCCCTCTGAAAGGGGAAACTTGTTTTTGAAAGTTCTAACCCCATAGACTTGCATTGAGTTCTAAATTCGAAATAGAACTTTTTCCACGTTCGAAAGTTCAAATTAGAACCGAACACGGGGGTGTCCACCTCATCACTAATCTGGACCTCAGACAACTACCTGCGTCATCTTGAACCCTGCCAAGGACCCATAGTAGAAGATACTGGTAAACAATGTTGATCCTCTTTTGCTATGATGTACGTGCTTAAGGTAAATCAGAAGCCAGCAGCCTATGAAGGCCACGCTCATCTCATCACGTGAAACGTACGTACAGAACTCGCCAGCTGAAAAAGGGGGAAAAAAGAGATTTGTAGTGGCACCCGCCAATTCATCTGCTGCCGCACAGCCACGACCGTCAGCGAGAAACACCGATAAGTCTTAACAAGTTGACAAAAAACATTCTTCCTCTTGTTCAACGGATCCCCACCAACAATTTCTACTTAATTGTGTGTAGAAGGTGCCCTAAATCACCCGTTTCCCTGTCCTTATTAAACGAATGAATGTCAGGCTGATATAATATCTCATATTAAATAAGTAAAACAAGTGTTACATTTTGTTGCCTGCAGTTTTCCTACTTGACAAAAGCTTTATTTTCCATATAAAAACGTCTCGGTTGGTTATTAATAGGCACAATTCCAATAGAATATTGTGTGGCGTATATTTTCGAGTAAAATTAACATTATTTGTCAGTTCATCTAGTAGAGCGTTCCTGAACAACGCAAGAGAGGGCTCTCCGCAGCCCAGGGGTGAAGAGGTTAGCGGCTGACCCTCTGTGTTTGAGTTGGCTTGCAGTATCAATCGATTAAAGCAGGGGTGGCAAAACTCCGGCCCTCCAGCTGTGGTGAAACTACAAATCCCATGATGCATCTCTCTTCGGAAGTCATGTCTGTGGCTGTGAGAATCTAGCAATGCCTCATGGGATTTGTAGTTCCACCACAGCTGGAGGACCAGAGTTTGGCCACCCCTGGATTAAAGGGTTACTCCAATATTCTAGATACCATGAGCAGCTTTTGACCTGCTAGTTAAAGTGGATTTATCATTAGCATCTGCACTTCATGATGATAGCCAATAAGGTATATGTCAGCGTTACCGAAGCCCGTTATTATTTTATGCTAAGGTGTACTCCTTGATGGAGGAAAAAAAACACTGATCACACTTATGTGACTTTAAAACCTAACCCCGGGCTAAACTAAAAAAAAAATGTTGTTCAAGTTTTAAATTAAAGAGAAAACTCCTGTGGCTTTAATACTTACCTGTCTCCTGCAGTACCTCATCTCCACCACAAGATGTCCCCAGTCTTGCTGATAGAAACAGCCGACTTCAGTCAACCTGGAAGACTGAGGACAGACTGTGAGTGCAGGATGTTAGGGCCCCACCCAGAGCCGCTGATAGGGCGGTAAAGCCAGCCCTACTGTACCTGGTTCGGGCCCCATCAGTTCATTATTATTACACAGGATTTATATAGAGCCAACAGTTTGCGCAGCGCTTTACAATATAAGGAAGACATTACAATCGCAATACAATGCAAGACAATATGGTAAGGAGGCCCTGCCTGTGAGGGCTTACAATCTAAAAGGGAGGAGCAAATGATAAATGAGGAGGTAGCTGTGTGGGGATGAATTGTTGCAGAATGTGATGTTTCAGAGGTTAGGTTGAGGTGGGATGGGCTTCCCTAAAGCTGGGAAAGTTCAGCGGAAACAGAGAGTAGACTCTTTACCTGATTACTCTGCAGCAGCAAGTGGAGTAATCCCATTTGCCGGCAACGGATTTGGAAACTGGCCCCTCTTTCCCCCGGGCCCGTTTCTGAACTGACTGGGCCCAGGGAGAGAGCGGACTATTTCACCACTTTTGGCCACACAGTAATATTGGGTGCTGCCGCTCACAATAATTAATTTATGGTGCCAGCCTGCCGGCCTATTTACTTATTGACATTGATTGATGTCCCCCATGACAGGGCCCAACTTCCCATTGCTTTTGTTTGATTATAGCTTGCCTATTAGCACTTCTGCCTTGCAACACCGATTGTCCCTGGTTCAAATCCTGGTCTGGACACTATCTGCAAGAAGTTTGCATGTTCTCCTGGTGCCTGAGTGGGTTTCATCCGGGTACTCCGGTTTCCTCCCACACCCCAAAGATATTCTGGTAGGTTAACTGGCTCCTGTTTAAAGTAGACCTATATATATGCATGTGAGAAGTGGACCGTAGATTGTCAGCTTCTCGAGGGCAGGGACTGATGTGAATGTGCACCAGGTAAAGTGCTGAGTAAACTATTGGCACTTTATAAATACCAATAATAAATAAGAAAAATTATTAAAATGGGCAGAATTAAATCACAAGATTTGCCTCACCTCCCCCCCGGTTCCACCCTCCCCCCCACCCCCAATAGACTTCAATGGAGTTCCCTACAAGGTTCGCAAACAAGATTGACAAAACTGTCCATGAACCGAATCCAGGCAGATTCACTCCCCTACTGCTGACTTCCCCCACATCATTACAGGAAAGAGTAATGACGTGGAGGTCAGCATGAAGAACAACTGAGAACTGTTTTTTTTGCATATTAGTAAATTATAAGACCTGAAGTCCGGAAATTATTAACGCCAGGATTCTCTTTTAAAGCAGAAGCAGTAATAATGCAACCCTGAAGCCTAATTGGCACATACAGGATTGTGAGCTCTGTGTGTTAAGTAAAATCTGTTGGTGATCAGATCAGTAGCGAGTAACAATATCCCACCCATTGGAAAGTAATTTAAAGAAAACTATATAATGCCGTAATCTCCAGACAACACATCCTTTGCTGAAAAAAATAAAACAGTTTCTGATCCTATTTATTTTGGATGTATATATATTTTTTTATGCTAATTAGCAAGGTTCCCCCATCTGTCAGAATAATCAAGAATCAGATATGAGATTATTTTAATATATAAACCCACTGTTCACAGTGTGCTACTTTATCATTACCGGAGAATGCCGGAACACCTTTGAGATTGAAAATCTGTTGTTTTTTTTATCATGAATACGTCTGAGGAGCTAAAGTGTATTGCAACCAGCGGCAACAAATGTCATTCTAAAGCCTTAAGGAGTATCGGCGGAGGCATGTTAAGACTATCCAGAGTCTCTATCATATTAATATATTTTCATTTATTATTTTTAAACTGATCTATAGAACATGGCTTTGTTGGTAATTAAAGAGTTAGGGTTAAAATTAGGATTAGAGTTAGGATTAGCATTAGTGTTAGAGTGTCACGTTCTGGGATCAGGCTCAGAGTCCAGTAGCTGAAACAGCAGGCAAATTCGTGGTATAACAGGCCGGGTTTGGTATACAAGTAAGGATGGGCTCGGGCGTGTTCGCAGCTCCACGTGCCGAGCCCGCCAGGAAGCTGACAGCGCGCAGCGCCAATCACAGGCACTGAGACATTTCCTGATCTCTGCAGCTGCGGACCGGGAAATGTCTCAGGACCTGTGATTGGTGCTGGAGCTGCGAACATGCCCGAGCCCATCCTTATACACAAGCAGACGGTAGTAGTATAGGAGCAGGCAGAAACGTAGTCAGCGAACAAGCCGAGGTCAGTAGCCAAAGGTATCAGGTATGAAGCAGAAGATTATGAATCAGCAGCTAAAAGTCGGTACACGGGAAGCAGTATGAGCAGATTGTGGCACAGAGGGAGCAGGAAGCAAGATATTGGCAGGAGCACAATAATCTGGCAAACAGGAAGTGCAGAGGCATGGCTAAAATAGGAAGTTCAAGGGAGGAGCAAGGAGATCAGAGTTCAGCAGAAACTAGGTTTACCTGAGGATTACACATGAGAGCAGGCATGGAGCTATCCAAGGTTCTAAGGTGGCTCAGCAGGTAGAGCTACCATCAGACACAGCAGAGGCCCTGGGTTCAGATTTGGAACCTGACATAGAGTCAGGGTTAGGGTTTCAATTAGGGTTAGCATTAGACATTGCGATTCCTTTGGTTCTGAATTGAAATTCGGATGAATATAGGAAAATTCGGATACATCATTCGAATTACTAAATGAAAGAAATAATTAATTTGAACATATCTGAATTTCATCTGATGAAATTCAGATGCATAAGAACATTTTTCGGAATAAACTTTTGTTGTTAAATGTTAAAATAATTTTTAAAAATAGCATGGAGTCCCCTCCTAATTCATACCCTTTAGGTCTGGTGTGTGGGGTCCCTCCTAAAGTCCCTTTCCAGGCCCTTGATGTGAGCAGCAGCCTGGCATAGCAGAAAAGGAGGGGGGGGGTGAGCATGCCCTTTCTTCGCCATACCAGGCCACATGCCCACATGCCATCGATGTAATATATCATATCACTGTGCTGCACATAGCCTGTGCAGAGAGAAAAACTGTGGGAGGGGCCCAGCAGGTCCCACCCACTACAGGCAGCCTGCAGAAAACTACAGGGAGCGGGCGGAGACAAAATACCAGTCACCCTGAACAGGGAGAGAGAGCAGCAGTGAGCAGTCTTTATTACAGGAAGCTCCTCACACTGGATTATTGCACAGATCTGGAAGAAATACACAAAGCTCATCGAGATTCCAGAAGTATATACATGACTCTTGTATGAGGACAACATTTACCAATCCTGGAGTTCAGCCACAATTGTATTAGCCATAGGGGTAGGTTTTTTTTTTTTTAAACTTCCACTCACATTTAATTGTAGACTGTAGGTTCGCTTGCAATGGGAAGTAGAATCACATTTACTAGTCACACTTTTATTTTGCAATGTTTTTAAAAAGCAAAATAAATATATGATAACTAAAACAGCAAAAAGAAAAAAAATAAGTTTTGTATGTTTCTCATTTGGCTGCTCCTCGATTAATGTGGCAGATGGTGTTGTATAGTCCTAGCGGTGTAGATTCTGCATAAGCTCATCATTTTAATAAACATAGACATATTTGTTTCACCAGAAGAGCAACAGATTTAAACATTCACATTATTTGGGTTTTCCTCAATCCCGTACCTTGTGCCTTGACAACTGCCCAGCTTTTAGACATGTGCGATTCTATCACGTACCTGGTTGGAGACTGAATGTGTGAGGAGGCCTCCCTTGCACCTCGTGTCCCGAGGACTCTGGAGATGAGAACAGAGTCCAAGTAGACAGCGTGTGGCACGGGTGCCAGTGGTGATAACACCGTGCAAGCTGAAATCCAGGTGATGTAGTAGAACCGGGCCAATTCCGAAATCCAGGTCCAGAGGCCAAGGTCACACCAATCGGGCAGGTACAGTACACGGGGATGAGGCAGAGACAAAGTCCAGTAAACAATCCGAGGTCAGGGGCAGGCGGCAGGCAAGAATGGTCAAGGCAGATCCGGGTAGAAGTTTAGCAGGTAAGGAATCACAGGACACAGGAACACAGGAGAGCTGAAGATAATCTAGCAATATGAAGGCATGCAGGCTGAGCTTATATAGTGGGAATGATTAGGTCAGTGTGTGCTTTTTCGCAGCCAGTCCGTGGTGTGCGCGCATGCACGCAAGTGCACGTTTCCCAATGGTACAGAAAACGGGACTTAGCGCATGCGTAGCAGCAGGGGGTTGCTGACAGATTTGTTTCCTTCCCGAATCAAAATTCAGACGAATTTTCCGAAATTCGGACATTCGGAGTCTCCTATCTACCCTACTGGCTTGGCTGGAATTATGCGCACATGCCAGGAGTATACATTGAGCTGCGCATGTGTGTGGCATTTGCCAGCAGGCCTGAGGAGAGAACCAGAAGACACATACAGAGTCTCTGCTACCATAAATCCCTACCCAGTAGAATTTTTTTAAATAGCTCCTGGGGGCTACAGAAGCTCTTCTCCAGTATCCTTTAACCTTAAAACAGCCCCTCATTTAACAATGAGCTAACGTTTTGCATTGTATCCCTATAGACAGCAAAATGACAGGTGCACTTTGAAGAGTGGCTTTGAAAGCAGAGACTGAGAATCACTCAAATGTTTTCTGTATCCTCAGCGTGCTGAGGGACGATAAATATAATTATCTATATATGGTAAGAAGATGGGTTGTTTAGCACTGATAGGCAGCTAGAGATATATATTTTTGCATAAAAGCTTTGTGATTGACACCTCCGCACTCCGCAACCAGATTTGGGAATACAGAGTAATGCGCTGGATGCGCCGTATAGATGAACTAGTACAGTGCGGAAGGCGTGCAGCTTGTTTCTTCTGAAATGACAATAGACGAGACAATATGGTTCCTCAAATTACAAAATTGCTTCATTGTTTCTTCGCACCCTCTGGCCCCCCCAATTTAAAGAGCTTTCCTTTCTGTACTTGTGTTAAAGTGTACCTGTCAGAACGGAAATATATAACATGACACCCTGATCTTTAAAGGTGCAGGCTCCAGCGCTGTTCTCTTCATCGTTGCTCTAGCTGCTCAGGGACCTGCTGGAGAGAGGGAGAGAGAGGCTGGAAGGACCGGTCTCAGAGCCAGCTGGCGATGAGGTTCAGGTGAGTATAACTTTTTTATTTGACACCCTAGACGAAAATAATCACTTAACCCTAGCAGTGCGGGGTTCGCCCCACTGCAAGGGTCAAAAATAATGTATTCCTTCTTCAAATGAACTTATAAAAAACCCTCAGGAGCCATTTGAAGCTCCTTCAGCCTATGTAAATCTCCAAAATCAGCATGGTGGCTCAGTGGTTAGCACTTTCAGTACTAGGATCCTTGGTTCAAATCATGGACTGGACACTAACTGCGTGTTCTTCTTGTGTGGGTTTCCTACATCATTTCAAAGACATGCTGGTTGGAAAATTGGCCCTTATATGTGTATGAGGTTTCATTGTAAGCTCCTTGGGGGCAAGAACTGATATGAATGTACACTGTGTAAATTGTTGGTGCTATACACACTGCCTGTCCAAAAAAAGCCACCACCTGGATTTAGCTAAGCAGGTAGGTCAGAGCCTTCCATTGGATAAGTGTTATGATTTGGGGTTGCTTCAGTTGGTCAGGTCTAGGTTCAGCAACGTTATGTGCCCCAAAAATGAGGTCAGCTGTCTACCTGAATATACTGAATGGCCAGCTTTTTCCATCAATGGATTTTTTCTTCCCTGATGGCACATTGGGCATATTCCAAGATGGCAATGCCAGGATTCATCGGACTCAGATTGTGAAAGAGTGGTTCAGGGAGCATGAGAGATCATTTTCACACATAAATTGGCCACTACAGAGTCCAGACCTTAACCCCATTGAGAATCTTTGGGATGTGCTGGAGAAGACTTTACACAGAGGTCCGACTCTCCCAACATCACCACAAGATCTTGGTGAAAAATGAGTGCAACTCTGGATGGAAATAAATGTTGTGACATTGCATGCGCTTATGGAAACGATGCCACGGCGAACGTGTGCCGTAATCAAAGATAAAGGCGGTTCAACAAAATATTAGAGTGTGTGGCTTTATTTTGGCCAGGCAATGTATATACCTGTAATAAATAATTGGCCTTCTATGGCTCCAACGTATTTTACAAAAATGTTGAGATTTTGCCAAAATTTTGGGAAAATTAAAACTCTTATTTGGACTCATTCCGAGTGAACATGCAGATAAGAGAGGAGGGAAAAGAAATGATGACTTATCAATGCTACCATATTGTTGAATCAGCAGGCTGTGGGCAGGAAGGTGACACCATTGCATTCCTTTACGTAACAGAGAAAGTGGTGTCACTATTCTGCCTGTCCTGTCTGGCATAGTTGTATGGGTCACACAAATGGGTGGAAAGAATTATAAATCCTTCAGCAGATAACACAGTTCACTAATTTGTGTATTTCTTATTTATTTTTTGTTGCCTGGAGTTCTTCTTTTAGTATTTCTCTTTCTGGCAAGGAAGTTTTAGGTGGGTGAAGGAATTAAGGATAACACTGGGCATGGACATCAGCATTACAAAAAAAAAAGTTTTTCTTCTGCAAAAATATGATTTCCTGAGGGACAACCAGGACTCGGAGCCTGTCAGGATTTTGACGAGGTGATGAAGTGCCTTCTAAACCTTCAACGCACAGCACGCAGGCGAGAATCGGAAGATATAATGACAGGGGCCTGGATTTATTAACCTTTATTATGTTTTTGAATAATACATTGTTTCCAATTAGGACACTATTGTAATGCAAATTTTGCTAAAGTGAACTTGTCATTAAAGAGACCCTGTCACATTATGAAACCTTTTAATCCAAGAACATGCCTACTGCCCACCCCATGCACTGCTACTATATTGCAGAGAAATGTTCCAATGAAGTTTACTGGGAAACCGACACTTCCGAGGTTCTTGACCTCTGGGACCTCCTGAGGCCACCACAGCTCTCCCTGGTCTCTCCCTCTGTCCCCATGTCACTATGGAATCCTATGGAGGGAGGAAACAGTAAGTGGCACAGTAGATCCAGTAAATGGACATTCTCGGAGGTCTATCGAATTTCGAGGAACCAGTTCTTCCAACGGAGAGGTATTGTTCAGTGTGGACAGAAGGAAAGATATGTACCTTCTTCTTTCCAGGTAGATGTTTTGATTAAAAGGTTTTGAAAGGGTCTCTTTAGGTTATTACTGTTCTCTTAAAAAACACTTAAAATAGTGAAATAATATATAATAAAAAGATAATAATAACAACAATCATAATAATACTTAATAA
>NW_017306274.1:2517308-2529058 GCF_000935625.1 Nanorana parkeri
TATATATATATGTATAACTTTATTTTTCTATATATGTTTATATAATATATACATACGTATATATGTATATAGATGTCTAATAAATGATAAGACTGACTCTCTCAGAACTCGACTTAGTGCTGGAGGTAAGGAAATATGGCATCCCCGGTACTGTCCTTGGGCTTATTGCACTGGAAGTTTTAGTGCCTATTGTGAAGGATTCCCACCGTTCCTTCTAGATTTGTTATTTATTTTATGGTATGGAGACGGTAACAGGAGAAACCGGAACACACAAAGGGGGACGGGGACACCCAAAACGTCCAGGTGGACAGGAACAGATGTGGAGATAATGCCAGGAATATCTCTCCATTGGAGTTCCCAAGACATATTAGAAGCCAGGTGCCACCTACCACCAGGCTTGGCGAATTACTTATTTTTTTTTCGGGTGGACTGATCCTTAAAGCGTTCGACGCGAGAGTTCACCGAAAACCTTTTGTACAATCCTTGATCTCAAATACAATCTCAATAAATAGTCTAAGATGTCTTCCTTTGACCTAAATTTGAAGGAATTGTTTTGTCACTCCGCTCCGATCTAACACCTAACGCTCGCTCAGGAAGCTCGGAGCCGCTTTAATGAGCTAGCTTTCGCACTAAATATTTAAAATAAGCAAATTCCTTCCCACTGTTTACAAACCCCGAGTAAAGAATGTTTTTTTTTTTCCTTATCTTTCGGCCAAATCCCGCGCGACATGCAAACTCTTTGACAAATCTGTCAGTGGGAATAAGAAGTGTCTGCGGTTTTTCCTCGGATATGACATTGTGTCATAAGTAGGTACAGTGACAATGACAGGATATGCATTGACAAAGAAAACAGTCTTGCTGTCGTCACAGGAACCTTTAAAACGCATTCCCCCCCCCCAAAAAAATAAAAAAAAATAAAAACCTCAACACATGTCACCAGACACAAGATTACAAAATGTGGAGCCATGATTTTGTGACATTTATTTCAGCGAACGGGATAATGAGAGGTAGCAACAGTTGGCTTGGTTTTGTGTTACCAAAATAAAAATAAAATAATAGTAATTCAATGTCTCTCCGAGCGAGAAAGAAGGTAAGTCTGTATCACTGACAACATATATATCTTTATTTAGATAAGAAATAAAGAAGCAAATAACATTCAAAAAAATTTTGTAGTGAGAGTACGGGCTGACAAATTGGCTGAGGCACAACAATGGAAGAGTTTTGTGGAGGGGAGAAAAAAGAAGAAGAAATAAAAACAAAAACAGATTTATGCAAACAAGAAAAAGAACAAGTTATAAAAAAAAAAAATTCCAAGGTGACGCTTTTGTATCGGAATCGTTGGGGACTACGATGGTACCGCCGCAGTAGCTGTGCATGTAAAATGACCATCATTTGGTATTCTCTATCTAGGCGGGTCAAGACTTTGAGCCTTCTGAGTTTTTTTACGAAGACTGGGATAATTACCAATACCGGATAAAGTGAGCCATGCCGCACAAAAGCCACATTGATTGCAAATCAAGCAGCACAGTGGTGTAGTGGTTGGTGCTTTTACCTTGCAGTACTGGGGGTCCCTGGTTCGAATCCTGGCCACCAGGGCAGCCATCAGGGGGGTACGGCCAATACTCATGTAAGGAGCCCGGGCAGCCTGAGGGGCCCGCCCGGGTCCCTTACATGACTATCGGCCGACGGTGAAGGGCGAGGAGGCAGAGGCCTGGCCCTAGCAGTGCAGGGCCCCAGCATTGCCGCTCCAGCGGCTTCGAGACAAGCTCGGGCCACATGAGTGATGCTGCTCGTCTGATGTCGGACTGGCCGAAACTTCTGGCCTGTCCGGCGGCAGATGACACCACGTGTGCAGGTAAGAGGAGCTAGGAAGGTAGGAGGGAGGGGAGGGATGCAGCCCTGACCAGCCCGCCTGAGACCCCTTCAGAGCCCACCATAGACAGTCTCAGATGGGCTGTGCAGCATCTATGGTTTGCTCTGCAGGGTCACTCTCAGGTGGGTCCAGCGCGTCGCTAAGCCCTGCGTCCAGCGCGTCACTAAGCCCATGTCCAGCGAGGGGGGGGGGCGGCATAAAGGGGGCGTGTAAGGGGCCCCAAAATTTCTGACGGCTGCCCTGCCGGCCACTATCTGCAAGGAGTTTGCATGTTCTTCCCGTGCTTGAGTGGGTTTCCTCCCACACTCCAAAGACATGCGGAAAGACCCTGTATGTGAGATGGGGACCTCAGATTGTACGCTCCTTGAGGGTAGGGACTGATGTGAATGTGTAACTATGTAAAGTGCTGTGTAAATTGTCGGCGCAATAATACATAAATCTAGTCCTGTTTTAAAGCTGACTTCCAGGCAATCAGGCAAATACACATGTCTATATGGGAGCTGTTCTGCCTGCCTGGCAGGGCAGAAAATATATTTTTTTCTCTGCTTCAATGAGGAAACACCTGCAGGGCTGGTCCATCCACCAGCCTCTGACTGGACAATACAAGAAGCACAACCATCCCTATAATGAGGAATGAGGCAGCCCGAGCCAGTTGCCTCAGGCGGCATCTCATTGGTGGGCAAACGGGTGGTTAGGGGGAGGCCACAGCATTCCAGGTTGCTAAGTAACTGTAAACATTTTTCAATAGGCTGATGCTTCTCTGTGAAAGTAATAAGGCAGATCTTAGTCTAAGGCTAGAGATACAGCAACTGTTGAGAGTGAACCAATTTAACACAAGTCAAAAACGATCAGCAAATTTACCTAAATTGTGCTCTAAGCTTCTCTAATGGGCCCAGTCCACTCAAGTGTACTGGTAAAGTGGTTCAAGAAGACCACTTACAAGTTCACTCCCAGTTTTCAGATTATGCAGTCCCTAATTCCCTCCCCGCTTCCCACACAGGAGTCAATAAGGGATCATTTTTTGAGGCTTTTTTCACAGTGACAGGACAAAAATCTATTTTAGCAGTTTAACAGTCTGAATTTTTGTCTCAGAAAGCTGATGCTAAAACTTCTCAGTGTCAAAGTAATAAGGAAGATCTGAGATAAGGTTGGGCATTAAACATTTTTTGAGAGTGAACCAATTTACACAAGTGAAACACCCTCAGCAAATTTACCCCGATTTTGCTCCAAGCTTCTGTAACGGGCCCAGGCCACTCAAGTGAACCGATAAAGTGCTTTCAAAAGAACATTTACAAATTCAATACCAGTTTTTAGATTGTGCAGTTCCCCTTTCCCCCTTTTCCACACAGAAGCCAATGCAGATCCTTTTTTTTTTTTTAAGGCTTTTTTTGCTGGTGACGGGCCAAAATTGTACTTGATTTGTTTTGAAAGAAAATAACAGTGTGAACATTTTTCAGTAGGCTGATGCTTCCCAGTGTGAACGTAATAAGTAAGATCTCCGGCTATGGCTGGACATTTAGCAATTTTTGAGAGTGAACTAAGTCAACACAAGTCAAAAACTCTCGGCAAATTTACCACAGTTTTGCTCCAAGCTTCTCTAATGGGCCCAATACACACAAGTGAACTGATAAATTGGTTCAAAAAGACCACTTGCATATTCACTCCCAGTATTCATATTATGCAGCCCCTATCATCATCCCCCCACCGCCTTCCCCCAATGGGAATCCTTTTTTAAGGCTTTTTTTTTTCCCGGCGACAGGCCAAAAACGTCTTTCATTTGCTTTGAAGACGGTAACAGTGTGACTTTTTTTCCCCCGAAAGCTGATGCTAAACTTCTTTGTCAAAGTAAAAAGAAAGATCTCAGATATTAAGCAGTTTTTGAGAGTGAATTGATTTATAGAAGTCAAAAACTCTCATCAAATTTGCCCCAATTTTGCTCCAAGCTTCTTTAGTGGGCCAAGTTCACTTAAATGAACTGATAAAGTAAAGTGGTTTAAAAGGACCACTTACTAGTTCACTCCCAGTTTTCATATTATGCAGTTCCTGCCTCCACCAAACAGTTGCCAATGGGGATCCTCTTTTTCTTAAGGCCACTCAGGCCTATGGGAGTTAAAATGCATGTGTCCTACGACATCAACAATACAATAAGTACAAAGTAATCCTCTTTACTAGGTGCTATGCTAATGAGGAAGTACAATACTTCTTGTGTCAACCACTTCTTACCAGTACACTATTACTCCTGACAAAGAAAAGACGAATGGGGCTCACAACGCCCACAGGCCAAAAAATCTCAGGTACGAAATTATCTTACATTACATTGCCTCCCCGAGGTTTTGCAAAGTTTTACAAGAAAACAAAGTAGGTTTACAGCAGCAAGTGACTCGCGGCTCAGAAACCTAGACACAACAAACCATTTCATTCCATTTAAGATTCATTAGGACGCTTAAAAAAAATCATACCAATGTCACTTGCAAGCCATTTGCATTAAGATGGATATTGCGCGCTAATTAGGCAAAGGTTAGGAACGGGTTCACAGGCGTACACCACTGGCTTGCCTGGCGTAAACAGAAATCCCACCGGAAATGTGGACAGATGCAAAACGTCAACCGAGTTAACATTATATATCTGTCCCAACAAATTAAAAAGTAGTAGTAAAAAAAAAATAATAATAATAATAATAATAACAACATGTTTGTCAGTTAATTAAGTTCAATGGAATCTGAAAAGTGTAAAAGGGCAAGCGCAAATTTGTTTTTTTTGAGAAGTATTCGTGTAATTATCAGATGAAGAGTCTTTGTTGGTCGTATTATGCCTCGTTCCTTGTCTTTAAGATATTTATTTTTTCTTGGGAAACTTTGTAAACTTTAGATAAAACCTTTGTTCTCACTGCAGAAACTTTTGAAGTTAAAGGAGGTTTTTTCACTAAGCAGCCGAAGGATAAGCTGAATGACAGAGCGGGGTCAGCGCATGCTGAAGCGCACAGTGCGCAGAAGTCGCCAACTGTCTGCAGAGTCAATAGCTACAGATCTCCAAACTTCGTGTGGCCTTCAGATTGGCACAACAACAGTGTATAGAGAGCTTCAGGGAATGGGTTTCCATGGCCGAGCAGCTGCATCCAAGCCTTACATCACCAAGTGTAATGCAAAGCGTGGGATGCCGTGGTGTAAAGCACGCCGCCACTGGACTCTAGAGAAGGGGAGACGTGTTCTCTGGAGTGACGAATCACGCTTCTCTGTCTGGCAATCCGATGGACGTGTCTCAGGTTGGTGGTTGCCCGGAGAACGGTACATTTACAAGTGTAAAGTTTGGTGGAGTTTGGTGGAGGTGGGATTATGGTGCGGGGTTGTTTTTCAGGGGTTGGGCTTGGCCCCTTAGTTTCAGTGAAGGGAACTCTTAAGGCATCAGCATACCAAGACATTTTGGACAATTTCATGCTCCCAACTTTGTGGGAACAGTTTGGGGACGGCCCCTTCCTGTTCCAACATGACTGCGCACCAGTGCACAAAGCAAGGTCCATAAAGACATGGATGGGGGAGTTTGGGGTGGAGGAATGTGACTGCACAGAGCCCTGCACAGAGCCCTGACCTCAACCCGATAGAACACCTTTGGGATGAATTAGAGAGGAGACTGCGAGCCCGGCCTTCTCCCCCAACATCAGTACCTGACCTCACAAATGGTCCAACATTCCCATAGACACACTCCTAAACCTTGTGGATGTCTTCCCAGAAGAGTTGAAGCTGTTATACCTTGCAAAGGGCAGAGCCAACCCAATACTGAACCCTACGGACTAAGACTGGGATGCCATTAAAGTTCATGCGCGTGTAAAGGCCGGCGTCCCAATAATTTTGGAAATATAGTGTATATATATATTAGGAAGTGGTAAGCTGGTAAGAACTCAGCAAGTATATATATATACACTGAGTGGCCAGATTATTATGACCACCCCATCAGATTCTATATCTCAGCATGGGTCACCCTGTTAATTAGAAAAAAGCCACTCCGTCCAAAGGCGCCTCGGCGCTGGCATGCGGCTTTCCCATACATCCTACAATATTTACGTACTGAGACCTTGGTTTTTAACTGAATATTAAGGACAGATTTTATTCTCCTCCTTATGCGTGCCGACATCGTTGGGTTTCCCGGAGAATTGTATTTTATACATTGTTTTTTTTTTTCTTTCTTTATCCTCAGACTGTAAGCACTCAATACATCCGTCTGTCCGCATCGCCCCCGCCGTGCCTGCGTTATCTTTCCGGCGGAGCAGGTAATTTTGTCGCATTAATGAAAGGAACGACGGCGGCGGCGGCAGCCATGCAGTGTTTTCGTTTTTACACTCTCGTGTTTTGTGTATCCATCGGCATAAAGTGTACAAATTAAGCGGGGTGGTGACGGGAAGCACAGATAAGTTACTCATGTAAAATAAATACGCCGACAGAGACACTTCTTCGCTGCTATAAAAAGCGCGCATATGCTTCCCGCAGGTTCTTCTCAGGGCAGGAGACGCAGCTCAGTAAACTCCGAGCCTGACGCCTCTCTCGCCCATATGGGAAGGCGGTCTCTCGCTGATGATTCTGCAGACACAAAATGCCCATCTGCAGTGTTTTGCAGGTGTTGTGAATGATTATATTATTAGCTGTGTCTGTTCAACTTTGCTTTTTTATGGTGCCTTTAGTGCCGCAGTAAATAAGGAAAAAAATATATATAAGCAGCCATCTGGATTTCTTGTGGGTTTTTTTTGTGCTTTTTACTAGCATTCTTTGTGAAGAAAGAAAAGAATTGTAAAATAATGTGGATTGTACAGAAGCTCCTGGAAGGAGAAGGAGGGGAATGATAAAACGAGACCACGGGCTTAATGGTTGGAACCGATTGCATCACCAGGGCTTCGGATTCATATCCCAGCAGGGGTTGTATGTGTGTGTGTGTGTTTTCAGGGTACGAAAATAAAAATGAGGCTTTTTAGGGGGTGACCTGACCACACCCAGGTAACCCTTTGATTGCAATATACTAAAATACAAAAAAAAAAAAGGGAAGTACATACTGGATGCGCAATGTTGGTCAATCAGTGTTCTCAGCGCTGTACAATCTAAAGCTGGCCATAGAGCTTACAACTATCGCAAGACTTTTAAGACTTTTAATTAAAAAAACGTACGATCTGCCCATCTTGGACAGGCAGATCGTACTTGCGATGATCGCAAGCCCGCCCCTCTGAGGGGCGGGCTTCCGATGACCGCAATGCCGAACGGTGCAATGTGCGCTTGCCATCTGGCTTTTATCTTACGAACATGCTACACACCCGCCAAAAATCGTACGATTCTCGGCGGGTTTTCGAACATGTTCGTGAGATAAAAGTCGTGCGACCTTACAGTAGTAGAGGTCGCACGGCTTCCACCTGCCTTACGATAATCGCACGATCGCGGGATTTCCCGCAATTATCGTACGATTATCGCAAGGTGTGTGGGCACCTTAAAGCTGGCCATAGACCTTACAACCATCGCAAGACTTTTGTCTTGCGATGGTTGTAAAGTAATGTAAAAAACGTACGATCTGCCCATCTTGGACAGGCAGATCGTACTTGCGATCATCGCAAGCCCGCCCCGCTAAGGGTCGGGCTTTCCGATGACCGCAATGCTGAACGGGCAGTGTGCGCTTGCGCACACCGGCCCGTTAGGCATTTGTCTTACGAGCATGCCACAAACTCGCCGACAATCGTACGATTCTCGGCGGGTTTTCGAGACAAAAGACGTGCGACCTTACAGTAGCAGAGGTCGCACGCCTTCCATAGACCTTGCCCTGTGCACCTGTCACGGCGGTCACTAACAGCAGCTTCTGTCACAGCTTCTGTCACAGAAGCTGTGACAGAAGCTACGGTCTTTCGAGTGCTCCATAAGGGGGACCGTCCTATGGTCTGGTGCGTCTTATGGAACACAAAACGGTAGTCACCGCTCCAAGGTCCCATTTGATGCACAGAAAACGCATTTTGGGTGAGGAATCCCCGTTCATCAGGGCTATCAAGGTTATTTCTAGACTGTTGACTGTTGAGATGAGCTCCTTCTCAGACAGGACAGTGTGATGGAGCTGTGTAAATCTCAGGACTGGATGGAAGCAATACAAACCAGCTTCCCGAGTATTTCCTCTGTGCATTTAGCTGTTGGCCCGGAATTCAGCTTTAAATATAACTTTGCGGATTCCGTCATCTCTCTCTCTCCCTCCCTCTCTCTCTCTATCCCTCTCTCTCTCAAACCCCCAAAAAACTAAGACGGCCTCTTAATAATTCAGGAAGTCGGTCGGCGCTCCTCGCCGCACAGCAAACACGTTTACTTCTGCTTCCCCCCTAATAAAGCGCGACAATGTAAACCACGCGCACAGGTCTGAGCTTCAAGGTGCAATTTCAAAGGAGATCCTGTTTTCCGCCATGTTGAAGTCTGGAGCCGCGTCAGACAAATATATTTATTTCATACAACTGTCAGCCCGAGTCGGAGAGTTATGTTGCAGCAGCAACGGCGCGATGGGAAACTCTGACAGTTGGGGGGGAGGGAGTGTTGTTGTAATTACAGCGTATCTCTGGTGTGCAGCGCCGTACTAGAAATCCCAGCATGCCCCAGGCATCCGTGTGCTGGACAAAACTACCGCAGCTGCATACACAGACTGGAGCTGCTTAAGGGTTTTGTATTTCTGTCCATCCGGTCCTGAGATTTATACAGCACTGGAAGTGTAGGAGATGTGTTCTTTACTTGCTGCAGTTCCACTTTCACTTGCAGGTCCTCCTCCTCCCAGCCTGTGACCAGACAGTGAAAGGAGGAGCAGCGGACTGATGAGCTCATCTCTCTGTCACGCTGCTCTCTCCTCCTAGCAGCATGCTCCTTGCACTAAGGCACACTTGATCAGCTTCTTGCGCTGCTCCTTACTCCCTCAGTCTGAGCTCTGCTGTTCAGGGACTGCAAGAGGCTGATACCAGGTCAGATTCAGGGACTTACACCGCTTATGCTTTTAAGGATGTATTATTTGAGTGCAGAGTTGAATTCCTTTGTCAAAGTGTCCGATTACACCTAGGCGTACCGTGAATGTGCATCGCGTTCATGGGTGTTTGTTCCCGCGTTTGCCGCGCGTTGCCCATTGATTTCGATGGGTACCGCACATGTGTCAAACACGGGAAAGGAGCTCATGTAGTAAACTCTGCTGCAGGCGTCCCGCAATTGTTTTCACCACGTGCGTTTTCCCGGCCGCGTTTAGGGGGCCGTTAACACGCAATGGCACCGCAAGCACATTGCATGTTTTTCAACACACTCTGTAATCTTTTCCCCATGTGCATTGTTCCACGTGTTTGCCGCGCGTTCATGGAACGCCAGGGTGTGAAACGGGGACTTAAAAGAAAACTATGGGGTCAGTGTTTTTCCCCATAGTTCTCCTCAGGGTCACGGGAGGACATATACTAACCTCCTCCCGTGACCCAAAGCTCAGTATATCGGAATCTACAGCTCGCGGTATACTGAGAGCGCCGCAGCCGGGACGGATCCCGACATTACTGTCGAGATCCGCCCAGCTGCGTGAGTGACAGCTGGCTCTGCCTATCTAGAGGCAGAGCCAGCTGTACCCGCTCCTCCCTCGTCCGTTCCGCCAGTCAGCGCTGGAGGATCGGAGCGGGGAGGGGGGGGGAATCCCTGCAGGGAGCCGTGACTGACAGTCACCACTCTCTGCAGGGAGATGATCGAGAAGTGAGCGAGCGACGGTATGAGTTTGCTCACTTCCCGATCTATTGAGCCGACGTGTGACAGTTTCATTGTCACACGTCGGCTCGAACTATGAGGATGAGTGTAAATCACTCACCTCGTAGTTCTCCTTTAAAGCTTTAAAGCCCAACGCTGCGGGAAAAAAAGCTGACTGTTGCCGGAGCTGGACTTTAATTCGGAGTCTCCCCAAGGAAGGTGCGGCCCGCACCAGGTGACACCATCAGAGGAGGTGACACCGAAATGACTGAGAGTCATTTTGGTGTCAAACAGTCGGGCACTCGGTCAAGAACTGGAGAGAGGAGGGGACTGGGCGGGGTAAGAAGAAGAACGTCCCCTCCTCTCTTTGCCGACGCCCATCACCCAGATGGCCGCGGGCAGTGACGTTCACGTGACGTCATTACGTGCGTGTGTAATTACATCATGCTTATACTGTATGTATACGTAATGACGTATACATTTTTAATCTTCAAGGGTATCTATTTTTAAAGCAGGGGGTACCCCTTTTACCAAACAATCACTGGTAGTGAGTCCATCACGTTCATTGAAAAATCATGCACCTGCAGTGAATGTTTGGTGAATATCAGATTTTTTAAATATCTCAAAAATATTTCATTTTAATAAAATATTTTTTTAAAGTTTACCTCTTGTAGGTCTATCCTAAGACCTTACACCACAAGGTACCTGATATTAGCCTGAATCTTCCCTGTGTGCCGCCCTGATACTAGTTTCACTTTGCTACGAACAACCTGACTTTTCACATGTCAGTGAATGTTTGGTGAATGTTGGATTTATGCCCCTTTGGCTTTTTCTAAATGATTATTGTAGATATATTCTAGGAGCTGACACCACAAGGCACCTGATGTCACCCGGAATCGTCTCTGTGTGCCTCTCTGATACTAGTGTCACTTTTCTAAGAGGAGCCTGACTTTTTCCGTGTCAGGACGGAGCCGCCCCGTCCTCGTCTTTAGCCGCTCGGCCCGGAGTTTAGTTTTGGAGGAAATATGTCGTCTGAACTTTATTATAAGGCCGACGTTGGGCTTCCGCGGGATTGCGCTCTCGTGGCGTGTTTTGTCTGCGGTTTGATCGGCGAGCGCGTCCTGACAGCGTTCCCACTTATCTGATGATTTGTTCATGTACATGGCACCAAACTCTACAAGTTTCTCCCCGGGGGGACAGAGCTGCCACCTCGTACAGCCTCATCCCTCTCTCACGCCGTTATTGGAACAGCTCATCTCAGTGTGTGACGGGAGTGGACACGTTGGCGGCGATGTGATGTGACAGGTGAACGAGCCGAGGATACCTGTGCCGTGTTCTGCTTTCGGGGGAAGAGAGGAGAGAGGGCGCTTAAAGGGGACGCCAAATGTTTTGCCGTTCAATCCGGATCTGATGTATGCAAAACTTGGTGCGCCCCCAAATAAAAAAATCGTAAAGAGGACCTGTCATTCATTTATTACAGGTATTAATATAGCGCCAACAATTTACGCAGCGCTTTTACATAGCGTACATTCACATCAGTCCCTACCCTCAAGGAGCTTACAATCTAAGGTCCCTATATCACATGCATACATAAAGGGATGATTTAGACATGAACCAATTTACCTTCCAGCATGTCATTGGAGTGTGGGAGGAAGCCAGAGTATCCAGAGGAACCCCACGCAAGCACAGGGAGAACATGCAAACTCCTTGCAGAGAGTGACCTGGCTGGGATTCAAACCAGGGACCCCCTGTGCTGCAAGGCAGAAGCAATGTCCACTACGCCACTGTGCTGTCTTTAAGAGTTAATTCAGTGCATTGAGCTACCTTGACCTGCAAAGGTTATGGCAATGACAGTAATTGCTGCAAATGTGCTCCGTTCACCCCAAACCATCGTAATGGGTGTGCATTGAAGGAAGGTGTGGGCATGCTGCATTTTAATGGAGCGCAACGCGCACAAACGCATGCCAGCATGTGTCAGTACAACGCACTTTACCACGCCTATCATAAATTAAGTTAAAAAAAAGATGTTAGCATTTTAGATCTTGACGTGCCCCTTGGAGGAGAAAAACTGTATTACATATATGTACACACACAATATATATATATATATATATTTATATATGCACACACTATATATATATAGGTATATATATATATATATATATATATATATA
>NW_017306274.1:2529114-2584423 GCF_000935625.1 Nanorana parkeri
TATAATAACAATAATAAATACACACTTCTTCATAAAAGAAAAAATGTGCATTTATTATTTATTTATATATTATATATATTTTTGCATGTAATGGTCAGTGGATGGAGGGTGTAGGGTGCAATGCTCTGGCTCCTGCAGACTGTTCCTCTCATCCATGTCCATACCGAGGTACAGACATTCAGTAACATGGACCGGAGGAAATGTCAATGGACTAAAGTGCGGTGACCTTACTGCACTTGTATCCCATTGAGAACTGGAAGTCCCCCTGCAGCGGTGGCTGATGGGACTAATAAATCCTCAGCAGCCAATAGAGTGAAGGTCCTTGGGAGACCAGGAACATTTGCATAGCTGAAGACCTGACTGTAGCCCCCTCCAATTTATTTCTGGCTAATGAAGCCTCAGCAACCAATAGAGGGTGGCCCTTTAAGACAAAGGCCCTTTGCATAGATGGTCCTGATTGTAGACCTTTCTGAAGCCAATAGACCAATAGAATGGCGGTCCTTGGGAAGCAAGAGATGTTTGAACATCTTAAGACCTAATAGTAGCCCCTCCAAATCCATTCTGGCCAATGAAGCCGCAGTCGACAACAGAGTGGCAGTCCATTGGAGAGTACCATGCTACGGACTCCAGAGCCACAGAAACTGAGTGCAACCTTGCACGTTGCAATCTGATTGTACAATCCCTACACAATTCATATTTGCCAACAACTAACCAATCCATTCACACGCTACATGCAGTAATAGTTGGTGAAAGGAGTTTGTCCAATCAGATTGTAGTTTCACCTGCTTGTAGCTTATCTTTCTGCAGATTATTGATGGGATCGGTTGGAAAGACTTCATTCTATGACATGTTCCCTTTAAGATCTACACGGGGCTGCCTCTCCTAAAATCTCACATTCAGATATTTCGCTATAAGAAAATTATCTGATGGTGACAGAACTCCTGCCGCTCACAAAGAGGATTAGAGGGTTTTGTTGCAAAAGCATCCAACTGGGTCTTATCGTTTGAAATATTGAAAAGTGTATCAGAAATACTCCATGAAGCACGTCTTTGTACAAGCCGGGATTAAACGGAAGAAACGCCTTTTAGGCATTTAAAGTGACCCTGTCAAAAAAATCTAAATGGAGATTCCCTGCAATGGAAAACGTAATATACTCAGCTCTCTGGTGGTCCGCGTTTTCCACCTTTCCTCTGTTCCAGCGCTGCAGCCTCCATCGGTCTCCTCGGCACTCCACACTTCTAGGAGTTTCGAATGCCTGTGTTCCCCACCGTGTATCCTGGTTCCATCTTCTGATCCCTACGTCACTACAGGGCACAGCAGGAGGCCAGAAATTTCAACAGACAGCAAAGTCCTAAAGTAAACTTGATGTAGATTGGCGAAGAGGAAATAGCAATTGATATCTGAAATCTGGTATCTGCCATTAATTTCATTGGTGCATACCAGATTAACCTTGGATTTACCAAATTGTTCAGGAGCTTCTGAACTCACCATAGCAGTCAGGTCCCTGAACTGCTCTGACTTCCGACTCCGACACGGCTCCCTTTGTGATGCTTTCCAATGGTTCATCTCTCTGTTGGATGGTCATGCTCACAGGGCTGTATTTCCCACAAGGCCAACCGAAGCCCAGCCTTGGGGCAGCAGGGACTAGAGGGGCAGCAGGGGTGTGGAATTCCTGTCTCCCGATGCCCGGGACATGCAGTTACGGGCGCCGGGTGGGTAGTTGTTTTCTACATTTAGCCCTGCTTTGGGCATGTTGGGCTAAATGTACAGAGGGAAAGCCGCCTCTTGTTTTGTACAAGTGATCTCGGCGATGTAGAAATTCGGAAATTCGGATTCAGACGCATTCGTATGCATTAGGATTTGGAGAATCTGGCTGGCGAGTCTTTACACAGCCTGGCTTCCTTAATGGGACTTCCGGTATCGGTATTCAGTATCGGCGAGTACCGGAAAAATAATATTATTACTCGTACTTGATAACGAAAGAACGGTATTGGCGCATCCCTACCTATCACTGTACCCTTAATGGGCAAAGTGACCAGAAAAACGCTCCCGGCTGTGCCATAGGGAAGGCCCACTAAGCACAACCTGTTGACATATAACCAAAATCACACACCTGTATTTAAAAGGGTCACCATGCTACTACCTTCTGTCTGAGACAGTCATGCAGTAAGTCAGACCAGATTTTGTCCATAAACCATCTCACAATATCACTTTACATTAAACAAAGTCCTGGAACATCGCAGCAGTCCAACGGGGGGAGTGTTATCCTACAGCGAGTAAATGTGCCAACCACATGTACTCCTGATATTTAACGGAGCCCCTCCGCTCTCCAGAATCGATGGAGGGAGCCGGAGATTTGCCGTAGCGTTCGAAGGCTCTAATGCTTCTCTGCGTGTTATAATGGGGTGAGAGCTCGCTGTTTTATGCCAATGTCCTGATTATTACCATCATCATTTATCAGCCGAACTGGAGGGAACAAATGAAGATGAGATTATTGCCTGTAAAAATAAAGACAGATAGTAATATGTGTGCCATTGAGTTTCTTAAAATTGGCCGTATACAATCACTGTTAAGAACTGATCCTGATTTTGAACATTCGTCCTTGGAAACTTATGTCCATCTCAAAGTATAAGAAGCTACATTGTATATCCAAGCAAAAAAGTCAGCCGACCAACTAGATGCAAAGGAAATAATGGGCATTTGCATACTCGTTTATGCCGGTAGTAGGATTGAGTAGTATGGACAGTGGTAAAGAAAAACATTCTGTCACCAGGGGCAAGGACTCAGAGTTGCCCGTTACACTCTTCCTGCCCCCACCCCACACTTCTGGGCTCTCTTCTTCTTTTGTCATGGTGGCACCCCTCCTGATCCACCCCAGAGCTGAGGCTTCAAATCGACTCATTCTCCAATGCTGCTTTGTTAGTTAAAGAGACGCTTCTGGGCTTGCTTCTATTCTAAAGCTTTCAGTCACTTGAAAATTGAAAGAGAAGTTTGCAAATGTCTGCTACTCAGACACATCCAAAAGGTCAAATATTATTTTAGGTATGCTGTGTAAGTGAGAGCATGTAACAAACATATAGTGAAATTTGACAACAAAGGTGGAAATACAATTTTAAGTATCGTTGACCTTAAAAACAGGATCCTCATTAAGCCATGCCAGGTGATCAGTGCTCACTTAGTTCATAGAGGGTGCATTAAAGTGACATTAAAGTCAAAGATATTTTTCCCTCCCCCCAATATTATTTAAATGATATTTCTTAATCCGATCTTTTTTCCTGTCCTTTTCATCTGTCCCTCCAGTGTTGCTGCGGGTCTCTGGTCCAACGCTGACTCCTCTGTCCTTGCTGGCACTTTCTGTCCCACGGTGTCTGCATGTGGGTGCACGCATCCATAGACTTATCTTGTGTCTCTCCTCGTCTCCCGTCCAAACATCTGAACTGTGCATGCGCCCGCACTAGGATGCTCTGCGGCCGCCCGAGAATTTTCACATTTTCGGACGGGAGCGCGCGGGGAAGATACAGGTAAGTTTAAACCGCTTTTAAAGCAGGTTTTTTTGAAAACACTTTTTGCATATATCTACTCCTTGCTAGCAGTAGATACAGTATATGCAAAAACACCGGAGTGTTTAATAACCCTTTAAGTGCTCCTGCAACCTGGAGAATCAGGGTTTCCTAAAAAGAGAGAACAGAAGATATTTTCTTTTTCACACTGCCCCTCTCTTACTGAAAGTCATGATGAAGTTATACAGAGGAACGAGAGAAGGGAAAAGCAGGCGAGGTGAGCTGCCCCTCTGAGTCATTCAGCCCTGCGTTTAGCAAAGCAGTTAATTTTATCCTGGTAGACATGAACCCAGCCTCTCCTGCTGTCTGTAAATCACAAATATTAATCTGCAATATGCTATATTTACATGACCAAAAAATAATGTTCCCTATTGTTTTTAGCCCTTGAAATAATAAAGAAAGAAATAATAGATATATATAAAAATAAAGCACAATTGTTTTAAGTTACAGGATAAAGACTGTTTGCAGGGTCTTACTTACCTTGTTTTCTTGGCTAAGCCATTCCACTGCCCAATAAGACTGTCTGGGGCCAATAAATGAGCTGTCATTGGACAGCTGAATGCCAACTGAGTCCTGACTTAACTTGATTTCTTGACTAAACCCTGCCAGCTGCCATTCCCCTGCCCAATAAGACTGGCCATGGCATGTAACCAAGCTGTCATTGGACAGTAGAATGTCATCTGAGGCTTGTCTTACCTTGATTTCTTGTCTAAGTCCTGCCAGCTGCCATTCCGCTGCCCATTAAGACGGTCCGTGGCCATTGAGCGGGCTATCATTGGATAGTAGAATGTCAGCTGAGGCCTGATTTACCTTGATTTTTTTGACTGAGCTCTACCAGCTGCCATTCTGATACCCAATAAGACTGTCCATGGCCAGTAAGTGAGCTGTCATTGAACAAAAGAATACCAACTAAGGCCTGTGTTACCTTGATTTCTTGACTAAGCCCTGCCAGCTGCCATTCCGCTGCCCAATAAGACTGTCCATGGCCTGTAAGCGAGCTGTCATTGGACAGTAGAATGTCAACTGAGGCTTGTCTTACCTTGATTTCATGTCTAAGCCCTGCCAGCTGCCATTCCGCTGCCCATTAAGAGGGTCCGTGGCCATTGAGCGGGCTGTCATTGGATAGTAGAATGTCAGCTGAGGCCTGATTTACCTTGATTTTTTTGACTGAGCTCTACCAGCTGCCATTCTGATACCCAATAAGACTGTCCATGGCCAGTAATTGAGCTGTCATTGAACAATAGAATACCAACTAAGGCCTGTGTTACCTTGATTTCTTGGCTAAGCCCTTCCAGCTGCCATTTTGCTGCCCAATAAGACTGTCGTGGCCAGTAAGCGATCTGTCATTGGACAGTAGAATGTCAACTGACAGGACTTGCCATCAAGTTGGGGTAAGCCAGTCCCTAGTAATAAATGAAAACTATAACAGAGAGGAGCACAGAAATGCCTTTTCTGGCAAGTAAGGATCATAAAAAGACATCTGGCAGTACCTGATCGTATCCGAGACTTTGATATTTTAAAGTTTAAAATGGGGCACAGGTTCACATTAACCCTTACCCCAACTCCAAAACAATGAGCCTTTTTTTTATGTGCCCATGCACTAACCCCTCCCTTTCACAAAGACCAATTTGGCATAATAAACTTGTTAGATATTCTCTTAAAAAGTTGTTCAAGCACTCAGTATCCTTAGATGGACTCATTATTTTGCAAATTATTCCTCAAACATAGTAATTGTGAAAGAACTTGGGCTTTTGCCCCAGGTGGTCCTCAATTATCACTTTGGCAGCCGTATACTTATCAGTCGTCCTGCAAATTATATTCAAAAAACACTTGCAAGTGTAAAAAAAATCTTCGGGAAAAGTTACTTATTCATGATTATATCTTAAAGAATGATAATAGTGAGAAGTAAAAAGAAGGGGTGGAGTGCTTCCGGAAAAGTGTTGCCACACTGCAATTTAAGTGTATTCTTCTCTCAAAATGTCTTTGTTAAAATGTTGCCAAGACAGCAAATAGAATTTAAAAGGCAAATAATGGTAACAGAATAGTTATTTGGGATGTCGGTGGATCTTGCCAATGGGACAAAAATCTGAGCGTCTTTTGCAGAATTATCTTTTCTGTGGTAAGAAAGGTGGACAATAATGAATTATGATTTTCTATTTTCTATTGTGCTGGAATTGGGATTTATTAGACATGTGCGATTCATTTTCCAAATTCGGACATTCGGACAGATCAGAATTTCCGAATCCCAATGTATCCGAATGCGTCCGAATCCGTATTTCAGTTCTAAATTTCGGATCCCGTCAAAAACTAAACTGAATCGGACATGTGACTTTTCTGGCCAAACAGATGTGTTTTTCGGGTTATTGCATCCGAATGGGTCTGAATCCTAATTTTCGAATTGCATTCAGGAGCTCCCAAATGCCATTCGGGTCTGGGAGTCTCAGATTTAGTGTTATGTATATATGGGTCACAATGTTGCCGCTACGAATATTGGTTTGTATTATAGAATACTACTTATATCCACTGAGTGGCCAGATTATTATGACCCCCCCATCAGTACTTCGTTGGGCCGCCTCGTGACTCCACGAGATGACTTAGTTGGGCCGCCTCGTGACTCCACGAGATGACTTAGTTGGGCCGCCTCGTGACTCCACGAGATGGTGAAAGGTGATGCGAGGAATCTGACACGGCACTGTTGCCCTTCTGTTGTCTTGTACCAGTCTTGCCACTCTCCGTTCTGTCCTAACTAGTCGCTGACGGCCACAATTTGCACGTTCAGACCCAGATTTTCGGCTGACAGTCCGGTCTTTAAACACTTTAACAACAGCTGCTCTTGAACATTGAACAAATTCTGCTGTTTTGCTGATACTTGCTCCATGGCTCCGAGCGCTAACAATCATCCCACGTTCAAAGGTGTTAAATCGCGTTGTTTCCCCGTATCTTCAGATACAAATCACTTATACTGTCGTGGTAAACAACCTGCTTCCCTATTTATAATGGTCTGGCCCTCTAGCAACTTCAGCACCAAATTATAGCTCATTTGCCTACAAACGTCAGGTGGTCATAATAAACTGGCCACTCAGTGTATACATCATACTAAAACTGATGCTTCAATGCCATTCGGGTCTGGAAACCTCAGCTTTAATAATATATGTATATGGCTCCCAGACCCGTATTGCTTTCTGGAACTCCGGAATAGTATTTGGAAATTCAGACTCCCGAATGCCATTCGGGTCTAGGAGCTTCAGCTTTAGTATTTATATCTGTATATGGCTTTCTGTGGTTTTCACGATGAATATTCGTAAACTCATCCGAAACTAACGAAAATTCAGATTTAGTCCGAATCCAAAACCCGAACCAAATTGAATTTCGGATCTGAATCCAGAAACAACTTACCACATTTTTCTGCAGCTTACATGTCTAGGATTTATGTCTTTTGGTTTGGCTACATGTAATTATGAGGTCTTGTAAAAATGCTTGGCCTGGCGTGTAAAGTGGGCCTAGCATTAGATATATTTTTCATGTTAAAGGAGAAGTATGGGGTCAGTGTTTTTCCCCATAGTTCTCCTTAGGGTAACGGGAGGACACAAACTAGCGTCCTCCCGTTACCCTAAGCTCAGAGTACTACCCTTGAACATGCTTTCATTTGTTCTTCTCCAGTCATAATCCACGGTTACCATTTGCTTCCTGTGTAGTCAAAGCAGAATGAGCACCAAAGCACATGTATCTAGAGTCCAGAACTATATCTGTAAAGTACCTACCAAGAAGCCAGTACAAATACATTTGTGCGCCATGTCACACGGCCCTGTCCTCAGGATTATGGGCAAACATGCTCTGAATAGTGGGTGCACTTGTGTCGGAATTCGTGCACATGGACGTGCATGAGGAAATATGCACAAAGGTGTTAGAATCGAAAAACCTGCATACAGGCGTTAGCATGGTGTGTGCGTCCCAGCATGCGTACGCACATACGTCTGCTCATTGGGGCCAGATATACTATAAAACCAGTGTGAGTACTAAGCTGGCTGCTAACTGGTCTTCAGCTCCTTCCTCTGTTCCTGTTGCCCAATCCTGTGATTCTGACTCTGGCTTACGTTCTTAACTCTGCTTCTGATTACCGATTTGGCCCCTTGTCTCAGCATCTGATTTCTCCTGTATATGACCCAGACTTGTGACTTTCACTCCGTTTGCACTTACCGATTTGGCACCACATCTCTGTATCAGATTCTCCTGTGTATGACCCTGGTTTGTGACCTTGACTCTGATCCTGATCTGCACGTGGCTCCATTTGGTCTCTGCTACCTTGGTTCCGTGTTGAAACTCCTTGTGCCAGTTCCAGCTTCCAACTTCACATTGCTGCTCCAGTCTGCTGCTCGGTCACGGCCATGTCTTTCTTCGGGTCATCACACTCAAGTTTCGGTACAGAATCAGCTCAGCCCCGGCATCGGCACTCGTGCTTCCCAGTGTCCCCACTCCTCCTGTAACCACCTCCAGGGGAGTCAGACATGTGGTGCAAGGGGTGCTTCCGTTCGACTCGGTCTCCATCCAGGTACATGAAAGTATGTTATTATTTCATAGGCCCCCCAACACTGCTTATGACATTCACTGACTATACCTTATTTTGCCCTGGCTCTGATTGATTTATCCAGGATTCTTGTTTTGAGTGATGGAGACTATGTAAGAGTTGTCAAAGCATTGGTGAAAGGTTATTGTTTGGCCTCTGAAATGCGTGGGCTGTCTTTTGTTACCCCTTTGACACCTACGAAATAAACTGGACTCCTGATATGTGTGTTTTTTTGCACTCATTCTGGTTCGACTACGCGTACATTTCTCCATCCAGGTGACCTCTATATCCTCCTGATAGGTCCTCCTGTGAACTCAATGTGGGCTTTAATATAGACTTTTCACCTGTGAATCAATAAATTGGGTTCAGTAACTTACTTCTTCCCCTACTTGGACCATCTTGGATTGAGATGTTGGCTCAGAGATGACACCATCATGTAAATACTGTTACCTCTGCAGTTCTTGGTTGTGTCCTGAAGCAGGTCAGCCCCTGCTGAAGCCTCTCACCTTGCTACAAAGTTACTCACTGTTTCTCATCTTGAAGTTGCTTAGACAAAAGACAAAACCACACCACGGCCCCAAGCTAGGCAGACCACAAAGACTTAATTGACAAAATTATTGGTTGAACCACAAGTACCTCTTCTTTGTAACAATGTTTCCTCTATACTGGCTTTTCAAAACAACCAACCTTTTGATTTAGAGATTGGATTAAAGGTCTGGTTTAGTATAATACTTCTGGTGGTTAGAAACTACATTTTATGGAGGTCTACACAGGCCAAAAAGAAGGACTATTGAGAAGGAAAGAG
This sequence comes from Nanorana parkeri, assembly GCF_000935625.1. Lineage (NCBI taxonomy): Eukaryota > Metazoa > Chordata > Amphibia > Anura > Dicroglossidae > Nanorana > Nanorana parkeri. The sequence goes on from NW_017306274.1 coordinate 2,538,044, forward strand.
AGACAAAGGAATTTGGCCCCAAATGAGGGACAGTTGGGAACTATGGTGACGTGGAACCTTGCAGTCCCTACCCAAATAGAGTCCAGAATGGAGACGTCAACTGGCTCCGTAGAGATAAAAGGCTGTAAAAACCTTAAATTTCATCAGGCATTAGGAGAACTCCACATAGCTCATTTTACCCTGGCCAACTAAAGCACCACCACTCATTTTTCTACACTCCAGCCCTCATGAATGAATTCCATTATAATTATCAGGAGTGGCTAGTAAATTAAACTTGTCTGGAGCCCCTCTGAAATCCCCTCAAAAACCCTTGAGGCCGGCTCTTAAAACTTCATATAAAATGTTCCTTCCGCTCTGCCTTTGTATTGTCTCAGTTACGTAAATGTTATAGAAAACCCGTTTTTTATTGTCTATCCCATTAACAGCTGAGTCGTCATTAGGATGGATACCATTAAAGGGCCCTGGAATTATTATAAATATTTCATCCGCATTAACGCGCATATGGATATCAGCAAATAGGCTTTTGTGTCATAAACAAATTGATGGCAGGGGGAGAAAAATTGCCATAAATTGCCATTTACTTGATGATGATTCTTGGATTACATTTGTCAAGAGTGCAGATCATTTTTTTTCCTCGGTTATTAGAGAAATGACATTATGCAAAATCAAGTCTAATGAAGAGGAGAATTTGTGTATATTCTATCAACAAAATCATTGTCAAAACTGTGCACATCCTGAAACAATCAATGTCATGTGTAGTCAAGTCTTGGCCAAAGTAGAGGGAGACTTCTGTGGTTGCAGATTAGTCATTAGGAGTGTTCCGTTGCTCCATGAGGGCCCAATGAAGTAATGATATCATTAGCAATGTGTCTCATGAGCCTTTGGATTTTGTTACTGCACATTGAAGGGATTCTGGGTTGGCCTGAACTGATATCTTCTAATATGAGTTCATATAGAATGCAAAGATGTGAATTGACACAATATCCCTCATTTGCACAAAGCAGTGGGAGCTTGGGTTCCTTATACACATAAACACAGCACTTCTGCAGGTAACCTTTATGTAGTGAATGTGAAAATATTTTTGTATTGATAAAAGTGGTGAATGACCAGCTATGACTGGAGCACATATGAGAGGTCCTTGGCCACCCTATGGAGCCCTTGGCCACCTAGTGGAGTCCTAATAGCTAAACATGAAAATGCACGCGTGAAGATGAGTGCATTATCTGCTCACTGCTACTACATCACCTTTACATATCAATAGTTTCACTCCCACCACTGGCTGCTGTGGCCCATGGGCTGAACAAAAAGCACCGTAAGGCTGCATGAATCCGCTTGAGCATTGGGGTCCTAGGTCAGTGGAGTCCTATGGAATATGAACTTATGAGAGATCCAAGGCTGGATCTCTCATACAGTAATTTTAAATTCCTTAAGACTCCACTGACCTAGGACCCCAATGCCCAATCGGATCCATGCAGCCCTGTGGTGCTTGTTGTTCAGCCCTTGGGCCACAGCACCCAGTGGTGGGAGTGAAACTATTGATATGTAAAGATGATGTAATAGCGGTGAGCAGATAATGCACTCATCTTCACGCGTGCATTTTCATGTCCAGCTATTACTGGAACATGAGAGGTCCTTGGCCACGGTGTCCAAGGCTGCATTTCTCATTTTTTTTTTATTCCCTAGGGCCACAATGCCCAGTCTGATGCATGCAAGACTTTGGTGTTTGTTGATTGGCCCTCTTGGGCCAGTGGTGGGAATGAGACTATAAATATGAAAATCTGATGTAAAAGCAGAGAGCAGTTATTGTACTCATACTCATGCATACATTTTCATACATCATGTCCCTGCTGCATTAAGGCCATTCATTTTGGATTGTCTAGCACCATGCCTTAATGCACAAAAGAAATACCTGCAGAATTTTTGGCAACACAGCACACCATAAAGTACACTATGTGCATACTAATGCACTGCGGGTGCTTTGGCAGCTACTGTATATGTGCAGTGGGGTTCCATTGTAAATGATTGGTAACTCAACCTACACAGTACCAGACATTACTGTGTGTGTTACTACAACACATAGGGGGGCCTTTAGGGCCCAATTACAGTTCTATAAAACGGTGGGTTGTGGTAACCTGTGCATTACTGCATGGCACAATAATTCACGCCACATGCATTAAAATGTAGTGGTGCCATTCGTTTAAAATGGCATTCCATCCATTGCACTAAGGTATTGCACTTTATTTAAGCGATAGAGACCCTTTAAGGGCCCATTCACACTTTGCCATTCTTGTGCTTGGCATTAGGCATTGAGCTAAGGAAGTCCATTCATTTTGAATTCATTCATTAACGGAATCCATTACACTAAGATAATGCAAATGGCGGTGCTTTTCATTTTGAATGACACACTTACACACAAAAGTAACGCAACTCTGAAACACATACTTTACAGCGTACCACAACGACAAAGAACACGCTACCATGCATTGTGCTGTATCAGCAAAAAATACTGCATGTAATGGATTCCGTTAATGAATGAATTCAAAATGAATGGGCTGCCTTAGCTCAATACATGTTAATGCTTAACGCCAAGCACAAGCATGGCAAAGTGTGAATGGGCCCTCACAGGGTCTCTATCACTTAAATAAAACCATATGACAAAGGGCTCCCTGCAAAGAAGACACTGAAAAGAAACCAACAGCTGAAAATCCTGCTGATTGCGGCAATACCAGAAGTGTGGATTTCCTGAACCCCCGCAGAGCTCTGTGGCTCCTCTCGCCAATCCTTACATCACCACAGGACATAGTAAGGACTTGGCAGCTGTTGGATCCAACCAATGAGTGAAGCGGGGGTTTAGGAATTTCACACTCGGATTCTGCAGTGGTTTCTCTTCACTCAGAGATAAGCAGGGAGGGCAGCGGGAGAAGAGCATATTCAGTGTCTTCTTGCCCTTTATTATACAGTTTTATTTTTGGCATGTGTTGCGTTAATGCACATTATTGCAATGCATGGTAAGGCGCAGTAGTACTCTGCAAGGAACCCTTTACCATACTGTATTATTTTTGTGACTGAGTCTCTTTAAAAGTGCCGCTAACAACGTCCTTGGTTTTCTAGCATACTGCAAGCTTCCCATTTAAATAAAATTAAAACCCCTTTCGGGGAAGCAGCAGGTGGCCCCGTGCTGGTCTATTCTCAGGAAAGTTATGGAGGATTTAAGATCTGCCGGTGCTATTTTCACAGGCTGCGCCCCTTGACAGATTTCATTCAGCTGATTAGCAGCCTGCTCCCAGGTTACCCCTTAATTTGTATGTAAGTGATAAATTTGAAGGCACGCTGCGGAAAGAATAGAAGGTTCGGAAGGGAAACATTAATGCGCCTGCTCATTAGGTGGAGCACGCATTTGTTTTATTTGGGAAGCAGCTTCTGCCGCGCTAAGCTCTGCTCCTGATGCGGTTTCCTGCAGGGGCGATGCTTACTAGCCGCCTCCTAAGGCTTTCCCCATTATTCCCGATCAGATCTCATTTGTTTTCTTCTCCTTCTGCATACAGTATCAATGTCTTATTTATACCATCTCTGGCAATAGCTGGAATTAGGCCCGACGCCGCCCGGGGTTGCTTCGTTGTTATTTAAGCCGATAGAAAAGCATTCAGGAAGCAGCACAAAGAAAAGGAATTGTGGCGAGGGCGAGCTAAACCAAAAGATGGGTCCGGTACAGAAGACCAAAGTGATCCAATCCACAACTATCACCCTTGTGGGTCCTTTCCACCCACTTCCCTTTTTAGCTGCCACTTCTTTAGGCCTAATGTATAGAGTCGTATAAATAAATGTACCATTTTATTACAGCTAAAGCCATTTTATTTTCATTTTGATACAGAGTTAGGATTGGGTAAAAAAAAAACAATCCTTTTTCCAGCTGTGATCCTTTGTGGAGATTTCCATTGACTTCCTGTTGTATAGTCTATGGTGGCCACAAGGACAGAGGACAGACACATATCGGAGTCCCCCTTCAAATCAGAGTCCTCCCTTCATATCAAAGTCCCCTTTCTTATCAGAGAACCTCCTTTATATCAGAGTCCTCCATTCATATCAGAGTCCCCTTCTTATCAGAGAACCTGCTTTATATCAGAGTCCTCCCCTCAAATCAGTCCTCCCTTCATATCAGAGTCCCCCCTTCATATCAGAGCCCCCCTTCTTATCAGAGAACCTCCTTTATATCAGAGTCCTCCCCTCAAATCAGTCTTCCCTTCATATCAGAGTCCCCCCTCATATCAGAGCCCCCTTCATATCAGAGTTGTCACTTCATATCAGAGTCCTTCTTTATATAAGAGCCCCCTTCATTTCACAGTTCTCCCATCATATCTGTCCCCTTTATATCAGAGTCACCCCTTCATATCCATGTCCTCCCTTCATTTTAAAGCCCCATTCACATCAAAGTCCCCCCTTCACAGCAGAGTCCCGCATCATATCAGAGTCCTCTCTTCATATCAAAGTCCCCATTTAATATCAGAGTCACCACTTCACATCAGAGTCCCCCTTCATATCAGAAACCCCCTTTATATCCAAGTCCCTATTCACATCAGAGTCCCCCCTTCATATCAGAGTCACTGCTTCATCTGAGAGCTCTTCACCATTCATCTCAGATCCCTTCTCCCCCTTTCATACCAGAGTTCCCTCTTCATATCAGAGCCCCCCTTTCCACCCAAGTCCCCCATTATTTTAGAGCCTCCCTTCATATCAGAGCTCTATCTATATCTCACAGCCCCACCCCCCCCCCTTCCCACCCTTCATATGTATTTCTTATAGATTTGTGCAGTAATCCAGTGTTAAACTGTAATAAAGGCCGGTCACTGTTGCGCTCTCTCTCCTTGTGCAGGGTGACTGGTCTTGTCTCCGCCCCCTCCTGTAATAAATACCGGTCCCTGCTGCTCTCTCTCTTTGTGCAGGGTGACTAGTTTTGTCTCCACCTCCCTCCTGTAGTTTTCTGCAAGCACCCTGTAGTGGGAGGAGCTTCCTGAAATAAAGACCAGTCACTGCTGCTCTCTCCATTTGCAGGGTGCCTGCTTTACCTGACGAAAGGGTACTTTGAGGCTCTGCAACGTTGCATTCCCATGTCATGCTAAAGGAATACGAATAAAGATGTTCTGCTTAGTGCACAGGCTATTGACAGCACAGCGATTATGTCACTGCTACTCTTACAAGGTAACATCTGGGTTTGTAAAGGCATTTGGTGCACACAAAGTGAATTTATACCCTTGGAGACCATTAAGGAAGAGACTTGTGCATGGAGTTCAGCCTTAAAGCCACGTCAACATTGGACTGTGCTCCTCACTGTCCCTCCTTTTTTGTTTGTTAATCAAGCGCAATGGTGTGGGTCGTTTTTGTTTATCTTAAAAACAAAAACAAAAAAGATCTCTTCGGCAGGAATGTTGCCCGTGCGTTTAATTAGTCTCCCTTAACGGAAATGACATCCCCTAACAAAGAGCGAGCTACGTCCCCCCCCCCTTCTCCTTCTCTCTCTCTCTCTCCCTCTTTGAGATCACAGCTCGGAGTGGTATAAAACCGTAGCAGGCACAATGCAGATCAAGACGCCGGTTTGAAGTGGAACAAGCGAGGCAATAATAAGCAGATTTTAATGATTTAGTATAAATCAGTATTTTTTAGCCTGTCACAGAGATTGAAGAGGCAGACAGGCTCTCTCATGGCTGCCGAGCGAGCGCCAGGGCTGATGAATCGCGCGCGTTGAATCCCTGATCACACAACAAGCCAAATAATGAGGGGCTGAACACACAGAACTGGCATGCTTTATGGAGAACGTAAAGATACCCGGATTCTATAGGTGGTCGGGAAACTACGTCCCCCCCCCCTTCTCCTTCTCTCTCTCTCTCTCCCTCTTTGAGATCACAGCTCGGAGTGGTATAAAACCGTAGCAGGCACAATGCAGATCAAGACGCCGGTTTGAAGTGGAACAAGCGAGGCAATAATAAGCAGATTTTAATGATTTAGTATAAATCAGTATTTTTTAGCCTGTCACAGAGATTGAAGAGGCAGACAGGCTCTCTCATGGCTGCCGAGCGAGCGCCAGGGCTGATGAATCGCGCGCGTTGAATCCCTGATCACACAACAAGCCAAATAATGAGGGGCTGAACACACAGAACTGGCATGCTTTATGGAGAACGTAAAGATACCCGGATTCTATAGGTGGTCGGGAATTTTTCTTTAGAAAAAAAAAAAAACAAAAAGAAAGAAAAAAAGATAAAAAAATTGCCTCCGTCTGCCTATTTGATGCATCAATGTCAGCTCGTTTGGGTGAAAAATACACCCGTAGCCCTCGGACAAAATCCAATTGCTGCATATTTCTTATGATTATTTTGTGAAAAAGAGGGCAGGCAGAGGTCAGGCCGAGAACGGCGAGGAGCGTGAGAGGAAATCTTTACTAATTCTGTTAAGGCGACATATGGTGGAAGAGGCGCACACGCACCATAGATGTTGGGCTGATTTATCAAGGAGCGAGACACGGGGGGGGTTGGGTGAGAGCCGCGGCAGAAATCCATCGAGCGGCTTTAATGAACACTCCGCGTTTCTGCTACTCCGACGGGAAATGTGACGTGTTTTTCTTTACTTCTTCTTTAGGCTATTTTGTTATCGGAAACAAAGTTACATTGTTACTTTTTTTTTAAGGGAGAGTTATAAAGTGTATAATACTTCATAGGTAACAGGTGATCTGCTGTGACATCACTTGCCCCGCCTCCAGGTCCATCCGTCCAACCGCGGTGCAAGGCAGGTGCGCCGAGCTGCAGTCAATTTCGGCTTTGGCGAATGTCGGGAGATAGATTGTAGGGTATCTATGGTGAAAAACTAAAAATAAATGTGTATTTCTATATTGAATTTCCATCCCACTCCTAATAACCAGATCCATCTAGAAGTTTGGAAACTTTTATTTTCTGCTTGCCCAAAGCAGGGCTATGTGTAGAAAACAGCTACCCGCCCGGTGCCCATAACTGCATGTCCCGGGCATCAGGAGATAGGAATTCCACACCCCTGCTGCCCCTCTACTCCCTGCTGCCCCGAGGCCAGGCCTTGGTTGGCCTTCTGGGAAATCTGGCCCCGGGAGTAGCCCTGCTGCAAGGGTTAATTTTGTACAGCCCAGAGTTCTCCTATAAAGAAGCCTCCTAGCCTATAATATAGATTTCATGGCTGGTACGGCTCAAGCTGGGGGGGCATGTGCACCGGGTGCCACTTTAGGAGGGGTGCCGCTGGGTGTGTATATGGAGAACTCCCTTGGGGGGTGGGTGGGGAACAATTGTGCGCCTTTGCCCCAGGCGAGAGAATTTCGAGCTTCGCCACTGATGGTTGGCGCTCCCGGACCTAACACTGCCGGAGTAGAAGGAACATGACGGAAGTGTGTACCAATGCATCTTTATCCCTTTCATAATCCTCGCTCCCGAAGCCGGGGACGAGAGGCCGCGAGCCGCACGATGTTCAGTCGACTTTATTACCCTTTAATAGCACAATAGATTTCGTTATGCGACCAAGAATGTCAACCTTTTGTATCAATTTAAATGACAGTAATAACAGGATATCACAACACGTCACATAATAAAACACGGGCCCCGGGGCGAGACATCGCTCGCTGCGCCGCTACTACTGCGGCAAAGTAAATGAGAATTTATAAACAAGATTCCGAGGCTGTGGGACTTAGAGGGGAGAAGAGGGCATAGATCGCCCGCCGAGCAGGAAAAGGATTTCGAATGGAGCAACGCTGCTGGGCGATGACCCGCGGGAACAAATCGGAGGTCAGCTTTTATTAACCAGCTGAATTCTGATTGGCTATCATGGGTTAGACATTTAAGTTTCGAGTTTAAATTCAATTCGGTTCGGGTTTCGGAGTCAGACGAAATCCGAATTTTAGTTTTTAGTTTACAAAATAGTTTCGGATGAATTTACGAATATTTGTTGCGAGTACCACAGAAAGCCATATACAGATATTAATACTAAAGCTGAATCTCCCAGACCAGAATGGCATTCAGGATCGGAATTTTCGAATTGCACTTGGGAATGCCATTCGGGTCTGGAAGCCATATCCATATTATACATATTACTAAAGCTGGGGCTCCCAGATCTGAATGGCATTCAGGAGCTCCCATAGGCAATTCGGAAATTTGGATCCGGAATGCCATTGGGGTCTGGGAGCCTCAGCTTTTGTAATATATGCAACTATATGGCTCCCAGACCCGAATGGCATTCGGGATCCAAATTTCCGAATTGCCTTCGGGAGCTCCCGAATGCTATTCAGGTCTGGGAGGAACAATCTAAATGGATGTAAACTGAATGGATAGTCTAGGTAGGTCCTAATTTTACATCTAATCTAAAGAAGATGGTACAGAAATTGTATAGTCAGATAGTAATGTGCATGGTAAGCTTTAATAGACTGTGTCTATGTAGGCTCTCATTCATCCAGGTCATGGTATATCTGTAAAAAATAAATGAAGGCAACTGGACTTGCTGTAATTTTCTTAAAATACGTTTCGTTGGTCATCCGACAAGCTTTCATCATGCAAAATTGAGAAAGCTGGTCGGATGACCAGCGAAACATCTTCAAGAAAAATGCAGCAAGGCCAGTTGCCTTCATTAATTTTTTTATAGATATACTTTAGCAGACAGCTAAAAAGTGGTCCAAAGCATCACTCACCAGTTCCCCACATGCAGAGGGACAGTGGGGTCCCCATGAAAGGAAATCCATGGTGTGACATCACTGCCCCTATAAGAAAGTACTAAACTTCTGAAATTAGGATAGCACCTATTAAGGAAGTATTCTGCTTCCATAGTAGACCAATGACATCACAAGAAGTGAGGATTCTCTTCCCATCGCCACCTGCATTGATACAGTAAGCCCTTTACAAACATGGGCCATTCAAACTAATCACATGATGCAAAATACATACACATATGTTACCATAACTGAAAGCCAAGCAGTCAATAGATCCAGAGAGATATGAATGTTTATGCAAATATTGATTTTCCCTTCAAAAGTCAGGCTGGGCCCCACCTCCTGAGACCACCACTCTCAATATAAGACCAGTAGGGAGGAGGGTCCAGGCTTTGGTTTTGTACATCATCTGCTTGTACACTGATCAGCCATAACATTATAACCACTGAGAGGTGAAGTGAATAACATTGAGTATCTGGTTACAGTGGCAAGTGGAATGGGTGGGATATATTACAATGGCACCTGGAAGTGTGGGGGGGGGGTATATTACAATGGCACCTGGAAGTGTGGGGATACATTACAATGGCACCTGGAAGTGGGGGGATATATTACAATGTAAGGAACTGAGGGAGCAGAAAAAATGGACAAATGTAAGGAACTGAGGGACTAAAATAAAAAAAGTTATACTCACTCGAAACCTCGGAGCTGGCTGGCCGTCACAGCGCTCCCTCCAGCCTCACAGTGATGTATCCCTCTGTATCCCCACGTCCAACACACAGTGTATTGTATGTGATGACTCGAAGATCTTTAGACCTCTGCAGCGGCGGGGGAGAGAATTGGAAGGAGTGTTCCAGGGGCAGGCTGGGTCTGAGGTTCTGGTGAGTATAACTTTTTTATTTTAGTCCCTGGATGAAAAAAAAGCAGTTAACCCTTGCAGCGAGGGAGTAGCCCCACTGCAAGGCTCAAACAAATTTAGCCTGGAGTTCTTCTTTAAATAGTTGGATTTTAGGTACACTTGAAAAGCAGGGTCTCTATTGCACAGAGAAGAAATGTTAACACTTCATAGAAACAATGTTTTATTTAATTTTTTTAATTTAAAACATTTTATTATATTTAAAAAAAATTACAGAAACAAAATTAGAATACAATTAAAAAAAAAAACAAGACTTAATAGAATGAAACCAACTGATAAAATTATTTTATTTTTGCTAATTGAGTTCACGTATAGATATAAAAAAATCTTTACATTTTAATGGCTTCCATTTATTTTGATCTGTGGCACACTTTAAAGCAGGGCCTCTACTGAACAGAGATGAAATATTAACACTACATAGAAACAATGTTTCTTTTTTTTAAATTTTTAACATTTTATTATATATTATAAAGATTTCCCGGAAACAAAACTTAGAAAAATACAATAAAAAAGAAGATTTTTAATAGATTGACACTAACTGGTAAAATGATTTTACTTTTGCTAATCGAGTTACCATACATATCTAAAAAGCAAAATTTCTTAGAAAGATTTCCAGAAACAAAACTAGAAAAATAAAATAAAAAAAGAAACAAGATTTTTAATAGATTGACACAAACTGATAAAATTATTCTGCTTTTGCTCATCGAGTTCACATACATATCTAAAAACAAAAATCTTTCAAAATGTAGTAGTTTCATTGAAACAAAAGTCCATTGAACAAGAGACCATTGAGACCATTGAGTAAGAAATAAAATTATTTCAAGGGAGACTTTCATTTTACACAATTCAACAACAAACAACAACAACAAAAAATACATACATCCTTCTCACACCTTGTTAGTGCTTCATTACGGGTATTCTTGGAAAATCGCTGATTGGGGGGAAAAAAGGCTGAAAATGTAAAAAAATAAATAAATGAATACGTGAGATTGTTTAAATGAGCCACACCATTAGCAGAAATGTACAAAAGTCTTTAGAAGCCATCTCATCAAAGGGATAATTAGCTATTTATTTCCAGTGCAGCAGCATCCTTGCAGTAGCTAATAAGATGCAGGCCATTTGAATATTAATATAATAAATGATTAAATTAAACAGCGAGATTCAGACACAGAAATAGCCGTTTATGGATCCCAGGGGGGTCGCTAAAACTGCGTTCCATTTCTTTCCGCAGTTATGGCGGTGCAAGGGACGAAGATGCAAAAAGCAATATTTGTCTTATGAAACATGAAGTTTTATTGGGGGGGGGGTGGAATTTATCGTCTTGGAGGTAGAGCTTGGAAAGATATTAGCGGGCTCCCCGGTAAACTGATGTATTGAGCGCGTGTGATGAACTGCGCAAATGGTTTTATGAAAAAGATGCTCGAGAAAACTCTTCTAGGCTCTGGTGCGAAATGTGAACCGTGGCGCCGCAATACACAAGGGGAACGCACATTTTTTTATCAGATATCATTTTATTTTTTTATTATGTCCATGAGTCACAACTAAACATTTTTTTTTCTTTTTTAATGGGGAATTTTCCGTTTTTACAATTTAATATTTAAGGTTTACCACTTGCAGGCAGCAGGTGGCGAACTCTGAAGTTACATTGGAAATCAGATTACACACACAGCTGAATGACCTAGAGGAGGGAGGCGCCCCTTGACCTGGGGAAGACAACAGTGATTGGTCAAGATTTGCTCATGTGTTCAAAAGAGGATGCAGGTACCCCTTCCTCTCCTAGCTGAGACAGGTATGGTTGGTTTAAAGTGGACCTTCCATAAAAATGCAAAGTCTGAATTTCTTACAGCAACTCAAGTGAAAACAATAAAAAAAATCAGAAGCAAAATGTAAAAGATACTCCCAGCTTCCAGATGCTTCTGGTAGGTGAAGGTGACATCATTGGACCTCATTGTGGACAACAGGGACAGCTGAGGATGCCAAATCTCACAAAAAGGCACTCCGGCATTGAAGGTATTCTCAGGGGAATCTGAGGACTCTTTCCAGGCCCCCATGTGACAACACTGGATTTCTAAGTGGCCAAACACCAAGAACGGGTGCTCTACGTGTGCAGTTATGTACGAGGTAGTGAGTCACATGCTCTCCATACCCTGAAGTACTATAGGCAAAGCAGAGGTTCGGTTCAAGATTATGATGTAGGCTGTTGCCTACATCACAATGCAGGTGCCTCCAGAACCACTTGACCTGGGAGAAGACAACAGTGATTGGTCAAGATTTGCTAATGTGTTCCAAAGAGGATGCAGATACCCCTTCCTCTACTAGCTGAGACAGGTATGGTTGGTTTAAAGTGGACCTTCCATAAAAATGCAAAGTCTGAATGTTTTACAGCAACTCAAGTGAAACAATAAAAAAAAGGAAAATGTAAAAGATACTCACCTACCAGCTGCTAGATGCTTCTGGTAGGTGAAGGTGACGTCAATGGACCTCACTGTGGACCCCTGGGAAAGCTGAGGATGCCAAATCTCACAAAAAGACATTGTGCATGAGGGCATTCTCAGGGGAATCTGAGGACTCTTTCCAGGCCCCTACGTGACAGCGCTGGATACCTAAGTGGCCAAACACCAAGAACAAGTGCTCTACGTATGCAGTTATGTAGGAGGTAGGGTAGTGAGTCACATGATCTCCATACCCTGAAGTACTATAGGCATAGGCAAAGCTTTAAGATTATGATGTAGGCTGTAAAGCACAATGCAGGTGCCTCCAGTGCCACTTGACCTGGGAGAAGACAACAGTGATTGGTCAAGATTTGCTAATGTGTTTACAAAAGAAGATGCAGGTACCATAAAAATGCAAAGTCTGAATGTCTTACAGTAACTCAAGTGAAAACAGTAAAAAAAAATCAGAAGGAAAATGTAAAAGATACTGCCAGCTTCCAGATGCTTCTGGTAGGTGAAGGTGATGCCATTGGACCTCACTGTGGGCCAATGGGAAAGCTAAGGATCCCAAATCATGCAGAAAGATGCCCCAGCATTGTGCATGAGGGTATTCAAACAGAAACTGAGGACTCTTTCCAGGCCCCCATGTGACAGCTCTGGATACCTAATCATCAAGAACCAGTTTTGTACGTATACAGTTATGTAGGGGGAAACATAGCGAGTCACGTGCTCTCCATACTCTGAAGTACTGAGTATCTTACCTTGCTTTAGGGGTCACTATTATAGTTTTGCTCTGCATCGGCAAAGCACAGGTTCGCTTTAAGACTATGACACAATGCAGGTGCCTCCAGAGCCATTTTAACTGGGTGAAGCCAACAGTGATTGGTCAAGGTTTGCTATTGTGTCCAATTTCTATTGCACTGCCAGATGAGACTTAGCTGACACTTAGCTGACACTGTCTTCAGGTTGTCATGCTGGGCTTTCCTATTAGAAAGCCAAGCAGGCTTTGCAAACTGTCATTGATGCACCATGTAATAAATAAATACTGTATTCAAAAGGACAGCCCCGGCATACATTTAACTAAGCCCAGCACATGAGAGAAATGGAAATATATATGGATCCCTAATGCCTACTTTCTTCTCAGTCCTGATCTGAAAACATGCTCCTTCACTAGTCTAAATGATGCAGAAGCCACCTACTTTTAGCAGTTTGTGATCTTCAGTGATTACACAAATGCATTGCAGCATAAAAAGGATCACTTATGACTTTTGATGTCACTGAATCTGATGAGTAATGTGGAGCAAATACCTTACTTGTATACTTGTACCCACTCTAGACAGCATTAATGTAAAGAAGTTTGAAATGTCTTGTGACAACTACAAGGGGTGGTTAAACAACTAGCTGCCCTTCTCAAGGGAACTGTCAGGGTTTCTTACCCTTCCTTGTCCAGTTCAGCTGCAGCCTGTCTTCTGTTGTCTGACACTGTTTGTTCCACTTGGGCGCCCTCTTGTGACCAGACCTGTAACATCATCATTCTGCAACTAATGACAAATTTCTGACAACTCAGAGCGGTGATGCAACACCTGTTCACTATTTAACCATCAGCTTGTCCATTTAGTCTCCGCCCTTGCGTGTGTTCAGATCTACCAAGTACTCTCCTGTTCTCTGTGTAGGACCCTGGCTCTGGTTGGCTGATCTCCTGGTTCCTTACCCCTGCTATTGTTTCCATTCATCCTGCTCTCGGTGTTAGCTGATCTGGTTTGGCTGACTACCCGCTTTGGCATCGGACCTCTGGCTTGACACAGATGACGTCCTGAATTTTCTTAATAGTTTTTTGCCATTTTTGTTTATTGTTATTTTCAATAAAATCCTTTTATTTTTAACCTGCACTTTATGTTTCTGTATGGTTTATTGCTCCCCTAACAGCAACAGAGCAGTGGGCCACTGGTCATGTTTGAGGGCCTGGTACAGGAGATATTTAAAGCTGCCTTTCTAAGCTAAGCTAGCAAGAATGAGGAAACTACCCTAGGATTAGGGTAAGGCAGAAGAAGACTTGTTTAGTTAGAGGACCATGATCTTGGCTGGAGTTCAGCTTAAAATCAGGGCATAGGTCTATACCCCCGTCATTGAGGGGTTAAGACCATAAAGAGCATAGAGTCAAAAACATCAACAGCGTAAGCAAATGCAGTTTCCCAAGGTGATGCTCATTTGCTCTCCCCGCCTCCACTTCTTGCCGGTGACTACAGATAAAGGAAAAAATAGCTTAAGTAATTATAATTGGCCGTTATATCAATAAAGGTGTTTCCACGTTTAAGCGAGTCGAATGAAAACTGCACACAATCCAAATCCCTGGAACCCGGTTGATGTTAATAAACAGCTGGTCACAGTTTTTGCTTAATTGGCAATTCACGTAGCACGGACTCAGGTCTCTTCAGATAAAACGCAGAGCACGAAACATTCTTTTTTTTTCGTGTTGTTTTTACAAGAACCCTATTACGATCCCAGGTCTTGTATCTTCCTCTTGATTCCTGATGAATTCGAGATTGAGAAACAGTTACAAAATGTTTCCTAGAACAAAAAAAAATGAAACATTCCTTCTTGGTAGGGGAAAAAATTACATTGATCACCTGCGGCCATTTTGAGCATCTCAGATATTTGGTAAGTCGTAGCCATTAGGGATCACGCGGCTGCTTTATATACCTTTTTTTTATACATTGACGCCTTTTTGTCTGCATTTGTTTTGGTGTTGTGGCTAATTGGTTCACAGCCGCCATTTTGCATGTTTCAGCTAATTGTCAGCTGCATCTATTTTGTGCTCTGCTTTTGTCAGACTTACCTGTTTTGAAGACTGCACAGTTTCTGTTTTAGAGATTGTAGCTATTTTGAACACAACAGTCACTCATAGCTTGGGGAACATTTTGTATGCTTATACGATATCAAGTCTTAATGCTTAATGTGTAACTACATCCAAAACTTTTTATTTCTGTCTTGGATAAAGTGGGGAAGGTTTAGTACCTCTATCAGGTTTTTATCAGTAGCATGTATGACTGAGGTGTTGGATTGGAATCATCAATAATTCATGGTTGCAGGAGTCAATCACATTCGAGCGGGGTGCAATAGCTCCAGTAGTAGTGCTTCCTGAGTACTTCCTGTCTAGGGGACCCAGAATTTTTAATTCCCGGAACGAAAGTCTGATGAGCGCTTCAAAATTCATAAATTATCCTTTTATATTGCAATGCACTTGTGTATTCAATGGAGATCACAGACTGCTAGAGGCAGATAGCCTTTGCATATCATTTAGACCGGGGTGGGTAACTCCGGCTCTCCAGCTGTTGTGGAACTACAAGTGCCATGAGGCATTGCAACACTGACAGTTAGAGACATGATTTCCAGAGGCAGAAGTGTGTTGGGATTTGTAGTTAAAGCACAGCCGGAGGTGCGGAGTTGCCAACCCCTGATTTAGACTGAGACCTAGGAAATAAGAGTTCAGAAATCTTCATCTACTGCTGTTGATTAATAGCAATAAGACATAAAACAGCCAATATTTTTCAAGACTCGCCACCCTCTTCAGGACTGAAATATTGTATGTGGTTAGGATGACTCAAAAAGGCCCAGTCACCAAAATTCATTATTTGAAGAATGAACCATGGAAAATGTCTAGGATCAAAATAATAGAATCACAGCGAGTAGTATTGAACCCCTACAATGTGTTGGCTGTTTTATGTCTTCTTGTTATGAATTAACACTAGTATTAAAATATTTTTGGACTCTTAAGTTGGAAACACACAGATTGAATTTTGGCTGGTTCCTGATGAACCTGCTGAAATTTGTACCATGGGCATTCCTCAATCAGCTGGTTGAAGGAGCTGGATGGATAATCCAAACGGAGCTAGCAGCCAATCAATTAATCGTTATGTGTGTACTGTTGTCTTACATTTTTCCTTTACCTTTTTGATGGCTTTTTTATTTCTTTCTGTGAAAAAATAAATAATATAATGGGGCTAACGAGGGTCTGTTTTTTGGGCACAACATGTCTAGCATAGTTAAAAAAAAGCTTCCTGAACTTCCTGAATTCCTAGCCATATAAAGCCAAGTTCTACCAAAACCATCTTCATTTCACGCTCTGCATTGACTCCAATACAATACATAAATTGACAACATTTCACTGACTGCTTCTGAAAACTCATAAACAGGATAACCAAATTCCCATTGTTACTCTCTAAGTCTCAATACGTCTTGATCTGCCATATTCCAGTATTCTACTTTGATTCTGAAAGCTGATTGACACCATTTTAAGGGCTGCACAATAGACCATGGCCCATAACTGGAATACATCTAACGTCCCCTTTCAACGTATCATCTTTAGAGTTGATACCAATTAACTCATGCAAGGAGTTTACCACCTCATCCTTGACTCCCTCCCAAAATGTCAAGCAAAATGGCTACCATGGCTGTCACTCAGACATCCTTTGTAATCTTGTCATCACCATAATGTCTTGACCATTGCTCCAGATATGTTGAGTTTGTCACCATTAGTCCAAGGTTTTCCTTTCACTGTCTGTTATCAGCTTTAAGATGATTGTAGCGGTATTAGTGCACTGGTGCAACAACACAGTTGAGTACTGTTTCTGACACTTTTTATTATTTGCACTAACAGTTACATTTTCAGGACAAGCTTTTGGGGCTCCATGTTCTTTTTCTAAGGTCCAAGTGGTACTAACAGACCTTAGAAGAGGAGGGTGAAATCCCCATTCAGTCTTACCCATTCTTCTATGGTCTACACAGTACTATTACTTAGGGGAAGAAGGTGGAAACCTGATCTGGCCTAACCCTCTCTTGTAAGGTCCATGCAGTACTAGTAATACCTGGCCCTTTGAAGAAGAAGGTGGAATCCCAATCCAGTCTAATGTCTTCGTCTAGGTCCAGGCAGTACTAGTACTTTTTGGGCCTTAGAAGAAGAGGGTAGAACCCCCTATTCGATTTAATACCTTCGACTGCGGGAACTTTAAAGGAAGTTGTTAGAGATTCAGGATTCCATCCTTTTCATCTAAGTTTCAAGCAGTACTAGTACTGCATGAACCTTAGAAAAAGGAGTTAGACCAGATTGGGGTTCCACCCTCTTCTTCTAAGGTCCAAGCAGTACTAGTAATGCCAGGACTTTAGAAGAACAGGGTGGAATCCGGATCCAGTCTAATGCCTTCTTCTAGGTCCAGGCAGTACTAGTACTTCTTGGACCTTAGAAGGAGGGGGTAGAACCCCCAATTGAACCCCCTAATTTAACACCTTCTACTGCAGGAACTTTAAAGTAAGGAGTTAGACCAGGTCAGAAGGATTCCACCATCTTCATCTAAGTTTCAAGCAGTACTAGTATTGTATGGACCTTAGAAGAAGGTATTAGACCAGATTGGGGTTCCACCCTCTTCTTCTAAGGTCCAAGTCGTACTAGTAGACCTTAGTTGAAGAGCGTGGAACCCCCATCTATTCTAACACTTTCTTCTAAAGTCCACAAAATACTGGTACAACTTGGACCTTAGAAGAAGAGGGTGGAAACTCAATCCAGTCTATTCTCTTCTTCTAAGTTCCAAGCAGTGCTAGTACTACTTGGACCTCAGAAGAAGAGGGTTGAATCCCAGAAGCTTGTCCTGAAAATGTAATTATTACTGCATATATAAAAGTATCATAGACAGTACCCAACTGTGTATCAACTTGAAACCTTGGTTGAAATGCAATTTGTTCTTTCACCACTGTTACGCTTCACCTACTGAGTGATCTATCTCACTACCTTTGTACGCTCATTTTATTATTAATAACACCTTATTTGGTAAACCAAAGTTTAAAAAGAACTCCCAATTGCCTTCATCCCTACTCATCGCTTGCAATGGGGCGTCTATGGTCACCCTGGGAATGATCCCTTTAATGATTGGTGTGTAACAGCCCGGATAACACATGTAACAACCCTCATGAAAAAAATAAATAAAAGCCATCCATTGCTGTAAAAATAAGTGATACAAATGAGGATGGTCTGGGCCAAGCACTGTAAATTAGCTACATACAACCAAGCAAAAAAAAAAAAAAAGTGAAAGAAAACATTGGGAAGTAAATCAAAAGAAATCTTCCAGCTAAACTTTTATTCACATCTGTACCGTTTTAGAAAAAATTAAGGTCAGTTTTGTGGAACTAATAGGGAGTCAAGCCTATATATCTTAGGCTCGGTGACAACGCCGGGGAAAAAGATTTATACACTCTGCTTGCAGATGCAGAAGAAAGATATGAGAGATCAAATGGAAGCGTATGATAAAAAATGAAAAATCGTCCCTACAGCCCATAAATTAATTGTGAAAAGAAGGTTGTCATTATTTGAACATGTTTTAAAATAAGGTATGGGGTCCAGATGGCAGAAGGAAGATAGGCCAACTTAGTATGAGTAATTGATGACTTAAAAATAAAAGAAGATCTTAAAGGAATGAATCACAAGGCGAGGGACACGGAGGAATATGAGATGAAAAGATTTTTTGGAAGAAGGGGGGGGGGGAGGGAAGACCAGGAAATGCTTTTGTCTTTCAGATAATAGCCATAGCTGTGATTATTTAGGAAAGAAGGGGGAGTGGGGTGCTTGACGGGGCAAAGATACCACATCCAAAAATTCTACCGCTAATGATAAGTAGCGCTATGACATGCAACAAGAAACATTAAAGTTGGTTGCATTAGAAGCCCAACTCCAGGCAAACAGTGACATACGCAGCTGAAGGACATAAATGTGAACAGGTTTACCTGCCAAAGGATTTGTAATTCTATGCAGCCGGTCTTGGGATCAAGGTACCTCTGCCAGACCTTTACTGCTGACTACACTACAGCAAAGTAATACAGCCTGGTCTGAGACCCGCCCCAGCCTGTCATGGGACAGTGAGTGAGCAGCAGCACAGCAATGAGGTCATCCTCCTGCTTTCCTTTTCTGTAATTAGTTGCACAGTTTTAGGCCTCATTCACACAGCGTGAAGTTGGGCTGTACAGATCCGTGCAGCGTGCACGTGTTCCTAGGAGGGACAGGTGCTGTGTGTGATTGCACGCAGCAGCCTGTTCTTCCCTATGGGAGGATGTGGCCGTTTGCTGTAATTCGCACACACGAACTGCACATCCATGTTGGTGTGGTTGACCATATTCGGATCAGTGGCAGAACTACCAGGGTCGCAGAGGTCGCGGCCGCGACCGGGCCCTGGAGTTCGGCCACTTGGAGGGGGCCCAGGACAGGAGGAAGGGGCCACTGGTGACCGCTGATTACCAGTCCTGGGACCTCTTCCTCCCGTCCTGGGCCCTACATGCTTCACGCTGCTCCCCTCATCTTGTTCCGGGCGCAGCGTGAAGCATCATCCAGCCGGGCAGCAGCCAATGAGAGGGAGCGGTGTAATCCCCGCCCCCTCATCACACAGAACTGCCGCCGAGTGCCGAGTGCTGCGTACACGAAGGGGGAGACCGAGACAGGGAGCTGGAAGTATCAACGAAGGTGACATGGGGTCGCTGGGGACATGAAGGGGGAGATGAAAGAGGACAGTGTTTTTTTTTTTTCTTTCCTTGTCTAATTTTGTTTAAAAAAAAAAATCTAATTTGTGTCTTCTTGGGGGGGGGGTGGCCCTTCATGGGATTCTTGCATGGGGCCCTGAGGTCACTAGTTACGCCACTGATTCGGATGCAGACAGGATGGATCCTGTCTGTATGCCAGCACGGATACCCGGACCCACACGGATGTGCAGTTCGGGTGTGCATATGGCAGCATGCGGCTGCGTCCTCCCATAGGGAAGAACAGTCTGCTGCGTGCAATCACACGCAGCACCTGTTGCCTTCCGGGAACGGCCCGTAACGGTCGTGCATGCTGCACCGATCTGTACGGCCCTGTTTAACGCTATACGAATGAGGCCTTAGGGCTTCCGTTCACTTCAGATGAGATTTGCATTACTGTATGAGTCTATAGGAATTAAAAACCCAGCTGATGGCGTCAAATACAGGTCAGAGGGAGCCACTTTTAGGGCCCACTGACACCATGTTTATATACATTGAGGTGCATTGAGTTAGGAAACCCATTCAAATTTAATGGGTTATCAATGGATAAACTAATAGCTCCTGCACAATTCACTTTTTTAAGTGCAGGGCAAGGCAATGCACAGACCAAATGCAACTGTGCATTGCTGTGCACCACAATGCAGGTCCACTGCTGTAGATGTGCACTGGGACACTATTAATTTTGCATTGCAAGGCACTGCAATTCACATCTACAGTGTGCTACTGCACTAACACGTATGATAATGTGGGTTATAATGAGTGTAATGGTGTGAACGAGCCCTAAATCCAAGTCAGCTGACCAACTAGCTGTCTTCGGCTAGCAGAGTGTGGATCACATCTCATCCGAGGAGGAGGTATGTGTGAGCTGAGCGTAAAGGTTTAGTACAAGAAACTAATGGGGTCTATTATAAGAAGTGAATGATGGCTTCACATAGTGATAAGGTGTGTTTTTTTAACTCCTCCCAGCTGGCTGTATGTGTATATGTGGAAGCATGAAAGGGGGCCTTATTGCATGCTGCCACATATATACATGTTGTTTTGTGCTGGGAGCATGTTCAATTGTGTGCCCCTAGCACTGTGACCATACTGCCACTGACAGCTCTCAATCACATAGCAATGATAAGAAGTTGGTAGGAAAGGCTCCTGATCATGTGATCACTCTGACAGCCAATCCAAGTGATACTGCTTCCTTGTTGGCCTACCGCTAAGCAGGCTGTCCCCCATACCATCATGAACGCTGCTGCCAGACTCACCCACCTTATCAACCGATCAGTGACCGCCGCCCCCCTCTGCCAATCGCTCCACAGGCTCCCAATTCCCCAACGTATAAAAGTCAAAATACTGACAATAACCTACAGAGCCATCTACAACTCCGCCCCAATCAACATCACCCACCTCATCTCAAAATATCACCCAATCCGCCCCTTCGCTCTCCCCAAGACCTCCTGCTCTTCAGCTCTCTTGTCACCTCCTCGCATGCTCGCCTCCAGTATTTTTACAGAGTGGCTCCCATCCTCTGGAACTCACTACCTAAATCTGTCCACCTATCCCCTACTATGTCCACACTTAAAGCGATCCTTGAAAACTCATCTCTTCACAGAGGCCTATTCCACCTCGATATAACAGTACTTTCAGTTCTTCCATTAAATCATCCCAAACAGTTATTACCTTTTGTGTGACTTGCACCTCCTACTAGATTGTAAGCTCTCACGAGCCAGGCCCTCCTACCTCCTGTACTGAAATTGTATTGTTACTTTGTATTGTCTCCCCCAGTTTTGTAAAGCGCCGCGCAAAATGTTGGTGCTATATAAATCCTGAATAATAATAATAATAATTTGGTGTTAAGATACACTTAGCCAGTGAGCTTAAAGGAGAACTATGAGGTGAGTGATTTTCACTCATCCTCATAGTTCGAGCCGACGTGTGACAATGAAACTGTCACACGTGGGCTCAATAGATCGGGAAGTGAGCGAACGCATACCGGCGCTCGCCCACTTCTCGATCATCTCCATGCAGAGAGCTGTGACTGTCACTCACGGCTCCCAGCAGGGATTCCCCCCTCCCCGCTCCGATCCTCCAGCACTCACTGGCGGAACGGACGAGGGAAGGGGCGGGTACAACTGGCTCGGCCTCTAGATAGGCAGAGCCAGCTGTCATTCACACAGCTGGGTGGATCTCGACAGTAATGTCTGGATCCGTCCCGGCTGCTGCGGTCTCAGTATACCGCGAGCCGTAGCTCGCGGTTTCCTGAGCTTTGTGTCACGGGAGGACGCTAATTTATGTCCTCTCATGACCCTTAGGAGAACTACGGGGAAAAACACTGACCCCATAATTCTCCTTTAAGGGAGCAATATCTGTAAAACATATGTCAAGGCAACTGGACTTGCTGTATTTTTCTTGAAGACGTTTCACTGGCCATCCAACCAGCTTTCTCAATTTCTGAAT
The DNA here is from genome assembly GCF_000935625.1 of Nanorana parkeri. Classification (NCBI taxonomy): domain Eukaryota; kingdom Metazoa; phylum Chordata; class Amphibia; order Anura; family Dicroglossidae; genus Nanorana; species Nanorana parkeri. The sequence continues at coordinate 2,560,092 of NW_017306274.1, forward strand.
TGAGAGAGCTGATTGGATGACCAGTGAAACGCCTTTAAGAAAAATACAGCAAGTCCAGTTGCCTTGACTTATTTTTTACAGATATACCATGACCTGGATGGATGAGAACCTTCAGAGACTTAAGGGAGTAATGAGCTTTAAACCTGGACCTGTTCTTGGCTACTTATTAGCCTCATTACTGTACTTTTTTCCAGAAAAAGAGAAACAGACATAAAAAAGTCAAATAAAGAATGCAAAGTAACATTACACAACAACAATAAAGTACACAAAAAAGATAGATCTTTGTCCAACTGGCAACTCAGTGAGCAAAGTTTCGTCAACATTGCAATTGGTCAATTTGAAATATTAACTTTTTTAAACCCCCTCTCTTCATCTCCAGTGGCCACACACAGGACCAAAAGTTCTAATTTGTCCTTGCAACAACCAGAAAATGTAAGATTTACATGCATAGGAAAGATTTGGGGTGCAAAAAAAAAAGTAATTAACCTGGGTACGTTATGTGGCCATTTTCTCCACATCTATTGCGGATTTAAAACATGAAATAAACGGTATGACCTCCTTATGTAGTCCTGACGTTAACATACAGCTCAGATATAGCACCACTGACAGTACTATTAAAACAATCTTCTTAAATTGTATCTCCTTCCAGACGGCCAATTCATTTTCTTGGGACAATTTTATATCAACATAAATAATTTTAACATGGTTTTGTAAATGTAATAAAAATCAATATAGCATAAAAGAAAGGACTAAGACATATTCGCATTATACTTATGAAAAAAAGGAAGGTCATGAAGGCTTGAAATGTACGACGATCACTAAGTGGACAATGTTGTTTATGTCCTTGACGGAAAATCTGATCGTTTGGGGGAAAAAATGGTTTTGATCAATTTTCTTTAAACGTTATGTCTTCATTTTATAATTGGATCTTTTATACTATTTTTTTCATCATTACTGGTTACTAATTATGTTTAATGTACTGTATTAGGCAATATATTGGTTACATTTGTGCTAGGGTTGGGCCAGGTTTTAAGGATAGAAATTTGGGTTAAGCTTCAGGTAGGCTTGGGGGGTTAGGGTAGGTTAGAAGTTAGGGTTGGGTTAGAGTTAGGAGGTTGGGGTTAGTGATTAGAGTTAGGGATAGAGTTAGGTTAGGCATCTGAGTTAGGATTAGGGTTGGGTTAGAGTTAAGGGGGTTGGATAGTGATTACGGTTAGGAATAGGAATGGATTAGGGATTTGGGTTAGGGATTTGGAATAGGCTTACAGTTGGGTAAGTGTTAGACCTGGGTTTGATTTGGTTTAGGGGTTAGCATTAAGATTACAGTTAGTATGTGGTTAGGGTTAGTGAATACTAGAATGAATACTATAGCTACCCTAAATTTAACTAACCAAAAGAATATACCCAATATTGTTAAGCAACCCCCTAACACCTAATCCTCCTCTACTCGAGCACATAATGCCTAACAATCTCCTAACGTTATCTCTTAAATCCCTCCCCATTAGCTCTAACCGCCCTCTTCCCCATAAATTGATGTCCACTTCAGTAGTATGATGCTAATTGAACATTTTATTGAACATCTTCTGTGGGAGAGAGTGTATAGGGGTTCTAGGTGTCTAGGGATAAACATCATCAGCTCCAGACTCACCTGATCTTGTGAAAATAGCCATGCCACAATCCAGGAAAGAAACACTGACCATGCTCTGAAGTACACATAGATCCAGGGCACTTCAAGAGCCTGTACTGGTTCTGATTCTTTTCCCCTTTCCATCTCTCAGGCCTCCTCCATCTTGAAGGCCTCAGGGAAACATCTTCCCTCACTTCAGCCACTGCCCACCCCCAGGCCTTGGCCTAGCCTGGGGGGCAGGCTGAACAGGACTCAGCCCTAATCCATGGTTGGTTCAGGCGAGAGAGAGAGAGCACATGGCAGCTCCCACCCATATATGTACACTATCCCAGCAGGCACCACTGACTGTAAGAAGCCCAGTGATTGGCTGCTGAACTGTACACATATTACGGTGTCTACTGATGGCTGTCCCACAATATGATAGAGTCTCACTCCGCCCAGGGGGGTACAGACAAGGCTGGACACCTGGGATTAAACATGTAATCACCACTACAAATCCGGCCAGGCTGTCTACAGCCCTGGCTATCACTAAATGCATAGTAGTCACATCACAAAAGGTGATGGGCGCTACATTTACATAAAGTCAAAACTTTTTTCGTTTAGGATAGAGCGTGGAAGGACAGAAAGCTCTGTCAAATTGCTCCTGTGTCTCAGCAGGGTGCGTTCTCTCTATTTGTCCATTGCCATGGGGAGGGAAGTTGATAGGGACCATTGTCCTCCAAAGGGAAAGTTATTGGAACCATTGTCATAGGGAAGGAAGGTTATGGGAACAAATTTCATTGGGAGAGAAAGTGATGGGAAACATTGTCTACAGCAACTAAAGGATGGGATGTCATCGGGAGGAGCAGTGATTGGAACCATTGTCATTGGGCCAGTGGCGTAGTGCCTTGGAAGTGACTCTTCTGCCTTGCAGCACTGGGGGCCCCTGGTTCGAATTCTGGCCAGGTCACTATCTGCAAGGAGTTTGTATGTTCTCTCTGCATGGGTTGCGTGGGTTTCCTCTGGGTACTCCCATTTTCTCCCACGCTCCAAAGCAATGCTGGAAGGTTAATTGGCTCCTGTATGTATGCATGTGAGATAGGGACTTGAGATTATTATTATTATTATTATTATTCAGGATTTATATAGCGCCAACAGTTTGTGCAGCGCTTTACAATATAGGGCAGACATTACAATCACAATACAATTCAAGACAAGATGGTAAGGAGGGCCCTGCCCCTGAGGGCTTACATTCTGTAAGCTACTTGAGGGCAGGGACTGATGTGAATGTGCAACTATGTAAAGTGCTGCGTAAAGTGCTGCATAAGCCCTCATACACACGAGTAACAGCTGGCCCGTTTAGGGCGTGCTAGCCGTATCGGGCAGCTCCCGGGAAGGACAGGTGCTGTGTGTGATTTGTACGCAGCAGCCTGTTCTTCTCTATTGGAGTACGCAGCCCTACGCCGCCCTACGCTCACCCGAACTGCACGTCCATACGGGTGCGGGTGTCCCCTCTCGGACACAGACAGTATCCATCCTGTCAGCGTACGAGTACGGATAATGTATCTCAATATTGCACAAGTAGACACACTAACCACAACAGGTAAACATTGTGGGGTAATTCCCCACAATCCCTTATACAGGCACTCACAAGGTGTTATTGGTCTGTCCAGACTACTCTAATGCTGAATTTTTCTTGAGGCATTTACAGTAATTGCCCCATTATTCAAAACCCAAAAGCCAGGGATATATCCAGGGTAAAGAATTTCCAATAGCAAACCTTCTTTGCAAACTGAAGGAAGGTCAGCAAACACACAACACAGCAAGTGTTGCAGATTGATTATTGATAGAAGGGGAATAAAGGTAGAGGCACCAGTGGATACTATGATGTAATATAATAAATAATCATTATATATACAGTATATATGTATATTTCTTTCTGAAAAATTGTCTGCTCGTGTTTTTTCTATTGTCTCCTAAAATTTCATCTTACCGTCATGAGGGAGGAAGTGGCTGTAGAGTACATTCCATATTTATTACTTTTCACTACATTAAACCATTTAGTGCCTGTAGACGGCTCTCTGCCAGGCTCAGTTCCATGTAAATGTGCAGTGTACATGCCAAGACAGAAACGCTGCAGGCTGATCCCATAAATTAATAAACATCATCTTGTAAGCCCAACCGTGCTGTATTCCTGGCACATGTCACTCTCAGTCTTTCTTGTGTCTCCTATGTCCTTCCTCAGCCTAAAGTCAAACTCCAACTTTGAGGCTGAGCCCATGTGTTAGATTGCTGTTGGCATAGAAATATGTTCATTTGCCCTCGTTGCCCTAAGTCAGATATCTTGCCAGCAAAGATAGCAGCTTCAAGAGAGTGCTTCTCACTATCATAGAATCTGTCTTCTAATGAAGTTTTCTGCAGTCTCAGTCCTGATGTCTCCTTCTTTGCCTGAGCTATGTATATGAGTCAATAAAGCTGAACTCCAGCCAAGTATAAAAGACTGAAATGAGTGCAGCTCTGTCTTCATTAATATATTATTAAATAGGGATGCACCTACTAGTATCGGTATCTGTGCCAATGCTGAGCATTTGGGCGAGTATGAGTACTCACCCAAATGCTCCGATACCCAGCCCGATACTTGAGCTTCCAGTATCAGGAAGCCGGGCAGGAGTCATTACACGCTGCCCGGCTTCCTGATTGTCCGGGAAGCCGGCTCCATGCTCCCTCGTCACTCCCGGCTTCCCGTCACCGTAACAACAGCAAAATGTACCCCTTGTTAAACAATGACACCACAAAGCTATGCATTCAAACCCTTGTTATCTCTCGCTTCACCTTCTATAACTCCCTCCTCGTTGGACTATCTCTACACAGGTTATCCCAGTTCAGTCTATCATAAATGCTGCTGTCAGACTCTTCAACCTTACCAACCGCTCAATGCCCTGCACCCCTCTCTGCCAATCCCTCCACTGGCTTTTGAATAAAATTCAAAATACTTACAAAATTCAAAGCCATCCACAACTCTGCATTGAGCTACTTTATTATATAATAATAATACTGCATGTGTTCAGGTTTAGCCTACAGGTAAAGCAGAAAATCTCTTTAAAGTCTCTTTTGCTGACCTTCTTCTAAAATTGCTTCTCTGGAAATTGATCAGGAAAGCAAAAGAAAGGTCAGAACTCCTTATCTGCATAGTAAAAACGACACCTACTCAGATTAATTTATACCTAGCAAATGTAAAGAGCACATTGACAAGGCAGTTCACAGAACAATACAATACAAAGAATGGCATTAAACACATTTATTTTGTATTGCTAAGTCCTAAGTAGTCCTAAGATAGGAGCTCTGCTAGACTAGAGTTAGTTAAAGGAGAACTATGGGGTCAGTGTTTTTCCCCATAGTTCTCCTTAGGGTAACGGGAGGACACAAACTAGCGTCTTCCCGTCACCCTAAGCTCAGTATACCGCGAGCTACAGCTCGCGGTATACTGAGACGCCTTAGCCGAAGCGGATCCCGACATCGACGTCGAGATCCGCCCAGCTGCGTGAGTGACAGCTGGCTCTGCCTATCTAGTGGCAGAGCCAGCTGTACCCGCCCCCTCCCCCGTCCGTTCCGCCAGTCAGTGCTGGCAGATCGGAGAGGGGAATCCAGCCCCTCCCCCTGTCACGGCAGAGAGCCGTGACAGGATCGAGAGGTGAGCGAACCCGGTATGTGTTCGCTCACCTCCCGATCTACTGAGCCGACCTGTGACAGTCTCATTGTCACAGGGTCGGCTAGAACTATGAGGTGAGTGGAAATCACTCATCTCATAGTTCTCCTTTAACTATAGCACCGAAGAGAAATATCCATCTTGTCTTGGACAGAAATGTTTTTGGACTGACTACTCATTACAACCCAAAAGTATCTCTTCTGTTTCAAGCCCTCTTAATGGGGAAATGTTGTTGCCCCCGAAATGCATTGGCAGTTGCCCCAGGCCCAGTCATTGTTGTGGGACCCAATGCAGCTGCCCCTTGATCCTACAAAAGATATACATTCAGCACCTCTCTGTTTACTATGCGATCAGCATCGTATAGTGTTGCTCTGCCCCTGCCGTACGCCACGTAGCGTGATGTCTCACGAGGGGTCACGTCTCCCTGAAATCTCCTCCTTTCTACCTGGCAGGCCAGGACTCAAGAAAATGTTTGCCTGGAGTCCATATTAAAGATGGCCCTGGATTTGGTGCAGATACACACTGAATGTCCTCAGCTGTCATTACGCACGTCCGGGCTTCATGGGCCTGGGCCACCTCCATGGCATACCTGATCCCAATTTATTCAATACTATATATGACCCAGGTGGGGTTCTCTGTAAAGTAAAGTAAGCATCTTCAAACTATATCGCTGGGGCCACATTCTGCCTGCTTTACGATTTTATCCAGCTGGCTGATAGTGAATGCATCAATCTGTGTACCGTCATACGGAGACCAGAACATCCACTGCCAGCCAGCTATGATCCTCCCTTAGTCACCAGGGCAGGTTCCCTTTCTCTCCCACCACTGTAGTTGGTTTCAAAGACAGCCAGTGTCCTAGCGACCAATGACAAGATTTCCCCACCTGCAGCATTTACAGGAGGACCATACTTCCTTCGTCCAGATCTGCTCCACCTCCCATCTTCTGCCCTGCTGCGCTGCCACCTGAAAGGTAATGGGGTACACTGCTGGGCACTCTGGGATGTAAGGGTAACTCTGCTGGGCACTCTTGGATGTAAGTGTGACTCTGCTGGGCATCTTTGGATGCAAGGGGACTCTGCTGGGCACACCTGGAGGTAAGGGTAACTCTGCTGGGCACTTTTAGATGTAAGGGTGACTCTGCTGGGCACTTTTAGATGTAAGGGTGACTCTGCTGGGCACTTTTAGATGTAAGGGTGACTCTGCTGGGCACTTTTAGATGTAAGGGTGACTCTGCTGGGCACTTTTAGATGTAAGGGTGACTCTGCTGGGCACTTTTAGATGTAAGGGTGACTCTGCTGGGCACTTTTGAATGAAAGAGGGGCTCTGCTGGCCACTCCTGGATGTAAGGGTAGCTCTGTTGGACACTCTTGGATATAACTGTGACTTTGCTAGACACTTCTGGATGTAATGGGGACTCTGCTGAGCACACCTGGATGTAAGGGGGTAACTCTGCTGGGCACTCCTGGATGTAAAGGTGACTCTGCTGGGACCTTTCGAATGTAAGAGAGGCTCTGCTGGCTACTCCTGGATGTAAGGGTAGCTCTGCTGGACACTCTTGGATGTAAGTGTGACTATGCTAGACACTTCTGGATGTCAGGGGGGCTCTGCTGGGCACACCTGGATGTAAGGGTGACTCTGCTGGGCCCTTTTGAATGTAAGAGGGGCTCTGCTGGCTACTCCTGGATGTAAGTGTTACTTTGCTGGGCACTTCTGGATGTAAGGGGGGAACACTGCTGGGCACTCCCGGATGTAAGGGTAACTCTGCTGGGCACTTCTAAATGTAAGGGGGGATTCTGCTAGGTAGTAGGCACACCTGGATGTAAGGGGGGACACTGCTGGGCACTCCCGGATGTAAGGGTAACTCTGCTGGGCACTTCTAAATGTAAGGGGGGATTCTGCTAGGCACACCTGGTGTAAGGGGGCACACTGCTGGGCACTCCTGGATGTAAGGGAGGACTCTGCTGGGTCTAAGGTATTTCATTCATTGCAATTTTATTCATTCATTCATTTATAAAACAGATTTTTCTCGGCCCACCAAAATGTTTGCTAATGTATTAAAACAGTTCCGGCTTTGTTATTGTGCTCCTTATCTCTATATGTGATCCAGGTTAGTGGGCTCAAGGTAGTAAAGCCAGAAGCTTAGTATGACCAACATTTTCAGAAGGAATTATTATGGCCACCATGTTTGCTTTTCATGTTCCCTTTAAGAAGTATTCCCTGCACGGTCGGGAACCGAAGATTACAAGTGAGGCCGGAATACGCTTAGAACGACATCAAATATTTCAAAGGAATAGGGATATTTTGCATTGAGATTGATCTGAATTCTTGACTCAGTGATTTATTTTCTGTGGGCCTCACGAAGCAGATTTGTTTGCAGACAAATGATGCACGGCTCCGTGACTATTAGCTGGGGCCACTGCAACCCAGATTCTACAAATAACGCGGCAGTGAAAGGACGGAGACAGTCTGTTCTTCTATTTCTGCTCTAGGAAGGAGAGATGGAGAAGGAGAGAGGAACCGCCACTGCTCCTGAAAGGCATTGTGTAGGCCAAAATATAAATATATACTCTTGGGAGATTGTTAAGGAGTAACACTATGGCCAGAGATGTATGTTTCACCTGTTAGTGCTTATTTTCATACCATCTCTCTCACTATTCTTGCCTCCTATGAGGATGACACATTGTAACACAATAACAAGAGAGAAGGGATTGACAGCAGGAGACCTTACAGTCTATGGAGAGGGCTGCAGTCAGCAGCTATAGACTCAGATTGAATGCAACCTGTTCATTCTGGGCTTGTTTCCCCAGAGTAAGCAAAAGATTTGCTGCTTCTGTTAAGCTTCTTATATACTTAACATACATTCTTACCATTATACTGACACTCAGTGTCAGATATCATCACAAATTTACAGTGTGTTTTTGGCCTTCTGCAAAGAAATGGTCATGTTTAGCGGCTGATGCTGCTAATTCACGTACAGATATCCCAACACTAAGAGTCTGGAAGCCAGTTAAAACCAACAACATCTACCTTTGTGTCTGTGTTGAAGGGCTTTGGGCTTGCGTCAATATCATTAGTTTGAGATGCTTCTAAGACCACTCAGAATTGATTGGCAGGTACAGTTAGCATGCAGTTGATTTCCTTCTGACCTGCATTTGACCTGCTTTAAGCAGATTTGCATTGCCATAGACTTGAATGAGCATTCAAATTATGTTTGATGTGAAGCCCATTACCAAAAACTCTAAAAGTGACATGTGACCTTTAAAGGATTATTAAAGGAGAACTATGGGGTTAAGGCTTTCCCCCCATAGTTCTCCTTAGGGTAACGGGAGGACACAAACTAGCATCCTCCCTTCACCCTCAGCTCAGTATACCGCGAGCTACAGCTCACTATATACTGAGACGCCGCAGCTGAAGCGGATCCCGACAATTATGTCTGGATCCGCCCAGCTGCGTGAGTGACAGCTGGCTCTGCCTATCTAGAAGCAGAGCCAGCTGTACCCTCCCCCGTCCGATCCGCCAGTCAGCGCTGGCAGATCGGAGGGGGGAGGGGGGAATCCAGCCCCTCCCCTGCACGGCAGAGAGCCGTGACAGGATCGAGAGGTGAGCGAACTCCGATCTACTGAGCCGACCTGTGACAGTCTCATTGTCACAGGTCGGCTAGAACTATGAGGAGAGTGAAAAGCACTCGCCTCATAGTTCTCCTTTAAACCCTTGCGTATCTTTGCATATATCTACTGCTAGCAAGCAGTAGATGTATGCAAAAACGTTTTTAAAAAAAGTGTACAAAAGGGTTAAAACTGTGTCTCCACCGTGCTCTCCTGTCCAAAGATCTGAAGGTTCTCAGGTGGCCGCACAGGATCATGGGGCGGGCGCATGCGCAGTTCAGATCTTCAGCCGGGAGACGAGGAGATACACAACGTAAGTCAATGGAGGCAGCGTGCACCCGCACAGACTTTGTGGGATAGGAAGTGCCAGGAAGAGAGAGGAGTCGGCGCTGGATCAGAGACCGGCATCAGCACTGGAGGGACTCCTGAAAACTACAGTAAAGAAGAAGATGATCGGATCAAGAGGCATCATTTAAGGTAAGTCATTACACCAGATGGGGGGATTTACTTTAATATCACTTTAAGAGTAGATGGTCATGCTCTCTGGCCAAATTAGGAGGCAGCAGTTGAACAATGAGAAGTAGAGTATCCCAGCTGCCGAAAATTGGCTTTATAATTCAGAGACTGCTGTTGAGATTATTTTCCCATCTTATACCATCATACTGGTCAAAAGTTTGTGGACACCTGCCCATGACACCTGTATGAGCTTTCTGGTATTCCATTCAAAATCATGGGAATTAATATTGGGTTGCCCCCTACCTCCTCCTTTGTGACTGGCACAGCCTTCACTCTACTGGGAAGGCTTTCCTCAAGATTTTGGAGGGTGCCTGTAAAAAAGTGTGCCATTCAGCCATTTTTGAGGTCAGGAACTGTTGTTGGATGAGAAGACCTGGCTTACAATTGGTGTGCCAATTTATACCAAAGGTGTTCAGTAGGGTCGAGGCCAAGGCTCTGTGCAGGACACTCAAGTTCCTTCTCATCAAGCCATGTCTTTATGGAGCTGGCTTTGTACACAGGGACACAATCATGGTGAAACAGAAAAGGGTCTTCAACAAACTTACTACAAGGCTGAAAGTGAACAATGATCTGAAATGTCTTTGTATTCTGTAACATTAACAGGGCCCTTCACTGGAAACAGTTAAACATATGGAGGAGTGTCCACATTCCTTTGGCCATAGAGTAGATGTGATGATTATGTGTTCTTAATCTTTTGGTCATATACTTGCATTGGTCAAGCAGTTATGGTGATGCAATTAGCCAGAACTGATTAGGAACTCCAAGTAACATTCCTTCCTAGATACACCCGAATGTTGAGTCCCTTTTGTACAAACCTTAAAGGAAACCTATGCTGAGGCAAATGCTGATGTAAGTTTTAAATTTTACTTGATAATGCTTTTTACATCGATGACGTAAAAAAAGTACTGATCCCAAAGACAGACAGAAAGCCAGCATTTTACAACATTGAAAGCTTATATATTTCTCCTAATACAACTTACCTTTACCAGGCCGGGTTACATAAGCAGTTTTTTCTCATCAAGCCTTTCTGTGCTCCCAAATCATGAATGCTTTTATACAGATATATTAAAAGCCGTCAGTATGAAATGCAGGAGGCGTCCCATGGACAGGTCGGACGTCGTGATTGACGTGGATCTATATTGCTGGACGACGTGATTGAAAATGGATTTACATTGTGAGACTTATGAAAGGGGGCACCCAGATTCAGATAACCCCCCCCACACACACACACACCTGCAGACCCCCATAACCAAGTGGAAGAGGCCCTTGTCCTCATCAACATGGGGACATCATGCTTTGGCAGGGTTTCCCCCCTCCCCATGTTGAGAGCATGTGGCCTGGTACGGTGCAGAGGGGGCTGCTCGCAATTGTCCACCCCTTTCTGCTATTCCAGGCTGCTTGGATCAAGGGTTTGTTAAGGGATTTTAGGGGGGGACCCCACACATCCGTATTTTCAAATCAATCAATTCAATTTAATTATCAAAACATTCAGATACTTTCAATTTAGTAATTTTGCCGTTCGGAACAAAACAAAACTAACATGTCTAGATGTCATGTCCCTCGGTGTCCTCTTGTCTTAAACACTGTGTATACATCGTGATGACTCAGGGACCTTAGACGGCTGCAGCAGTGGGGGAAACGAGGCGGAAGGGACCGGTCTTGGAGGATCGGCTGAGTATAACTTTTTTATTTCCTTCCCTAGGCAAAACCGAGGACTTATGGCCCGTTCACACCAGTTGCAGTGCATTCCGGCCCGATTCTTACCAGAACGTACTGCCTCGCAATACGGCCGGCTCACTTTTTAGTGGGGCAGGAGGGGGCGTGGCGGGCCATTGAAGTGAATGGCAAGCACTATTTTGAATCGCACCGCACCGAACCGGACCGCAGGCACAATGTGCCTTGTGATCCCGTGCGGGCGATCGCATTACGGCCAGAGGGCGTAGCTACGGTGCCATTCACTTCAATGGCCACAATGCTGGCCGCAATGTGATGCAGTGCGTTCTGGCCAGAATCTGGCCGGAACGCACTGCAACTGGTGTGAACTGGGGGTAGCCCTACTGCAAGGGTTAATAAAAATGTTCTTTAAGCAGACATGGTCAACTGTTGTCACAATCAGAGTACCCGCCCTGAGAAATGCCTTGCAGCAATCACATGCACGTGGACAGGAAGTGGCTGCAAAGAGAATGCAGATCAGCATCACTAAAATGCAACAAAGGATAATAAAGGTGACAAGTGTTTTATCGTAAAAAACAAAGGCAACTGTTTATGATACACCGTGTGTTAACAAACTAAATGCCATTCAGTCAGGGTTTACATTAAATGTGTTAATTATGTCTACTTTATTAATCGGTTTGTGTATCTGCACGGCACAGGTACCGCACACACTTTGACAAAAGTTTTTAGAAAGTACAGCGGCTCGAATTTATCTCCGAATCCAACAAGCTGCTTCCTTCCTGGCCGGTGACCTTTCCTCTCTCCCCGACATTGATAGAAGATCTTCGCAGAAGTAGACCATCCCTTACACCCGACGCGGCAACTATCTATGGTAATGTCCCCTCACTTATCTGCTCCCGCTCCGACGCTAAATGTCGTCTCTGAAAACTTATTCACTTCTCCCGAGCGCAAGGATGTTTTTAATCAGTGATATGTATTAATCATTGAGATCCTGTATCTTGGAGAACAGCAACTGTATACTGTACAACCTTTCACTTATCTGCGAGACGCTGGCTCTCCTCTCGAATAGGCAATCTTCCCCCCCTAGAATCTCGCTGACATGAAAAATATATATTGTGCTAAATGATTAATGTTGTTATAAAGAGTACCTGAGATAAGATATAAGTATTCATATTTCCATCATGTTAATACAAGTTGATAAACCCTGGAAGACTCGCTTGACCATTGCATTTCCCATCCACCCGCACTTGTACAATTATTCTCTGTCCGTTGCTTTGCTTTTTAAGGGCGCGCTCAAATATATATCTGCTAGGACAGGGAGAGGGGGTAATACATTCTGTACCGCGCCGCTGCTGACTTCCAACGAACTGCGTTAATCAATTTGCTGAGAGCAAAATAGTGCGTCCCGGGCCCCTGTAAATTTATACACAACGTGAAGGATTTACCGCCGCCTTAAATATGCTGAACAAAAGCCATCAGATCATTAATAAGGAATTTGCTTTGTACAATGGATGGGTGGGAGAAGGGCGATATTTAAAGATCTGTTTGCGGCGCGGAAATTGTAAAGGGGAAGACAAACTGCGGGCTCTTCCAGCAGTTATGCCGGCCACCGAGCACCTGTAACACATTTTCTTTTCTGTCGGTCCTGTCGGTGGCCCTGCTTGGCAACTGAGTTATTGTAAAGGATGAGACTTCCATTCTCAGAGGCAGCGATTGTTTCACTAGCAGCCTCAGTTCTGCCTCTTGACCGTGTTGAGCGGTCTGTAAAACTCACAGAACTATTGGAAGAGCCTCAGGCCCTCAACACTGTTTATATGTCTTCCGGGATGGGGTGACACATTCTGAACCTTTACATTGGGTCTGAAGGCTTCTACCACCCAACTGCTGTCCATGTAAGATACTATCGGAAATCTAAAGGAACCTCAACTCTGCCTCTGTGTCCAAACTAAGTCTGACTATTTCATGCTGTCTAAAGGCTTCTCCCATCCAACACTAATGCATGTAGGATGACACTGTTAGAGCTGCAGTTATACTAGACTGAAGACGTGACTGGGTATCAGTGACCCCAGCTCTTATCCTTCACCGTGATTGTGTGAAAAGTGCCAGAGGGGGCCGACCTTGGGTGAGACACCAGCGATGCAGTACAAGCTGCAATAACCTACTCCAGCGGAATTCACTGTGCATCCAGCTTTTCTTCTGTTTGTATGGGCTCATATTGGAGTAAGGATGTGCTCCCAGAGGCAAGCACCTGGCTCATTCCTTCCCTGAGCCGTGGAGGAGCTTCTTTTGTTTATTCTCCTTGCGTGTTTCCAAACTGTTTGACTATTTAATGCTGTCTAAGGTTGTCTCCTACCAAACACTAATGCATGTAACATTAAACTATTAGAGCTACAATTATAATAGACTGAAGACGTGACTGTGTGTCAGTGACCCCAGCGCTTATCCTTCCTTCCCAATCACCAACCCAAGCAGACAGATCGCCTGTGAGACAAACTGAAATTTTAACTAATCGGCAGGTGGGGGCATTAGAGGGTACCATCAAACAGGATTGCAAGCTAGTGCTCAAAGAAGAGTTTTTACAGCTTAAATCAATTAAACAGTTGCATCATCCCATGAACACCAACTAAGATTTGGAGGCGAGCATGGGAGGAGTTGATGAGGGAGCTGGAAAGGAAAGCAGGAGGTCTTGTGAAGAGCGGAGGGGACAGTTAGGGTGATACTTTGAGACCAGGTTGGAGATATAGCCGGGGCCAGAGTTGTGGATGGCTTTGTACGCGGTTTTTAATATTTTGAATTTTATCCTTTGGGCTGTGCAGGGATTGCAGGGATTGACAGAGGGGGGTTGCAGACACTGAGCGGTTGGTTAGGTGAATGAGTCTAGCAGCTGCGTTCATGATAGACTGAAGCAGGGATATCCTGTGTAGTGGAAGGTCAATGAGGAGGGAGTTGCAATAGTCCAGACGAGAGATAGCAAGGGAGTGGATGAGTAATTTTGCGGTTTCATTGGTGAGGAAGGGGCGTATTTTGGAGATGTTGCGAAGGTGAAGGCGGCAGGATTTGGATAGTGATTGGATGTGGGGAAGAAAGGTGAGGTCTGAGTCAAGGATTACACCTAGGACCTTGGCATGGGGGAGGGCTGGATAGTTGTGTTAACAATTTCAAGGGAAAAGTTGAGGGAAGGTGCACGGGCAGGAGGAAATATCATGAGCTCAGTTTTTGAAAGGTTGAGTTTTAAGAAGTGTTGCGACATCCAGACTGATATGTCAGTTAGTAGAAAAAATAATTTAAAAAAAATATTTTACAATTAATCAAAAAAGAAGGAGCTTGTCCTTACAGATAAGGTTTAGGTTTTGCCCGGTAAAGGGGCCCAATATAATTGTGAGCAGGTCCTAGCAGTTCTGTAGATGCCTACCAGCTGTGAATCAGTCCAACTCACTCTAGATCTCAAATCCAGCAGTTTGCCATGCCAATCTCTATCCCCTAGCACAGTACAAGTACCCATGCATACACATTCTGCAGCTGACATGTCAAAACTGATACTTTATGGGCCACCCGTGGACTTTTAATTCCTTCTTTGCACCCGCAGAAGGTTTAAATTGAACATGGATGCTGCACTTCCTTACACACGTTTGCAACTAAATACTTCAAGAAATGCTTTTTTTTTTTTTTTTCTGCAATAAGATTGTATAAGTTGCAGTTATGTCTGTACGTTAAAGGCCATTTCCAGGCATTTTTGCCATTGCTTCCTCCCATCCTGCTTCCATCCATTCATTTGATAAAAAAAACCTTCCTAAGCGCCTTTTTTGCTTACTCTTAACTCTGCAACCCAGGCCCACCAGTGACCAGTCTTGTCACTGCACTTTGTTACCATCATGCAGCCACTGGCATCTTCATGAACCTGTGAGAACCCCACCGATGGACCCAATGGCAGGTGGCCATGTCACTACGCAGCATCCCGAAGAAGAACCCCCCAAAACACTCTGCAATGAAGAAGCAAGAATCCAACATGTCATATATTTGTAGAGGAGAGTTTCCCTAGCTGGAGTTCAACTTTAAATACCAAAGTGCTTCAATCGTTCTCAGGAATTAAAGGAGAACTATGGGGTTAGGGCTTTTCCCCATAGTTCTCCTTAGGGTAACTGGCGGACACAAACTAGCGTCCTCCCGTCACCCTAGGCTCAGTATACCGCGAGCTGTAGCTCGCAGTATACTGCGAGCTACAGCTCGCGGTATACGTAGCCTAGGGTGACGGGAGGACGCTAGTGTGTGTCCTCCAGTTACCGTCCGTTCCGCCAGTCAGCGCAGGCGGATCGGAGCGGTGAGGGGGGAATCCAACCACTCCCCTGTCACGGCAAAGAGCCGTGACAGGATCGAGAGGTGAGCGAATGCCGGTATGTGTTGGCTCACCTCCCGAACTACTGAGCCGACCTGTGACAGTCTCATTGTCACAGGTCGGCTAGAACTATGAGGTGAGTAAAAAGCACTCGCCTCATAGTTCTCCTTTAAGCAGTGTGGCCCTCAGTGGACATAATATGTGCCCGCCAAATTTTCATTCCATTAAATTTGGTACAATGTTTGAGTTTGGCATATCCACTCCCTACAGCCTATGCCCTAGGGACTGTCTGAAGAAATAGGACAACTTAGATTAAATGTAGGCAAACACCAGGGGAGCATAAAGAATACACTTCATTTAGATGGAACCCTATTGGGAATTAAGCTCTATAGCCCAGCACCCTACAAGACCACAGTGCCAACCAATCTAATATCGCTTTGGGCTTTCACAGCTATTTCTGACTCTATAATCCCTAAAACAATGCATATATGTATTTTTTATTTGTTTTGTGTATCTAGGCTACGTATATCCTCTGCTAAGTAATAGCCATAAAAAGACTCTGGAAAAGAGTGAATGACAAACCGTAGCACTCATAAATAAAACTGGCCCACGGGGACGCTTAGAACTAGATAAAGTTTTCGACAATAAGATTTTAGAGACTGCTGACTGCTGGAAGAGAGCAATATTTTAACCTCGGTACAAATTTCCTTCCATCTTCTACAACTCCCAAGCAGAGCCAACCACAGCTGCAGACTGTAAACAGCAAACAAATCTATTTTCGTCAGGCCCTGCTGATGCCGCACGAAAGAGGAGTCGGAGCAGCAGACGGGCACAGATGCGTGGTCTCACCTGAGCCTACAATTGCCCTCCATTTGGCCCCGCTAAGTTAATATCGTTGTTGCAAAGCTATTGGTCTCCTGGTAGCTCGCTGGCTGAACACGAAGGCTCCTTTTCCAGCTAATCTGACATCTCCCATCCAAGAAGCATCCAGGGCCCAATTAAGAAGACACATCTTATCAAGGAGCTTATTTTGCATAACAGAATACAAATGATGAATACAGATTTAATGTTTAATAACTTCGTACAAAGAGGGCTGTTGATAGAGAATGCCTGGGATTTTTACGGTGGCTGTCAGCCCTGTGATAAAACTGTTTTAGAGGAACACTTGGCAACAAGGAAAAAAAAAAGCAGAATGGTAATCGTGCGAGCATGAGACTGCATTCATTCTTATAAGGAGACGAGCGGAGGAATCTGGTAACATCAGTTAGATGTTTTGATAGATAAACCTTATTGTACAGCCACTGAATACATTTTAATGAAGAGTTAGAGGTACGTCATTGGGTTCTGAAAAGGGAGTTTTGATGACCAACATTGTAGCACACAACTTTTTGGAACACATACTTTTACCTCACGTATTTGGCACCTGCAGCATTTGAAAAATTGATAATTGCTCCAAATAGAACTGATAAAATTCAATGCTAACCCCAAAATCTCAATTTAGGCCTTAACATCAATTTAATCCATACAATACATTAAATTTACCTTCATCCCTAAACAAAACCATAAACCTCAACCCTATCTAAAAACCCTTAAAGGAGAACTATGAGGTGAGTGCTTTTCACTCACCTCATAGTTCTAGCCGACCTGTGACAATGAGACTGTCACAGGTCGGCTTAGTAGATCGGGAGGTGAGCGAACACATACCAGCGTTCGCTCATCTCTCGATCCTGTCACAGCTCTCTGTGTGGGGCTGGATTCCCCCCTCACCGCTCCGATCCGCCAGCGCTGACTGGCGGAACGGACGGGGGAGGGGGCGGGTACAGCTGGCTCTGCCTCTAGATAGGCAGAGCCAGCTGTCAGTCACGCAGCTGGGCGGATCCAGACATAATTGTCGGGATCAGCTTCAGCTGCGGCGTCTCAGTATACCGCAAGCTACAGCTCGCGGTATACTGAGCCTAGGGTGACGGGAGGACGCTAGTTTGTGTCCTCCCGTTACCCTAAGGAGAACTATGGGGAAAAGCCTTAACCACATAGTTTTCCTTTAACTTCAGACAAATCCAAAAACTAAAGCCCTTAGCTTCAAGCTAATCCATAAACCGAACCCCTGACCTACAACTATTCCATAAACCAATCTGTTAACTTTAACCTCACCCAAAAAAAACTCCAAACCCTTAGCCTTAACCTAATCCTAGAACCAAACATATAACCTGAAACTAATCTTTAAACAAAACACTTACCCTCAACCTAATCCATAAACCAAATGCTTTAATCTCAACCGTATATGTAAACCAAACCCCTAAACTCAACCTAATCCATAACCCCTAACCACTATTTAAGCCATGTAAGAAACATTTACAGGGTTATTTACAGAAGGGTGAAGAGTTTGGAGAAGGCAGGAGAAGTGAACAATCTAGGCCAAAATAGCTGATATGGAAAAATTCTCCAATTCAGCTCACTTTCCAGTTCAGCTATGTTGTCCTAGATTTTTACTTCTCCTGCCTTCTCCAAATGTTTCACCCTTTTGTGAATACACCTGTTAATCTCAACCTGATCTAATCTATAAACCAAATTTAAAATCTCACCCAAGTCCATAAACCAAACCCTTAATCTAGTCTATAAACCAAACATTTAACATCAACCTAATTCGTAATCTGAACCTTTAACCTCAGCCTAATCTGTAACCAAACCCATAACCAAACCTGTGAACCAAACCCCTAACTGCAACCCTAAACAGCAACCAAATCCATAAGAAAACCCCTTAAACTCAAGCAAATCCATAAACCAATCCCTTAATCTTAACCCGATGTACGATGAAGCAAACATGTACCCTTGACCTAATCTGTAAATCAAATGTATAACCTTACCCAAATTAATAACCAAAACTCTTAAACTTGACTACAGCCATAAACCAAACCCTTAATCTCCACCTCATCCATAATTCAAACTCTAACCTCAACCAAATTAATTTACCATACCTTTAACCTCAACCTAGTCTATAAACCAAACCTTCAACTTCAACCACAATCCAGACACTTAACCTCAACCTAATCTGTAACCAGTCTAGTAACCTCAACACTATTTGTAAACCAAACCCTTAACCCCAACTAGATCCATAAATCAAACCCATTACCTAAACCTATCACATAACCAAACACAAGCCTCAACCTGATCTGTACCACTAACCCTTAAACTCTAAAAAAAAATCATAAACTAAACCCTTAATTTCTACCTAATCCATAAAAGAAATCCTTAACCTTAATTAAATCAGTAACCAAACCCATAACCTCAACCTAATACCTAACCAAACCCAAAACCTCAGACTAATCTGTAACTAAACCTATAACCTCAACCAAATTTGTAAACCAAATCCATAACCTCACCCAAATCCATAAACCAAACTCTTAACTTCAACCTAATTCACACATCTCCAGGGTTGTGTATGCATCAGGAAGTATACTTTCGATTGCATTATTGATAGAACTATACTGCCATTTTTTAAAAAAAAATAGTGAAAAATGTATCCTGTCAAGTGCTGTTGTGAACTACAGATTATTCATTTTATTTTAGGAAGCCATTTGTAAACCTCAATGGCTGAAGACCATGTATAAAACATTGTACACCACGCTAAATAGTAGTAGTAAATACCCATCATCAGTGTTGGAGAAAGACACGCATGCAATAAAAGATGTCCTGTACGTCCTAACTGACTGGGAAATTTCCTGGACACTGAAGTGTCAACTTGATTTAAATAATTCAGACAGCAGTCATTGCATAAGGTTAGCACGCCCCTCAGGCTCCTCTATAGGTCATGTTGTGGGAGCTCATCACAGCACTAACTAGTATGTAAACAACTAATAATCACTGAACAGACTCTCCCATTATTGGATTACTCTGCTTTTCTAATATCCCGGGTCATAACCTTCCTCTGCCTGTTCTACAAGGGATTTATGATACAAAAATCAAGCACAGCTTATTTAATAACACCGGGGCCCTGTTCACCAGAAAAAGAAACTACAGCCAGATACACAGCTGCCTATTTTTAATACCAAACGTTAACATTAAATCAACAAATGAGAACAAGTGGCAACCATCTGCAAAGTCATCATCTTCTGAATTTGCGCTTGATCGTTTTTTCTTTTAAAGGAATTTTAGACTTAGACGTAGATGCTGCCATTACTAACCTCCTTCTAAAAATGGTAGCTGCCTGGACTCAGTTCTTTAAAGAGGACCTTTACCCACCAATTGAATGTCTCCCAAAACAGTTACTTTTAAGGCGTGCCAACTGTCAAGGTTGCCAGTGTACTTCTTCCAGTCAGACCTGTAAGCCTTAAAATGGCTGGTGTCATAACTGATCAAATGACATCTGAAATCCAAATAGAGGCCAAGATGGCAAGCAAATATAGTGATCATTTTCTTTGCCCATGCAAGTGTAGCGCCCATCACCTTCTGTGATGTGACTACTAGGCATTTAGTGATAGCCAGGGATGTAGACAGCATGGCTGGATGTGTAGTGGCAACTATATGGTTAATCCCAGGTGTCTAACATTGCCTGTACCCCCCTGGGCAAAGTGAGACTCTGTCATATTGTGGGACAGCCAATGGTGGATACTGAAATGTATGTACAGTGCAGCAGCCAATCACTGGGCTTCTCTCAGTGGTGCTTGCTGGGATAGAGTACATATATTGGTGGGAGCAGCCATGTGCTCTTTCTCTGGCCGGGACCAGCCATGGATTAGGGATGGGTCCTGTTTAGCCTGCCCAGCAGGCTAGGCCGAGGCCTGGGGGTGGACATCGGCTGCCGCGGCTCCCGATGTCAGAAAAGAAAAATAAACGATCGCAGGGAAAGGTTTACTCTGCTGGATCGAGCAGATTAAACCTTTCCGGGAGGAAGTGTTTCTCTCCCGGGCGGCCGGGAGCCGCTATCTAATAGCGGGATACTCCCGGAGCGTCCGGGAGAGTTGGGATGTCTGTGGAGGAGGCCTGAGAGACTGAAAGAGGAAGAGAACCAGGACCAGTGCAGGCTCTTGAAGTACCCTGGAACTAAGTGGACTTCAGAGCATGGTCTTTCCTGGATTGAGGATCTGCATCCATCCTGACTGTCTGTCACATCAGTGGTTATCTGATGTCCCTCAGGTGGATCTAAAAGGATATTTTTACAAGGTCCGGTGAGTCTGGAGCTTCTGATGGTTACCCCTGGATGCCTAGAACCCCTATACCCTCTCTCCCAAAGAGAGTGGGAGTGGACATCAGTTTATGGGCACCAGAAGTGGGCGGTTAGGGCTAATGGGTGTGCAGCTGAAGATCATCCCCTAGACCGACTAGAAGTTACCCGGCCAACCAGCGGCTCCTACAGGTGTTATCGCTACACAAGACAATATTAAAGGGTTGTATAACTCCCATGAGCATGTAACGCAGTCCTCCTCTACCGTGTGACAGCACTGGTGCCTCATAATTGGGCCACTGCTGTGAATTGGCATTGAGGAAGGACTTCATAGCCCTGTGTAAGCTTTACCAAGTCAGTATGATGCTTGCACAGGCCTGTCTTTTCCCAGTACCAGCAACCAGAAACAAAGGCGAGTATGGGCTGCTGGGAAGCTAAGTGACCACACGAGGGCAAATAAAAAAATTTTTTAGGGTTTTTATTCACCTAACCCCAACATACGCCTGCGATGCCTAGGTGTAGATGATGTCATACTCCTTCCGGATAGATCCTGGGGAATCCAGAGCAGGCAAAATCTCGCCAGAAGACACTCTTGCAATGGACTGGGGTGTGTTTACATGAGATTTGTCTGCTCTGCACTCCCTAGAATCTTCCCGTTAGGATGGTGATGTCACATCTAGAGATGAAGAAGACCAGGCTAAGGGCAGGTATAGGTCAGAAGGATGTGGGCGTATGGTCCAGGAACTTTCTGCGTTATACAATATGTGAAGGTGAAGGGAGAATCAGTAATCCTCCGTGAGATGTGGGCGCATGGTCTGGGATCTTTCTGTACACAAAGAACAAGTATGGATCTGGTCCATACTTGCCCTTTGTGCGCAGAAAAACCCCCAGATCCAGACCATGCATCCACATCTTCTCACCAAGGATTACTGATTCGCTCTTCATCTTCCCATATATCGTCACATAATGTATAAATATACTTAAATGTGTTTTGAAATTCAGCGGTATACAACGACCTAACAAAGAACACAGCGTGATATGTGCATCCTGCAGACTTAAGCCATATCAATGCTTGGTACATGGCGCCCATCGCTACATAGCTGCCCATCGCGTACTGTCCTTCTATGACTCTATGGAGAGGGCTGTATAAATATACTTAAATGTGTTTTGAAACTCGTTAGGATGGTGACGTCACATCCAGAGGTGCAGAATACCAGGGTAAAGGCAGGTATAGGTCTGAACGATGTGGGCGTATGGTCCAGGAACTTTCTGTGTTATACATTATGTGAAGATGAAGGGAGAATCAGTAATGCTTGGTGAGATGTGGACGCATGCTCTGGGTCTGGGATCTTTCTGTACACAATGGACAAGTATGGATCTGGTCCATACTTGCCTTTTGTACACAGAAAAAAACCCAGATCCAGACCATGCATCCACATCTTCTCACCAAGGATTACTGATTCGCTCTTCATCTTCCCATATATCGTCACATAATGTATAAATATACTTAAATGTGTTTTGAAATTCAGCGGTATACAACGACCTAACAAAGAACACAACCTGATAAGTGCATCCTGCAGCCTTAAGCCATATCAATGCTTGGTACATGGCGCCCATTGCTACATTGCTGCCCATCGCGTACTGTCCTTCTATGACACTATGGAGAGGGCTGAAACTCCCCCCGCAAAGTGCTCACTGTTGAGCTGATTAAGAGAGAATTTCAATTTGCACTGGATATTTAAACAGAAACATTTGACGACAGCGGTGTAAGCTGCATTATTGGAACTATGAATTTGCTCAAGTATTACAGTTAAGCATTATGTTCTCCAATTCGCTGGTGTTATAGGACCTCGTAATTGGGCGCTTAACGATCAAACACAGAGAAAAGCCATCCATTACAAAAACACAAGGTACTACGAATGCTATATTAAGAAGTGGAAACTGAAAAGAACTCCAAGCCTGCATGAAAACTTGAGTTTGGGTGAAGTATCCACAGTGGAGGTTACAAAATAATGAATATGGTTAGTTAAAAGAGAACTATGGGGTAAGTGTTTTTCCCCATAATTCTCTTAAGGGTCACGGGAGGACATAAACTAGTGTCCTCCTGTCACCCAAAGCTCAGTATATCGCGAGCTATAGCTCGCAGTATACTGAGACCGCCACAGCCGGGACAGATCCCGACATTACTGTCGAGATCCACCCAGCTGCGTGAGTGACAGCTGGCTCTGCCTATCTAGAGACAGAGCCAGCTGTACCCGCCCCCTCCCCCGTCCATTCCTCCAGTCAGCACTGGAGGATTGGAGCTGGGAGAGGGGAATCCCTGCTGGGAGCGGTGACTGCCAGGCACCGCTCTCTGCAGGGAGATGATCGAGAAGTGAGCAAGCGACGGTATGTGTTCGCTCACTTCCCAATCTTTTGAGCCGACGTGTGACAGTTTCATTGTCACACGTCGGCTCGAACTATGAGGCTGAGTGACTTTCACTCACCTCATAGTTCTCCTTTAACAATATTAATTGCTTGCTTCACTACACTCTGCACAGGTTTCTGAAGTGCAAAATTAAAAATGAGATATACTGTATATTACAGTCTTTCACTAATATTAACATAACAGTTTCTGTTTTTTTCTGAGATTCCCCTGCAACATATTATTATTATATAGGATTTATACTGTATAGCGCCAACAGTTTGCGCAGCGCTTCACAATATAAAACATAGTTTATTACCTCTTGATACTGCCAGTAGATCCATTATTAACCCCAGTGGCGGAACTACCGCCGGTGCAGGCGGTGCGGGCGCACCAGGGCCTTGGGGCTCTAGGGGGCCCAGCGCCGGATCGGTACCCAGCGGCCAGCGGGCCCCCCATCTCTGCGCCGAGAGTGTCGGATCATCCGTTCCTCCGACACTCCCGGCGCAGAGATGGGGGCCCGCCGGCCGCCGGATACTGATGGCATTCTGCATTGCTGTAAATATTAGGGTTGCACCTATATATCGCCCGCCAAAAGATAGCAGCCGGAAATGGCACTATTGGCCAAATGCCAAAAGTGCAATTTTTCTGCTGATACAGCAGCGCATCCGTGCTTTCTTTCCTCCCCGCTGGGCGCTGCTCTGTGTCCCAGCGGGGAGGAGAGAAAGTGACAGCCGGCCGAGCGCTGCGGGAGGCGAGCGCTGTGTTTGTGGGTTTTGGGGGGGGGGCAAAAATAAATCTTGCACCAGGGCCCTTTGTTCCTTAGCTCCGCCACTGATTAACCCAATTCCTGTAACAGACCAAGCTGTCCAGAAAAAGTGACAGCCATAGGGGCTGTGAGAAACCCAACCTTACAGCCAAGGGGGGTGCCATCTTGGCCTCTATGTGGATTGCGTCTATGTGATCATGTATGATACCAGCCATTTTAGGGCTTGAAAGGTAAGTTCAGCACACTGGCAACCTTGACAGTTGGCATGCCTTGGAAGTAATTGTTTAGGGACACTATTTCATTATTGGTTCTAGTCTAGTTCCACTTTAACAAGTGCTACCTGGTGTTGGGTTTTAGGGCCTCATACTAACCAATATATCAGTCTTAGTCCCTATGCTATGTGGTAGCTTGATAGTCATGACAGAGAAATTCCTAGGCATTTGGTCATGCAATCCCTGCCGAACAGACCTGCCTGAGCTTTGATCACCAGAGTAAAACAAATGCAGATATTTGGTCACATAAATTGAGAAGAGCAGTTTCTCCATGGGAAAATATTAT
>NW_017306274.1:2584435-2595578 GCF_000935625.1 Nanorana parkeri
GCTGTCTGCCATAGAGAGGCCTTTTAGCACCCCGTAAGAAAGGTATCGAGCTGTCTTTTCCTTTGATACTGTTTGAAACTAAGTGATACTGACGCTTTCAATATTTAACATCATAATCAATAACGGCAGCTTATGCACACTTTGCAAAACCATCAGTTTGGAAGTTCTGAAAAAAAAAAAGAATCTTGCATATGGTTGCAGCTTGCTGACTTGATCGCGCTTGCACTAAATCTTTTCTGTTAAAGTTTTACTGGTGTGTTATGAGTAAAAGTGCAATGTCAGCCATCTGCCAGCTCCGCTCTTCCCATCCATATTTCCAGCCCTCGCTAAACGTTACGAATACTGAGCCACCAGGGGCCACCCTGACAATTAGAGAGGCGCGTCCGGCAGCCCAGGCGAGGGCACGGCCAAATAAAAACATTCTTTTATTGCTTTCGAAACAACAGAAAAGAAGAGAGAGGGAGATGATTCTGTCAGTTTGATGATCTGCCCTCCTGAAGGAATGTGAAATCGTTATATAGGGAAGTTAGAGGGAGAGACGACCACTCAAGGTTTTAGTTAATTGCGCCAAGCACAGGAAATTATTTTTGATGAGATTTGAATCCCTGTGGATGGAAAATTATGAAATTCACTGAAAGTTGACATGTGCATGACCAGCTGTAGAGAGCATACCAACATTTCAGTCCTACTCCCTGGTACACAGTTACCCTCCCCTCAGTCCAACTCAGGCCTGCCCAGACCCCACCTACTTACCAGACTGTCCCACCAAATCCCTGCCCCTTATTATGTTGGTACCACCCATTCACAATTCCTGGTCACTGTAATTAATGCCTTAGTAAGTTACTGTGCATGAGCACTGTACCCAGGGCCGTCCTTATTATGAGGCAGTCTGAGGCTGTTTCCTCAAGTGGCATCTCTTTGGGTCACGTGTGGGAACTATGCAGGGTTTCAGGTGGCTGTGTGTGGTCTTAGGAGGCAGTGCAGGGTCTCAATTGGTTGTGTGGCATCTCAGGAGGCTGTACGAGGTCTTAGGAGGCTCTGCGGGGTCTCAGGTGGCTGTGTGGGGTCTCAGGAGGCTGTCCTGGGACTCTGGTGGCTGTGTGGGGTCTCAAGAGGCTGTGCGAGATCTCAGGTAAGCTGTGCAGGGTCTCAGATGGGCTGTGCAGGGTCTATGGTGGTCTGTGCAAGTTCTATAAGTGGGCTGTGCGGGGTCTATGGTGGGCTGTCCTGGTTTCTATTGTGGGCTGTGTGGTACCTATGGCGGGCTGTGCGGGTTCTATAGTGGGCTGTGCAGGGTCTATGGTGGGCTGTGCAGGGTTTATGGTGTGCTGTGGGGGAGATTTGTGGCTGTTGCTGTAAACATACAGTATATAGAAAACTTTACCAGCACACCTATGACTTGTGTTAACAATCCATCTTTTTTATTGATGCAGACTGCCAAATAACAACGTTTCGGGGGCCATGCAGGATCCCCTTCATCAGTGCAGCAGTTCCTCTCTAATGTTGCTGTAAACAGGCCACGCGATTCACTGGAAGGCTTCTGGGACCTTGCTGGGGATCTCGGCAGCCTTCCTGTGAATGGCAGCACCTGTTTCCAGCACCGGCTTCAGTTTAAAACTGTAAAGCGCTTCTATCGACGCTTAGTATCGGGGCATTTTCATGAGTACCAGTACTCATGAAAATGCCCAGTATCAGCACCGATACCGGTATCGGTATATCTCTACTTTACAGCCAAGTAGTGCCATCTTAGCATCTATTTGGCTGGTGGTGTTCATGAGATCAGCTGAAATAAGCACACTGACCACCATGACAGTTGGCAGGCCTTAAAAGTAACTGTTTTGGGTGACATTAAATTGGTGGGTCAAGGTCTGCCTTAATTTGCTTTTAAAGGGCCAGTGGTAAGGGGTTAACCATCTTGATAAAAACACATTCATTCTAATACCTTCAGCACATATAATCTGACAACGAATGAAGCAACGCTCAGATTTTTCACGTCTTGCAATTTTACAGCGATACGTCCTTGCCAGAAGATCAACACAACTTTCCCCGATGTCTAAAAAAGCCTGCGAATCGCCAAAAATGGTAAGAAAAAATATACAGATGTTGTGAAGAAGGCGGAATAAATAAAAAGAGATTTGGGCGGATTAGACTGATGGAAGCCACTGACGTTCCCTTGACACGGAATGCTCAGACAACATGAAACTGTCAGTGGGGAGGTATGGAGGATGGTTGAGATGTGCATGCCTGGCTGGATCATGTGGTGAACTATTGTATCGTTCGGAATTCCTGCATTCCTCCATAGATTATGTGCTGGATCCTTCTTAGGTTGACCAAGAAAACATTGTCACTGCTGCTGTCATACTGCAGATACAAGATATCCAAAGTGGTCCCAACTGTCCACCATTTAGAGGCACATTCTCTCTTTTATTAAATTAAAAAAGTTAAAATAAAGTTGATCTAAAGCCAAAGCTGTTTTTTTGTAGTTATGCAGAGTATGGAAGGGTTAACATCCCTGTTGAAGTTTAATCTGCTCATATTTTGCCCAGCCCTGTTTCCTCCTTTCCCTCCCTATCAACATGCTAATTAAACTTTTGGATACAACCGCTTGATTTTTTATTACCTACCATATTGTAGACCCACTGACATCATTCTCTGTACCAGCAGTGGTCTTTTTTGGTATTGTCCTGTCCTAGGCAAGACTAAACTCGGGCGCCCTCACTAATCTAAATTTGCCCCGCCCCCTTCCTGTTTAAGACATTTCACATGCTGTATCCAGCCTTTGACAGGTTATGTTGTTAGCGTAGTGGGGAAGCCGGGGTCTCAGGTGGGCTGTGTCGGTTGTCAGGAGGGCCGTGCAGGGTCTCAGGTGGGCTGTGTGGGTTGTCAGGAGAACCGTGCACGGTCTCAGGTGGGCTGTGCAGGCTATATAGTGGGCTGTGTGGAGTCTCAGGTGGGCTGTGAGGGGTCTCAACAGGACTGTGCGAGCTCTCCAGATTTGGGCTGTTCAGTGTCTCAGGTGGGCTATGCAGGCTCTCTGGGGGTGGGCTGTCTGGGGTCTCAGATGGCCGGGGTCTCAGTTGGGCTGTGCAGGGTTCATTTTCCTGCACACGTGTGCTGCTCCTCTTACCTGCAGCCCGAAGTGCCATCAATACCAGCAGGGCACATTGCAGGCCCCCAGCCTGCCTCTTGGACCTCCTGCCGTCAGATCACATGCTATGGCCAGCCCCGAGCTGCCCACTGCTTCTCCTCTGCCTCCTGTACAAAGCTGGATGGACCACATCTCACTGCTCCCCCTCCTCCACCAGACAGCTCTCTAATTAGGCTGACTAATTTTCCTGATTAGACAGCAGCCGCTGCCTGATTCTGTGTGGCCCATCCAGCCTGGCTTGCCTCAACCCACTGGGCAAGTGCTCGGTATGCCCGATGGCCAGCCCAGCCCTGTCTATCTCACTGGTTTGGGGGTGGCATTTTTTTTGCCCCCCTGGAAAGTGCCATCCAAGGCAAATGCCTAGTTTGCCTTGCGATAGATACGCCTTTGTGTGCCAACCTTTCTCAACCAGGGTGCCATGGCACACTGGTGTGCCTCCTCAGGGGTGCTTAAAAAGTTTGTGGTAGTGGACTGTGATATAAGGGGGAATGAAGACTGACTGAAGGGGTTTTCTGATGCAAAAGGGGAACTCTGATGTGAAAGGGCGGCCACCTGCCAGCAGCCAAGCAAACCTGGGATATCAGTTTTGGGTGTAGCCGTGCTTAAAACGAATCTGAGATATTTGCAAAGTTGAGCCTCCCCGTTGGCTGCATACATCTGTGTCGAGTTCAAGGCTCCCGTAGTTAAGACGTGCGTGATTAGGGAAAATTGTGCATCGAGCTCTGACGTGCCTAATGAATTCCGTCATTTCAATACCAGATTGAACGAGCGGAGGGATGAGTGTAGTCGAAGAGGGCATAAAGCCATTTACTGAACTCTAATGTATTGTGAAAGCTGTTTATTGGTTTCATACCTAAGTATTTAACCCCTAACCTGGGTGTATCTTACCTTTCCATGTAGATCTAATCCTTAAAGCTGAACTCCGGGATCAGCAAATATTGTCTAAATACAAGCGTCATGTGCATTCTTCATTGAATCTTGGTGAGCTTTGTGTATTTCTTCCAGATCTGTGCAGTAATCCAGTGTGAGACTTCCTGTAATAAAGACCGGTCACTGCTGCTCTCTCTCCTTGTGCAGAGTGACTGGTCTGGTCTCCGCCCCCTTCTGTAGTTTTCTGCAGGAAGCCTGTTGTCGGAGGAGCTTCCTGTAATACAGACAGGTCACTGCTGCTCTCTCTCGGCCGTACGTCATCACTCTGGACCAGCTTCATGATATTGACAATGGTGGACAATGCTTTGGCAATATGTATTGGCACAGTTCCCACCAGGAGTGCATGTGATAAGATGACAGCAGAATGACAGTTGTCACCCCATAATAGGAAGTGGCTGGACGAGGACCTTCATGGCAGGATCAACAGGTATTATTGAAATAAAACTTAATTGATTGAAAACTATTTTTGAAATGGCATTGCTGTTGAAGCTTATCTGAAAATACTGTGATTGGGGTCAGAGGCGTCCCGAAGCAGGGTGACACCCCACAGTGGCGTAATCGCATACGCACGTGACGTCATTGCGCACATGGGTGATGACGTCACGCGCTGTACTGCTGCTACCTGCCGGCATCAACTTGGTTCACCCGGCGGGATAAGGTATGCCGCCAGGCCCCCTCCTTCCTGGAGCAACTGTCGGGCTCTCGGGATCCATGGTGTCATCGTGTCTAATACAATGTATAAACATGAAGAAGCAGATGGACATACCACAGCCAGAGCGTGGAGAGAGGTGAGCGGCCACTGCCACAGGACCGAGGATGGGGTAAGTATTTCTCCTTTATCTTCACCCCCTAGACAAATGAGCAGTTAACCCTTGCAGAGCAGGGGTAGCCCAACTGCAAGGGTTAACTTTCCAAAACCCCAGAGTTCCACTTTAAATCAGCTCATCAAACTACATGAGGCAGGGGTGAGCAACTCCGGCCCTCCAGTTGTTGTGGAACTACAAGTCCCATGAGGCATTGCAAGGCTGACAGTTCCAGGCATGACTACCAGAGGCAGAGGCATGTTGGGATTTGTCTTAGACGGTAAGCTTGTTTGGGCAGGGTCCTCCTCACCTACTTTTTCTGTATGTCAATGATGCTTGTCAGTGTTTCTTGTCTAAACGATATTGTACAGCGCTGTGGAATATGTCGGCGCTATATAAATAATTGTAATTGCAGTGAAAGTTCAGCTGGAGGGCCGGAGTTGCTCACCCTTGACCTGAGACCTTCTTCATCGCCTTTAGGACACTCTAAACCAGGGGTCTCAAACCTCCGGCCCTCCAGCTGTGGTGGAACTACAAATCCCATGAGGCATTGCAAGATTCTCACAGCCACAGACATGACTCCCGAAGAGAGATGCATCATGGGATTTGTAGTTTCACCACTGCTGGAGGGCCGAAGGTTTGAGACCCCTGCTCTAAACCATCCAAATGCAATATTCAAATACCACAACATCCTTTCCTTGTGTTTCCTGCTTATGGCCGAGCTAATTTATAATTTGTAGGAGTGAGACTTTGATGTTCCTCTATAATATTCTCTTCTTTCATACCTGAGGGGAAGGTGCAGGATCGGCAGGAGAGAAGTCTGGGCCAACCGCGGGCAGACGTTGTTCTTCTTTGTGTTGGCTGTTTGTTAATAAAAAAAATAAGTTTAAATAAATAAAGAATATAAAATAAACAAAAAGTTATTCCTGAGAACAAAACAAGATGCGTTCAATAACAAAATCCGTCTGGGCGATCGAGCGCCAACCCTAAACATGGAGACATTTTCGTGTTCCTTTGAGGAACAAAGAGGAAACAATGAGTGATACATTTGCAACTTTTTATCAAACATAACAAACACTCAGCGTTATTTACAGAATTTTCAGAGAGAGATCTTCGTAGACTAAACCTGAGAGTTCCTTGGAATGCACAATAGTGGTAAACGACTGATAATGATCAGTAACGTTGTGAGAGAATTGCCAGCGTGGAGCTTTCGGGAGGGCTATGATGTTCTAAGAAGTGTATGTGTGAGCAAAGTTTAAAGTGACACGGAACTCTGGAGTTAAATCTTAAAAATACATTCAAGTACCTTAACTATTAACGGCAATGGGGGGAATTTATCACAACTGGAGCAGACAAAATGTGGAGCAGATTTGCACTGCAGCTAATCAGCTTCTCTCTCTCATTTTCAAATCCTACCTGAACAAACTGAAGAGAGATACTGATTGGTTGCCATGCACAGCTGCTCCAGATTCCGTTTGCTCCAGTTTTGATAAATTCCCCCCAATGTATCTTATTTGTGTATGACTCGGCTGTAGATCCTCAGATCCTCTCTGAATTGATGCGGACACTGTCCTTCCCTCTGGAGGGGGGCTACTTTTGTTCCCCGTGGTCCCTGTGTGTGTTGTAAAGTAGTTACCGCTTTCAGAGAGCCGTGACAGGATCGAGAGGTGAGCGAATGCTAGTATGTGTTCGCTCACCTCCCGATCTACTGAGCCGACCTGTGGCAGTCTCATTGTCACAGGTCGGCTAGAACTATGAGGTGAGTGAAAAGCACTCACCTCATAGTTCTCCTTTAAGAGATGTCTGATATCAAGGAAAAAGATCACTTTTTGGCCGAAAATGACTGCGTGCATCGTTTAGAAATGATATAGTTTGCATTATATCTTTGGACAGGAAATGGTTTGCTTTTTTTCTCTGAGCTGAGCAAGAGTTAAAGTGTATTAGCCGGTAGATTCGATCGGGCTATTAAAGCCTCTCAGTTCGGCCGTGACGGCTTTGTGTCCCTTCGTGTCCCTCTCTTCAAGTGCCGCTCTGTCTTTTTAGAATCGGCTTTGAAGGAATTCTCTCCAGCGGACGCGGGCCTGTCAGGGCGCCTTGTCATATGTCCGATAATTAAAACCTGACTGATTTACTGACTGGCGAACCCTAGCACGGGAGGCAGATGATGTTCCTCCTTCCCAAGGCTAAATTTACTTGGGTGGCAAAACTGCAGCCGCCAGCCTCTGTCACTCAGCGGCGAGGAAATCATAAAGAGTCCTAGCGGATCCCGAGCCAGTTTATTTTATCCCGATATTTACTGCCACCCGGAAAATGAACATAATACAGACGACTTAGTGAGAGCGCAGCTGCCGTGATTTGTGAGGCCTGCGAGGAGGGAGATCAAAACAGCCTGACGGTATTACAATAAAATAGGAACTGGCGGCTCCCTAAAGTGAAACAGGGATGTGGTTATATTTGTGTTTCATCTAATGGGATGGAATTTATTATCCGGTTTTAAGATGGGAAAGTTTCTCGCTCCTTAAAAAAAAGATTATTCTGATGCTGGTTATACTGTGAAGGGAATAAAATAAAATGGTAGATGCGGCCATTGCTGTACACAATGTGACCCCTAGCTAGGATGTAACTACAGGGATGCAACTGTTTCTTGGCGCTCAGGGTGAAGGAACTCAACAATAACACATAAATCCCTTTGTACCAGCTGTGTGCTCATATGACGGGTGTACAGAATAAATCAGAATTTTCTTTCCTTGATTGAAATGCACCTGTGTTAAAGTGTGTGCAAGGTGCATAATGGTGCCATTTATAATGAATGGCACTACATTGTATAGCACCGTGGATCATGCATTACCATGCTTTGCAGTAACCAGTAGTAAAATACTTTACCATAATTTACCAAGATACATAGGTGTAAATCATACTGCAAAAGCCATGAACTTTACTTCTCCACCATAAGAAAACAGTTGAAAGTCACATGGAACAAACTACGGCCCATGGACAGAATGCAGCTCTTTGCTTGAGGGATTGTTCAATATCACGTACCTGGTAGAGAACCAAGTAGTGAGGAGGCCTCCTTTGCAACTTGTGTCCCGCACCCCTGTGAGTGGAGACAGGGAGTGAGAGGACAAAGAGCAGCACCGATGCCAGAAGGTGCAGGGTACTGGGCCTGGGTAGGTCCCGAAGTTTGTCTTCAGTGAAGCAGGAAGCAGGTGCAGATGCGGCTGGGAACCACCCAGATCACGGGCAAGCCAAGGTCAATACCAATCAAGCAGCAGGATACAGGAGAGGCAGGCAGAAGAGTAATCCAGGAACAAGCAGAGGTCAGAGGCAGGCGGAAGTCAAGCTTAGTCAAGGAAATCCGGGTCAGCAACGAACACAGGAACAGGCAGAGGCACTGGAACACACACAGAAGCTGAAAGACCACTCAGCAAGGATCCATGGAACTGGCAGGTTTAAATAGGGTCATCAATCAGAGAGGTTGAGTTACTTCCTGTGCGCCATGTTAGCGCGTCTTCGTGCGTACGTTCCATTGACGCGCATGCACAGTAGTGTCCATTTCCCGCAAATGCGGCGAATAGGCGCATGCGCAGAAGCATCCACACAGCCAGGAATGGTCTTACATTCACTCTCATTGTCTCACCCCCCTATATCCAGAAGGAGAGTGAACTGGCCTTTGGTTTTTAAAGGTTTTGGACCCCTGATCTAAAGGCACACAGTCAGCAGATACACTTCCACAAAGTTTAAATTTGATATAATTAGAAAATATGGACCATTGGCCTGTTTACCTTGAAAGAGTTTCAACACAAAAATGTTCAAAGTTTCAAAATAATGTGTAGCCCCTACCACCCTCTGTGGAGCGTCTATTAAAAATTTAGCATTGCTAGAGCTGTAATCAGTCTAGTTGGCGATAATCTGGTTAATTACAGGTGTTCTGCTATTGACTGTACCTGCCGGAGTGGGGTGTGGCCTTGTTGCAGTGTAGGGAAGCCAATAGAAAAACATCTTGAGTGTCTATGGCTCACCAGCCAATCACTGGGGGTTTCATGGCCAGGGGTGCATAGGAACTGATTGAGGAAGTACACCAGAAAAGCTGGATGGCTACTGGAGATGCCTGGTACTGGTATGAACCTCAGGAGCAAGTTTGGCATCTGTCCTTTGGAAGATCTCATGCCTATCCCTATTCATCTGTTGCTTTATTACCCAGTGTCAGCCTGTTCTGCTGTTGATACTGCACTGTGGAAGGCAGAAAGGGAATTGGTGAGTCTGGAGTCTGTTTCTATTTTTGCCATGGATGTCCTAAGCCCTATATCCTCTCTCTCAGTTGATGTCCTACAATAAAGTATTTAAAAAGGCACTTAAAGTGACTGGGGCCCAACTTCATTGATCACACATTGCTTCACTGGCTAAGTATCTGCCCCTGAGAGTGAAATGTCAGCCCCCTCTCCCCTTTGAGGGCCCATCTCAGGTCTCTGGGGGTCAGGGGGGCGCTACAAATGTTTATAGTTATTTGTGGTATATATAAGGTAGAGGAGCAACGTGTGGTGCCACCTACCCTTTGCTATACAGCTTTATGAAGAGACATTGCTTCCAAATGTCCCTCATTTGGTGCCAAGTCTCTCTTCCCTCCTCACTTGTCCCTTTTTGGTTCTGATTTATAGACCTCTATATGGAAATAATGCTATTTAATTATCAAAAGTCTTATGCTAAAACAACCAACTTCCTTCTAAATGTGGAGAGGTGGTGTATCTTTTGCCTTTTTTTGTCTTTTGTCCTCATCTCGGAAAGCTGAGTGGTATGAAGAGGTACTGTTGAACTCAATCAAAACTTGCTCTGTTCCTGGGTTGAATATCTGAAGTTCAAAGCCCCTAATCTAATTGGACAGCTTTGTTTGCAAAAGTAGCTTGCCCTTCCAAAACGCTGAATGCTTCGCTATGACAGATGTATGACTCTTCTGATGCGCTTCAAGTGTACCGTGAGGTGAGCTGACATGCGATCAGATTCATTTAGTGTCCTTCAGCCGCACTGACAGTTGCCCAGTCCGGTCTGTACGTACCCGACTGGCAGAGATTAAACATCAGGAGTGATCAACTCCCTTGCGGAATATATGAGAGAGCTTGGATTGGAAAGTCTCCACCACAGGGGATGGTAATGGCTAAAGGAGTGAAGGTGAACCTTTAACCTTGTTCTTATACTCTTCTTATATACTGAAAGAATTATAGCAAACCATATTGTGTTATTCTACCTGGTTCTGTTCTAGAAATAAAGCAAACACATTCTTCCTATGGGCCCTAAAAGCCTACATCTGGGCAAGTATTTTTTTTTGCTGTTTACCCTCCAGCAACCCCCAGAGCAACCCCCAGTTTATTTATTTCTGTATGAGGAAAACCTTCTTCGAAGACCAGGTAATATCACCACTGGATTTCAGGAGCTTCATCTTCCAGGGATGCTGGAAGGAGGACTCTGCAGTGGTGGGTATTAGAGAAATTGGTCACTTAGCCTACAGAAGGCTGGGTTGACTGGTCTCCTCAACACATGTGTTGTAAAATGTCCTGATGAATTGAAGACCGGGGAGCCAGGGGGCAGATGAATCCCCATACAAAAGCCAAGGCACTTTCCTTCTTGAAAAAAATACAGAGAACCGCTTTAAGTCAAATAGTTCTATAGGTAGGATGTAGTTACCAGTCCAGCAGGTCTGTATTTGCAAATAGAACTACATCCTCCAGAATCCTTCAGTGGTCTTCTGCTGTTTGTGGCATGGCCATTGGAGAATAAAGTGCAATGCTGACTGATCATGATCCTACTATATCCTATAAGTGTGTCCACAATGAGAAAACGTTTACGCTGCCCATTCGTGGCCTGTACGCTCCCCATTCATGGCCTGTACGCTCCCCATTCATGGCCTGTACGCTCCCCATTCATGGCCTGTACGCTCCCCATTCATGGCCTGTACGCTCCCCATTCATGGCCTGTACGCTCCCCATTCATGGCCTGTACGCTGCCCATTCATGGCCTGTACGCTGCCCATTCATGGCCTGTACGCTGCCCGCTTACCTCACTGCCCTCAAACATTGCAGTGCAGAGATTGTCAATCAGGGTAACAAGCCACCTTCATGTCTGCTTCTCTCTCATACCTCCTTAGCTTAGCACATGCAGCGAGGAAAAGGTATACCTAAGGTATCAGACACAGAGACAGTTTCTAGCTTGACAAGTATTTTTTGAAGTATCCAACACAGAGTAGCATAGAAACACATAAGATATTAATACA
>NW_017306274.1:2595613-2623735 GCF_000935625.1 Nanorana parkeri
CCCCCCCAAAAAAAAGCACATTTTAAATACAAGTTCATCTTTTTTTAGTACCACCTATAATATACACTTTCTATACTGTATATGTATATTACTTTC
Source organism: Nanorana parkeri (assembly GCF_000935625.1). Lineage (NCBI taxonomy): Eukaryota > Metazoa > Chordata > Amphibia > Anura > Dicroglossidae > Nanorana > Nanorana parkeri. Next base: position 2,595,710 of record NW_017306274.1, read on the forward strand.
ACACCCCATTTCACTGATCTTTGCTTCTGGTCCCTCAAATTTCACTGATTCCCAAGTGTGATCAGAATATATACAGTATATATAGGATCTCCCTGTGTGTTGCTGGAATCATGCATAACTGAATATAACTGAAAGTCAGTTTGCAGGAACCTCTTGAGGAGTGGTGTATTTATGGATAGGGTGAGGATTTTTGAATCGCCACTCACATCAGATTTCGAGAAGACAGTGTATGCAGAATTATGAAGGGAATTAAAACAATAAAAGTTAGAGGTAATTTAAAATTTTTAAAAATAAAACTTAATAAGTTAACACATTTGCAGCATTAACTTTTACTTAGGGGGTATGAACAGGCGGAGTTTCCCTTTAAACAGGTAGATTGGCCGTCCAGACAGAGATATGCATCATTAATCAGAATACAGAGAGAACACAGACGCTCTATGTATCTCCAGCTGACGGATGATTAATGGAACTTTGTAAATAAATGATTATGAGATGACAGTGTTGAAATATCCTCCACATCAGCTCACGTCATACAAAGCTCCTGACACATTTCTGCTGACAGGTAAAAAAATAAAATAAAATAAAACACTGTGTTCTTCAGTCACCACTGATGGAGGAGAGACAGAAACAGTCTGCCAAAGAGAGGGGCATTTTGGAGATTTTAGAGGAATCACAAAGAAAGTTAACTCTGGGGGAGGAAATGTTTTTTTTTCTGTTTCTGTTCCCTTTTTCTGTTTCCTTGATGATGACAATATCTATCTATCTATCTATCTATCTATCTATCTATCTATCTATCTATCTATCTATCTATCTATCTATCTATCTATCTAACTATCTATCTATCTATCTATCTATCTATCTATCTATCTATCTAACTATCTATCTATCTATCAATCTCTCCATTATCTCTATATCTATCTATCTATCTATCTATCTATCTATCTATCTATCTATCTATCTATCTATCTATCTAACTATCTATCTATCTATCTATCTATCTATCTATCTATCTATTATCTATCTATCTATCTATCTATCTATCTATCTATCTATCTATCTATCTATCTATCTCCTTCCTTCCATTTCCTCATCCATCATCTTTATTCCTTCTTTTCTTATTTGCTTCCTATTGTTTTCCTTCCTTCCTGCCTCCTATTTCACATCTTCAACCTCTTCCCTCCTTTCTTCCTTTCTATCCCCTCACTCCTTCCTCCCTCCTCCAACCCAAACTTCCCCCACTCCCTATCTTCCTTCCTTCCTTCCTTGCTCTATCCTCCTCAATCATCTTCCTTCCTTCTACTTTCCCTCTTTCATCCTCTCCTTTCTATCCTTCTTCTATCCTTCCTCCATCCTCTTCCTTCCTTCTTTACATTTCCTCATCCATCTTCATTATTCCTTCTTTGCTCCCTATGGTTTTCCTTCCTTCCTGCCTCCTATTTCACATTTTCAACCTCTTCCCTTCCTCTTATCCCCTCATTCCTTCCTCCCTTCTCCAACCCTGCATTCCCCACTCCCTTCCCATCTTTCTAACACCCCCACCCTCCCAAATTCTCCCTTTCCTTTCCTTCCTCTATCCCTCTTTGATTGTCTTCTTGTGTTCCACTTTCCCTCCTCCATCCTCTTCTTCCTATCCTTCCTCTATCAATCTCCTTCCTTCATGCCTTTCTTCCTCTATCCCTCCCATTCCTCTTCTCTTTACTCCTTGCTCCATCCTTCATTCACTTCCTCTCTTTGTTCCTTATTTCCCTCTTTCCTTACCTTCTTTCAGTTCCACCTTTTCTTGGATCTCTGCTCCATCCCCATCCATTCATCTATGAATCTATTTGCCCATCTTTTCTTCCTTCCCTCCAATTTAGAACATTGTTACATTGTGTTAATCCTTGTTATATAGATTTGGTCATTTTGTTTTCAAACAATGATGCTGCCCAGAATGAGTTTGGCAACGCGGTTCTAAATAGCTAAAGATTTACAGAAATAAGACTTTGGTCTTTCCCCTAACAACAGAGGACAAGTGTGTGAAGTCACCAAGAAGGTGACATCTTCCCTGGTCACATGACGCCCCGATAGAAGCAAGCACTTTAATTTCTGATCGCTGGCTATGAAACATTTACAACTTCCCTTCATTTATCACCGTCTCACCTATTTCCTCCTGGGCTTTCTCTTTGTCTGGTCAGCAATACTTTCCTGACTACCTATATAAACATTATCTGCCATGCAGCTGGCTCTGCCGCTCCGTCGCTAAACTCTGTTCAGTAACCAACAAGGTTGAGTGATGCTTTTACTGGGCCAAGGCTGATCCTTCCTATAATTCACAGTCCCCAGGTACCTGGCGCACTAATAAAGTTTGAATGTCAGCCGTCTACAGCAACTGAGCGAACTTACTCCCCTCCAAATCGTACGCCAACAGGAACGCAGAACTGAAAACTCCATGATAACTGTATCGCTGCAAATGGTCTCTTTTTGAAAAATAATTACCCGCATGTAAGCATGGGAATATATTAAATGTTAATATGTAGCATAACCTTTCATCTCCTATCTGCAAAAATGTCAATGCACCATCTTCGAGATGTTATTAAAGTGAAGCTGCTCCGTTTCACCCCCAGAAAATAAAATGATAACAAGTAAATATGTTTTCCTCATTTATTTGGAAGTATATTTTGTTTTATTTTTCAATGGCCCTTAATAGCCAGTTTTCTTTGTTTTTTTTATTCTGTTATTTGATTTTCTTTGATGGGAAGATGGCTTTGATGGGAAGATGGAAGGCAGCACTCACTACATGAAAGGGACTTTTTCAAGGCAGCTTTGATTGCATTATTAAAAACAACTCTAGTAGTATGTATTCCTTTTACAATGCTGATGTTATACCAGGAGAGGAGATGCTGGGTCTTTACAACTCCTACAGATGTAACTTCCGACGACTCTACATGGTATAATCTTCTTAATCATCAATGCTCCTGTTCCATCATATAGTGTTCCATCATATAGTGTTCCATCATATAGGGGTTCGCGTCCCAGATGACCTGCCTTATACCACATGGATTGGCCAACACCTACATGGGTTAAAGTTGTATTTTTATATCTATTGAATAGTTTATTTTGGTATATATTGCTTGATAGACATATCTCCAATGGGGTTTCATTGTCTTCATGTGATGTGATAGGAGTTTGGTCCTTTCTAGGCAAACAGATGTCCACCGGCATCCTCCATTCCTTTCCCTTTCCTCCCTTTCTTCTTTCCTTTCTTCCTCTATCACTCCTCAGTCCTCTTCCTTCCCTTCTCCATTCTTTTCTTTCCTCCTTCCTATCTCTTCTACATCCTTTCCCGTCCATCCTTTCTCTATCCCGGCTATGTCACCTTCCTTCCTTCCTTGCTCTATCACACTCAGTCCTCTTTCTTGCTTTCACTTTCCCTCCTCCATCCTTTTTTTTCTATCCTTCCTCTATCTCTCTTCCATCCCCTCCCTTCCTTCCTCTATCATTCATCAATCCTCTCCCTCCCTCTCTCCCTTCCTTCCTTCCTTCCTTTCTTCCTCTATCACTCCTCATTACTCTTACTTCCACTTTACCTTCTACATCTTCTTCTTTTCCTCCTTTCTCTATCCCTCCTCCATCCTCTCCGTCCCTTCCTTCATCTATCCCTTCTCTATTTCCTTCCTTTCTTCCTCATTCCTCAATCCACTTTCTTCCTTTCAATTTCCCTCCTCCAACCTCTTATTTTCTTCTTCCCCTATTGCTCCTCCATCCTCTTTTTTTCCTCCTTCCTCTATCCCTCCTCCGTCCCCTTCCTTCCCTCCTTCCTTCCTTCCTTCCTTCCTAAACCAGTTATACATTTTACATTTGAGGATAATATACATTATCAACAGGACCCAGCCCCTCACTTTCTACTGCCTCTAATACATTTTAGATGTTGGGTTTAGTTGTACTTTCAAATGTGTTCTCTCTGAAAAAAAAGAAAGATAATTCACATCCCTTTAAGAGACCTTTAAACCTCCGACGTATAATTCCAACTCCATTCACATCCCCCAGAATTGACTTGGGCTCCTTGTTACTGTAGCATCTCACCGACAGCATTAACAAAAATAATATATGAACGCCGGCTTGAAAATTCAATAGCGACATTACCCCGCAGAACCTTGAAAGTGTCTTAATTTCTCGGCATAAAACGGATTAATATTATTCCTCTATGGCGAGAGGCTCTACAAATCCCATTACGCGCTAAGAAAAATAAGTAACATTTTAAGGGCCGGTAATAAGGCCGATGCTCTGGAAGTGACTGGCGGCTCCCGGGGGCCCCTCCTTTTTTTTTCTAAACTCCTCGGATCACTTGTCTCGTGGCAAGTGTTCCATTTAGAATAAAATCAGTGATCAATGGCTGCAAAGGAGACCGCGTCAGGTCCTCGCGTGCGGAGGGGAAGGCTGGCAGGCGATAGATGACATTTAAAAGGGAAAAAAAATCTGACATTGACTCCATCACTGTCACCGCGCCTGCCATAAAGAAGACTCAAATATTAAAACATTTTTCATCTGTGCTACGTTATTGGCACCAGAAATTGTTTTCTCTCCTCTCTGATATTCACTTCAACGGCGGCAGGGTTCCCCCGGGACTCTAGATTGTTACCAAGGCCTAGGAACATATTGGCAGCTGATGTAGAGTACGCTACAAGCTCACTTGCCACTCAGAGCATTTCTCCTCCTGAACCAGCAAGCCCCCCCCCCCCTCCTTCGCGAATCCTTGTCGGGAATAAATCTTTAAAGGGATATGGTGCTTTTTTTTCCAAACTTTCATTAGCTGTTAAAGAGACCTTCTCACAGCCCCATGCACATAAAATTAAAGTGCATATCAACTCAATCACTAAACTATCATATGAGCTTTAATATATTCATGTAATTTAAAATAAATTTTCAATGTTTTTAAATCTCCCAGGTCATTTGGAGACGCTGATCTGTCATTACAACTAGGCAGTGCGAGCTGTGAGATCACGGCTGGCTTCGCCAGCTGTAATTTGTGGGGTGAACGGCCGGCCTTCGGCAGGCCTTTTTCCACGCTCGGCTGTCACTTCGGCTGAATCGAGCCAAAGCATATGCCTTCGGCTCGGCTGAGCCGCTCGGCCGCCTTCAGCTGCTGTACGGGCTATTGTGAATAGCCCATACAGCAGCCCTTCGGTTCGACTGAACCGAAGGGCACCGGTGGATTTTTAGTGAAAAACGCCCTTAGATGCAGGAGGGTGAAAAAAATGGTGAAAACAAGTATTTTATTAACAAAAAGCATGACAGTTGTATATGATATACAGTGTTTTAGCAAACTAAATGTCATTCAGTTGGGGTTTACATCTACTGAAAGCCCAAGTCCGAGCATAGTCAAACCAGCATGCCTTTTTTCTTAATTTCGTTCCCTGGCTGTGCAAGAACCAGAACTTCTACACCATATGGGCAAATGTTTGTGGACACCTGACCATCACATCTACCTACTGTATATGACCAAAAGTATGTGAACAGTCCTCTGAATGATTGAGTTCAGGTGTTTCCAGTAAAGGGTCCTGATAATGACATTTTAGACAATTGTGCTCTTCCAACCTTGTAGTAACAGTATAATGAAGGCCCTTTTCTGTTCCAGTATGAGTGTGCTCTTGTGTACAAAGCCAGCTCCATAAAGACATGATTTGATGAGTTTGGTGAGGACGAACTCATGTGGCCTGCACAAAGTCTTGACCGCAACCCTACTGAACAATGATGATTCGGAACATCGATTGTGAGCCAGGTCTTCTCATCAACATCATGACTTGACCTATCATGATTCTCTGAAGGTCCTCTGAATTTTACATAGGTCACCTGGTTTGTATCTTAAAACCTGTCATTATAGTATTTGTTTCAGAGATTGTCTCTAAATTAACTTTGTGTTTGCTTAACTACTTATTAGCTTTTCCCATGCAAGGCTTGTCTCTGGCACTAACAAAACCTCATGTTTGCCTCGCCACTGGCTTGCCAGTGAAGTTGGATTTAATACGGCAGGTCATCATTGGGGGAGTGGCAGAAAGACCCAACATCTCAGCATCTCCCTGGGGAGTCAGTGCTTCAAATGCAAAATCCCATCAAGTCCAACAACAAGGTAAAGGTTGACTATATCTTTACGCTAAATATACTCATGAGTGCAGATTTTTAGGATAATGGACATGCAGACACAGTCAAGTGAAATGTAAGCTGTGTGTACATTAAATGTATACATCCTGAAGACTGGGATAATTGTGTCCCTTTAAGAAGAAAACAGAATCAACTTCACGGATCAGGAAGGATGCAATGGCTAATGCATGCTGTTTTTTTAGTCCTTTAAGTGTCTACGAATGCATATTTAAGTATGCTATTAACAGGCGCTGATCCACTTAAAAGGGCCTTTTAGAAGCATGGCCATATAACATAATGTGTGTTGAGGGGAAAGGAGAGGCAGAGTTGTGAAGATGATTTGCTAGAAGTTTAAAAAATAAATTAAAGTGTTATTAAAACCTTAAAACATTCTTTATATTTTGTAAGCCTCGCCTACATGCTTAGACATATGCTCAGTCATTTTTTTCCCCAGGTTACTCCATGCTGCAGAAGGTCTACTTGAAATGATTGCCCAAGCACTTCCTCCTTTTGGGGTGGGTCCACTGCCATGTGGGATCCACAACTGCCATGTGGGATCTGCAACTTCTCATGTCACTAAAGTGACATGAGAAGTTGCACAGAGCCCGCACAGCTGAAGTGTTACTGGGGATGCTAAATTTCTCAGTTCATTGACTCCGCCCTAGCCCGTGTCTTTGCCCACAAAGCTAAAGGGATGCTGAGGATGCTTAATCTCATAGATCTTTGTATACACAAGGGTTTAGATACACGTAAAGCTGAGATGTTCATCCTTATCCATGAGAGACGTTTTTGGGAAGGGCATGCAGCAGTTGCAGGTGAAGGTGCACACTAAGTGGTTGATATTTTTATAGAAAAGACCATCTGCTGCAGCTCAGCACTCCAAAGGAGAGACTGCTCTCCTTTATCAAATGAGCATGGCGGAATAAACACCAAGAGTGATTATGTGTCAAATTGTCCAGGTGACTTCAATCTGAGGTGTGTATCTGTAGAATTTGGAATAAATGTAATTCATATCCTACCAGTCAAAAGTTTTAAAACACCACAATGTTTCCCATTTAAGGAGTTTATATTATTATTATTATACAGGATTTATATAGCGCCAATAGTTTGCACAGCGCTTTACAATATAAGGAAGACATTACAGTCACAATACAATTTAAGACAAGATGGTAAGGAGGGCCCTGCCCGTGAGGGATTACAATCTAAAAATCCAGCGAAAACCCTCAAATGAAAAGTAGCGATCTGTCAAAGCTTAAAAATTAAATAAAAAATAACATTCAGAAAGGCATTTGTTCAATTATTGGGCCAAGAAGTAAGAAAGCCACAGCAAAAATTGCAGAATTAGAATAAGAAAGCCTTGACTGGGTCATGAACCATCACCAGTGACCTAGTGAGACTGGAGGAAGGTCTTATGGGCCAGTGAATCATAATTTGAATCTTAGGTTTATCTTGCCATTTTTGGACACCACCAAGCTGGCGTTAGGTTGGTTCCTCAGTGTGTGACATCAGCTGTCAATCATGGAGGAGGGAGTGTGATGGAGCCAGGGTTGGAGACTTGCGCAAAGTAACTAGCGCCTTGAACCAAAAGGCTTACCACAGCATATTGCAGTACCATGCCCTCTGGTCTATGCATAGTTGGTCAGGGGTTTATCCTACAGCAAGATACAGACCCAAAATAAGTCTTTAAGCTATGTAAGAGCTACTTTAGAAAAAAAGAATAGGACGGTAGGTTTCAAGTCTCTAAAAATAAATCCCATGAAACTGGTATAAGATGAACTGACCAGAACGCTAGAAACAGCCTACCAGTGCAGGTGCAGCACGACTGGGGGTATTTTTTCAACCGTGTTAGGAAGAATTGCCTGGAGACTATTTGATTACCATTGTAGGTAGGACCTTGAATGAGATTTTATGCATATACTAATGCTGACAGATCTAATGCAATGAAGAACAGCAGCAGTGAACAATAAAACAAATATTTTCTAGGATGCCTTCAGATACCATCTTATGTTGGCCAACCGAGATTGTCCATGGAAATTGGAGAGAAGCAGCCTCTGTATATGTGTGCCAATTGTAGCTCTAGTCTGCACCAACTCCAGTACATCTCTACGGTTCCAGATTTTCTTAAGGTTCTGGTAAAATGTTTCCACTTGTGCATGGAATGTTGCACTTCTGTGTTTGCTTTATTGGATCATTGTCTAGTGAATACCTGCTCAGCGATTGTTCCTGCTCTTTAAATGTTTAAACACTAACTCATAGTAAAATACATGTTCAGCCCGAGTATTTTTTTTATCCCGAGTTGAATACTGGGCTGAACTCCAAGCCTTGGGCTGGACTCCAAGCCTTGATCTTCTGTTTGAAGCTGGAATTTAGGTTGGGCAATAACTGATCTGTCTTACTCATTCCCTAAGTCAAGAGGCATTAAATATTTGTTTGTCACTGCTCTTAACTCTTGATGGAAATTACATATTTTTCCTTGATGCTGCCAAAATTAGAAAGCTTAATGCAACAGTTTATGTGACTTCCTAGCCGAAAAAGAAGAATCTCTTTTTGAGTATTTATGATGGCCACGTCCTGTGAAGTCTTTTTCTGCAAAGCCAGTCATTTATTTTTTTCAGTGTCCTCAATGCTGTTTGCCATTTTCTAGATAAACAGTATAAAAGAATTGTCAGATTATTTGATAAACGTTTGTCTTCAACTTTATCTACTGTGAGACTATATGAATTCTTTAACCTGAAGGTATATTACACAGTCTCTTTTGTCCAGTAGACAGTATTTTGTCCAGTCTCTGGTGTCAAATACAAAGTATATTGTCCAGGAGCTGGTGTCCAGAAGGCAGTATATTGCCCAGTCTCTGGAATCCAGTAGACAGTATAATGTCCAGTAGACAGTATATTGTCCAGTAGACAGTATTTTGTCCAGTCTCTGATGTCTAGTAGACATTTTTTTCCTCTAGCCTACGTTGTCCAATAAACAATATCTTGTCCAGTCTCTGGTGCCCAATAAACAGTATATTGCCAAGTCTCTGGTGCCCAATAAAAAGTATATTGTTCAGTCCCTGGCATCCAATAAACAGCATAGTGGTCAGTCTCTGGTGAACTCTAGGCAGTACAATGCTCAGTCCCTGGCATCCAGCAGACAGTCTATTGTCCAGTCTCTGGTGTGCAGTAGACACTATATTGTCTAGTCTCTGGTTTCCAGTAGAGAGTATTTTGTCCATTCTTTGGTGTCTAGTAGACAGTATTTTGTCTAGTCTCCAGGGTCCAGTAGACAGTATATTGTCCATTATCTGGTGCAAGTAGTAGGTATATTGCCAAGCATATGGTGACCAGTAGACTGTTTATTGTCCATTCTCTGGTGCCCAGTACAAAGTATATTGTCCAGTCTATGGTGTTAAGTAGACAGTATTTATTTTTTCTGGTGTCTGGTAGACTGTATATTGTCCAGTCCTTGGTATTCAGTAGACAGTAAATGTTCAAGACTTTGGCGTTCAGTAGGCAGCATTTTGTCTATTCGCTGGTGTCTAGTAGACAGTATATTGTCCATTGCTTGGTGTTTAGATGACAGTATATTGTCCAATCTCTGGTGTCCAGTAAGAAGACCCTCAATGGATTGCCCAATATGTCTTCATACCCCCTTCACCAGACACCCTTCATTAAAATCCTCATCATCAACAGTCTTATGAGCTAGCTGTGTGACTTTCAATTACTATAGCTTGGTTTTACTTTACCTATGGATAGCTAGGAACAGAACGGCTGAAAGAAAATCATAACTATTTTGTCATTTTTTTTTTCCATGTAAATACGACAAATCACAAATGTACAAGCTAGGTACAGCGGTCAAGTAGTGATATTTTTTGCTGTTGTCTTTGTAGAATCAAAACACGGAATCATGATAGAGCTGCTGACAATGTTCCTCGTATGTCATCTGACATCTGACGTCTTATTTTGATTTGCTTTAATAATGCAGAGAAACCTGATGCAATTATCAGGAGATCCAGTCCCATATTCCCTTAATTTGGGTCCGAAAACTCCAAGCAACCTCTGCTCTAGACCAACTACCCCAACAAACCTGGATACCTTGTGTGGTATTGTGTGGCAATCCCACGGTAGAACTGGGGGTTGTAGTCACCCAAGACTCTCAGCCAGAGGGGCTGAGCGGTTCCAGGAGGCAAGTTCTTGTACTGGAAAAGAGCTTAGTTTGCAGCTCTTCCCAGGATTTCTGGATTTGGCATGGGATCCTGGAACTGGGAGATATCTAAGAGAATTGGAAGGGATGAAATCTCCATTCCTGGGTTCATCGTTTAGTAGTGGCCAGCACCTAATTGCACACCTGTGCATAGCCCTTATGGAAGGGGTGCTGGCTAATGTTCTGGGTTCCACCTGGGTGACAGAGGAGGTCTCTGCAGTAGTCAGGAGGGCTCCACCCTGGAACCAGTCTGTGAGTCTGGCAGACTGGGGGGCAGTTCACCTGTATGGTGAAAAGCAGCCTGTGTGGCAAAAGACAAGCCTGTGTGGCAAGGCCTTTGAATACAGCCTGTGTGGCCAGAAGTTTTGGTTAAAGGAACCACCTGAAGTCAGTGAGACTGAAAAATGTTTGTTTGGTGACAGAAAATAGTATTTTATGTTTGAAAACCCCTGCGGGGGAACACCTGTGTGGACTTTTCTTTTGAGTTTGAATTAATAAAAGTGGGCAAAGAAGCCCTTAAAAAGACGTGGTAAGCCAGTGGAAGTGTCCTTTAAGAGCTAGCTTTGGAAGCTAATTTTCACAATTGGTTCAGTTTATAACAACTCTTTCATCATTATAAGCCCAGATGAAGGATGACCAATGAAGGCCTGAAACACTTTGGTTTTTATTTGACATTAGCTGTGACCAATAAAGGCTCACTGGCCTTAATTTGTTTTGAACTGTACTTTCTAATGAACCTACTGCTGACATTCTGAGGACCTTTCAGTTTTTTAGGGAGCTTCCTTTATGAAATAAACTAGGAACTCCATGTTGGGTCCAGTGCCCCACCAATGTTATTGCCACTGCAGCCAAAAAAATAAAAGAGGACATTTGGAAGGAAGCCTCAGCAGGAGGCACCTGCATTGCACATGATGGCTCGGTGATTGAAGAACCCACCATTGCTGGTGGCAGGACTCGTTTTTTTTTCTTCCAGGCCCTCAAATTGGGTGGAATTTTATTACCCCTTCCACACGGTGCTGTCAGAAACGAAAGAGCACAGGTAAATAGCTTTTCGCTTTGCAAGTTTATCACCGGATTTTGCGCTTTGCCCTGCAGCTCTCCTGGCAGGCTATAAAACATGGAACAATGCAGCAGATTTGGATGGATAGACCTGGATTAGCCGGGCATTGAGAAACAGACCTTTAAAAAATATATATATCTAACCGGGACCACACACGGAGCCCCACTCCCTGATACCATCTGCCGTGCACACCCAGCATCTCGGCAGTAACTGGCAGTCACTGACAGAGCCCGAACATGTCAAATGAATCAATCAATCAGAGCCGGGGAAAGGAAGAGAGAAGGGGGGGGGAATCTTATGAAACTTAATCACGAAGGGTCGTGTTAAGGAGTGGGGAACAGATTAAATTACCATGGTATTAGACACGGGAAATGATTCCTGTCAAAAACATCTTTACTGCAATTATAATATGTTAATTATGTATTTCATTAAGTAAGTGGATTAGAGTCTGCACAGACGAAATCAGGCTGAAGACATTGAATCATTTTGCTGAGCGAGGTGTGGGAGGACTGGTAGTAATAAAGCTTGTTCAATTGAAAGAGGGGGAAAAAAGTCATTCGGTTAGGGGCTGTGAGCACAGGTTCAGGATGGTGCGCGCCATTGGCTGCCTTGGATTTCCAGGGACGATTCCAGACTTCCAAGGCCTGTCCTGTATTTTAACTTTTAAATTGAAGATCCTATTTTTCGTGACTTTAAAAAGTTCTCATAATCTGTATTCTCTGTATTTGGAATGGATGGGGGTCACTGACCGGATACAATTGTATTAATGACAAAAACTTCTTGAAAGGAAACAGTAGTCACAACAACAGTGTCAGCAAGCAACAAGTGACACGAGACTGTGCTCCTGTGCACAAAACCAGCTTTATATAGATACAGTTGGATGCGTTTAGTGTGGAGGAACTCAAGAAGCCCTGACCTAAACCCTACTGGACACCTGTGAGATGAATTGCGGGCCAGGTCTTCTCGTTCAACATCACTGCCTGATCTCCCAATCGTTCTCTTGGCTCAAAGGGCACAAATTCGCATGGACATCCGAATTTCCGAATCCCAATGCATCCGAATGTGTCCGAATCCGAATTTCCGTTTACAAATTTCGGATCCCGTCCCAATTTCCTTCAAAAACTAAACTGAATGGGACATGTGACTTTTCGGGCCAATCAGATGTGTTTTTGGTTTAATGCATCTGAATGGGTCTGAATACGAATTTTCGATATGGCAACATTGGAGCCATATACAGTGTATACATATTTTACTAAAGCTGAGGCTCCCAGACCCGAATGGCATTCGGGATCCAAATTTCCGAATTGGATTCAGGAGCTCCCGAATGCCATTCGGAAATTCAGCTCCTGAATACCATTCGGGTCTAAGAGATTCAGATTTAGTATTAATATCTGTATATGGTTTTCTGCGGTATTCGCAACGAATATTCGTGAACTCATCCGAAACTAATGAAAATTCACCCAAGTACTCGGTGGGGGCTCTCCCGAAGATAGACCCCTGAGTGGGAGGAGGCAGGGGTGCAGGTAGAGGCCACAGAATCTCCTCCCCAACATCAGGACAGGCCCCGAAGGTAACCTCTGTCTTCTGTGAAGTTGAAAGTGCCTAACATGCATAAAAAAAGTGCACAACTCTGGCAGGCCTTGCGGCCAGAGTGCAAAAATATTGCCCCAAGCTAGCCATAAGGCCTGCCTTAAAGGCATAGTGCAGATATAGCAAGAAGCGCTGTGACCTAGTGTCAGTGAATGACGGTGGGGTCCCACACCAAAGGGATTTTCTGGCACACCCTAGAACACCACCCCCAGGGGGCACAGCACCATGGGCCTCCTGCGCCTCTCGAACCCTCTGGCCAGACCAGAGGTGCCACACCCATCCCCATCAGGAGGCATTAGTGCTGAGCAAGCTCCCCTATGCAAAGGAGCCACCTCAACACCCACCTTCACTCCAGAGAGTACTAAGCAACCATCCGCCCCAGGACGGTCCATGCTGTTCCCCTCTGAAAACTGATAAGAACAGATACTACTCTTGATCTTAGCCAAAAGGCAGAGAAGCGACACAACAGGAAGTGAGAGGAAATCTCTACAACATTGCCTGTTAGGCATTTGTTACAGAAACAGGTGTCCCCATTGCAAAATTTACCCTCAGCTTCTGTTCTGGTGACTATTTTTTGGATCTCACTTGACTTTCTGTGCCAATGAGAATGGTCAACTGGACAAGTAGGGAGGGTGAGGTCAGCAATAAACAAGGATCCTAACCCTTCCTCACTCGATCTCTATGACTTTACATGAACTTTAACTGCCTCTTACCCAATAACTTTTTACTGCCCATCCAAATGAGGAACTTCTTGTAACTCACAAGCCACGTACACAACATTGTTGTCTGTTCAGTGGCACTAAATTCAGCCGCATCTACATTTTTCAAGGGGGTGTTTCCTTCAAGCCATGTCAAATTTACGCTTTTAAGATAAACGGCTGATTTAGTCTTATGTGATGGCAGCTCAGGGAGCCAATCAGTCACGAGGCATTTGCATGTGGGTACAGATAAGAAAACATTTATCAGCGAGTAGCTGGGTCTCGTTGGCATTTGACCTTTAAAAGTGCCTTGCCAGCAGGCAGTAAGCAGGGTCCTCTGCCAGTTTCACCCGTCGAGGAGGGTTTATGGGTAAATTATTCACCGTGAGAAGATCAGCCTTGGATTTCTTTTTTCTGCAAAGAGTTGGCCAAAGGATTTTGAAGAAGAAAAAATTAACTTTGCTTTATTCAAAAAAAGTAATTTTTTTAGGGGATGGGGGGATTGGCATGCTGCTCTCCTACTCTATCCTTGCAGTCCTCAGCTTTTGGAAGGTCTAGTATGGCCAACCGTGATATTTTAATTCTAGGTGGAGCCTGGTGGTCTGAGTCAGTCTCTGGCTTCTCATGTGTCTTAGATACTTCAACATCATTATCTCCTTGCTATAATGTTTGACATACTGCCCTCCTGGGTGCAGATGCCTTAGGACAGACCTTAAGAGCAGGGAGATCAGCTTACACACACTGCAGAGTATCTATCTATCTATCTATCTATCTATCTATCTATCTATCTATCTATCTATCTACCTACCTATCTATCTATGTATCTAGCTCATATCTATCTCTTAACAGTCTTTCATCTACTCTTGTCTCCGGAGAACATGTCTTTTTTTTCTATGTCATATTTCCTTTCTTCCTTGCTTCTTTCCTTCCTTTCTTTTTCTTTCTTTTGTTCGTTCTTTTTTCCTTTCTTTCTATCTTTCTCTTAACAGTCTTTTATCTGCTCTAGTCTCTGGAAAATATAACTTTTTTTTTCTTTCATATTTCCTTCCCTTCCTTCTGTTCTTTTCTTTTTCTTCCTTATTTCCTTCCTCTATTTTTCTTTCCTCTATCCTTATTTCCTTTTCTTTCCTTCCTTCCTTCTTTCCTTTCTCTCTTAGCTTCATTCCTTTTCTTTCTTTTTCTCTTTCTTTCTTTCTTTTTCTCTTTCTTTCTTTCCTTCTCTCTCTCTCTCTTTCTTCCTTCCTTTCCTCTTCCTTACTTTTCCTTTCTACTCTCTTCCTCTTCCCTGTTTCCTTAATTCCTTTCAGTTTACTTATCTATCTATCTATCTATCTATCTATCTATCTATCTATCTATCTATCTATCTATCTATCTATCTATCTATCGCTCTGTCTATGTATCCATTATCTTTCCATTTATCATGCAGAATGCATCTTTTGTTTTTCCTCTGGAGGTATGGGACCACTTGGCCTGTTTTAACACAAGGACCTGGAGCTCTACCTCCCTTTGTTTTTCCACCTTGTTAACCACACAAGGGATCCTCATGCGTAATGACTGTCCCCCCCCACCCCACCCCTTCCTTCTCTCTTGATTTCAGAGCCCCCAGCAGAGCTCTCCCCTTGACGGCTTGCATATGTCCACAGGGCATTGAAGGGTTTAAATAGCTTATTAACTCTCCCTGATCAAGAGGAAGTGGGACTTCAGCGCTACACCCATGTGTCCGCCACGGCAGGATGATACTCCATGATGGCAAAGAGGGAGCAGAGTGTGCATCACTCCCTGCCTTCCAATTATTCCTTTATCAATCAGAGACGCACGCTGGGGATTAAGAAGAAAAAAAAATAGAATTAAAAAAAATAAAAAGCCGAAAGGCTGGTGATAGGCTGTAACACCCTCCTGGAATGGAGCTGGTGTAAATGACTGGAAAAGCTTGGCTGGTTTGATGAAAACCCAATCATATCCTCTGGGGAGATATTAAGTTCTTCATTATTCCGCTGATTGGCTTTATTTCATGTGAAGTCTGCAGCGCCTTCATTTCAATACGGGCTTTAACAATATCCAAGGTGAAGAAAAAAATCTATCACCTTTCCGATCGAAGGAAGGAGAGAGATTAACACGAGTTTGCGTATGCAAAACAAGGCCGCAATGATGTAAGATAATGCTCCAGATATATTGATTTACACATGGAGTTCAAAGGAATGAGTGGAAATTGATACTGTTGCAGAAGCCTCCCGAGTGCATACCACTTTCCTACAATAGAGCCCCATAGTTGGCTGCATTAGCATTATGCACACTCAAAAGCTGGGAGACGGTGGGCCTGATTTACGTAAATTTCAGTTCTCTAAAGAAATCAAAGCGGCACTCCCCTGCAACAGAAGAGGTAATATTCTTACCTCCTAGGCAGCCTGGGTCTCTTAGTTACCACCCCTCCATTCCTGTGCTGCAGCCTCTATCATTCTCTTGGTGGTATCTTCCTCTGCCGAAGCCTCCCGACTGCATACCACTTTCCTACAATAGAGCCCCATAGTTGGCTGCATTAGCATTATGCACACTCAAAAGCTGGGAGACGGTGGGCCTGATTTATGTAAAGAGACCCTTTCAGATCTAATGAAACCAAACTGGCACTACCCCACAACAGAAGAGGTAATATTCTTACCGCCTAGGTAGCCCGGGTCTCATACCACTCCTCCATTCCAGTGCTGCGACCTCCATCATTCTCTTGGTGGTATCTTCCTCTGACCCTTTATGTCACGGCTGAGTCTTGTAGTAATGTAGGGATTAGAGGAAATAAATCTCATGCTCTGTGGAGGATCTGACACAAAAGTGTTGAAGGGATAGTCGAACACTCTAGCGCTGTGCGGCAATTTTCCTTTTTGGGAGAGAGCTAGGAGAGACAGCCAGGAGATAGAGATAGAGCAAGGAGAAACAGCCAGGGAAGAGAGAGAGGAGAGACAGCCAGGAGAGAGAGAAGATACAGCCAGGAGAGAGAGAAGATACAGCCAGGAGAGAGAGAAAAGATACAACCAGGAGAGAGCGAGGAGAGACAGCCAGGGGACAGAGAGGAGAGACTGCCAGGAGAAAGTGAGGACAGACAGCCAGGAGAGAGAGGAGAGACAGCCAGGAGAGAGAGAGGAGAGACAGCCAGGAGAATGTGAGGACAGACAGACAGGAGAGAGAGTGAGGAGAGACAGTCAGGAGAGAGAGATGAGAGACAGCCAGGAGAATGTGAGGACAGACAGGAGAGAGAGTGAGGAGAGACAGCCAGGAAAGAGAGAGGGGGGAACAGTCAAGAGAGGGAGTGAGGAGAGACAGCCAGGAGAGAGAGAGCACCCCTGTGCCTGAAGCAGAACCCCTGTGCCCTTCAAGACTTATGTGTATCTTGTGTTTCAGACACCTCCTTGCTCCCCGAGTTCCAGCGACTCAGAAAGTTGGAAGGTATAAAAATCTTCTACTCTCCTCATCTCCATAACATAAGGCTCCATTCACATATAGAGGAAGCATACGTGCGGATTTTGCTATCACTGTAGCCGGAATGCTTGGAATCCGCCCAGAAAGTTGCACTTAGACTTCTTTGTGGGACGCACATTTTCATACCACGCGGACGCCGCCCTAGTTTGAGCAACACACATGGGAAAAAAATTTTTTTTTTATGTTAAGCGCATTTAGGCGCAAACCAAGATGCGCGGAAAACCGCTAATGTGTGAATGGGGCCTGAGGGAGAGGTTTAGTAGTCCACAGGGAGAGCTAGAAACATTGTAAGTTATCCGCTGACAAGATTTCTGGTCGGATCAATAGTTATTTTTCACACCTATTGAACAGAAATAACAAATCGCTTTCAATAATATATTTACATGAAAAAAAGGGAACTAATAAGAGAATTCTATTTTTAGGGTTTACATACGCTTCGTTTTTTTTTTTTCTTTTTACAGCAGAGGAGAACAAAGAGCTTAAAAAAAGTAACTGGATTTGGATTTTAACATTGAATATCCCGATTTTTACTCAAGTCCAGCCGCGATCGGTTCTCTTGAAACATACGCAGAACTCCGCAGCTTGCTTCCTTCAAAATACTGATTTTAAAAAAAAAAAATTTCACCCTGGTGTTCCAGGAACCCGATCCCTTTACACGGCGAATGATTAACAATTAACTGTGTGTTGTTTTTTTTCTTTTTTTAACCCAAGAACAAAATACACTTGTGAAATCCAGTCTGAGAAGTGTGTTATACATGGCCTGCAGCTCGCCGCGGCTGCTAATTAAGTGCCTTTTTACATTATTCTGCAGCACGGTTTAATGATGTAAATTAACAATACTTGGTAATTTAAACTGGTGCCAATTGCTTCATTATTCACGCAGGTAGAAGAGAAGAAAGGAGAGAGTTTGGAAGTTTATCCGAAGTGACGTCTCCGCCGTGCTCCGTCCGATTCCCAAAGGCGGTTTCCCGTGATATCATTGTGTTTTATGAAAGTCGCAGTTACATGTGCTATTATAAAACTCATTTTCTTTTTCTTTAATTGTTTTTTGTTTGTTTGTGTTTTTAAAGGAGAACTATGGAGCAACCTTTGTTGCCCATAGTTCTCCTCAGGGTTACGGTAGGGCATATACTGTATCCTCCTGTGATTCAGAGCTCAGCAGGTAGAAAGGAGGCAGTTTGGAAGTTTATCCAATGTGACGTCTCCACTGTGCTCCATCCTATTCCCAAAGACGGTTTCCCATGATATCATTGTGTTTAACGGGAGAACATATACTGTGCCCTCCTGTGACCCAAAACTCAGCATATAGCACAGTGGTGTAGTGGTTAGTGCTTCTGCCTTGCAGCACTGGGGGTCCCTGATTCAAATCCTAGCCAGATCACTGCCTGAAAGGAGCTTGCATGTTCTCCATGTGCTTGTGTGGGTTTCCTCTGGGTACTCCAGTTTCCTCCCACACTCCAAAGACATGCTGGTAGGTTAATTGGCTCCTGTCTAAATTGTCTATGTGAGATGGGGACCTTAGATTGTAAGCTCCTTGAGGGCATGGACTGATGTGAATGTGCAACTATGTAAAGCGCTGTGTAAATTGTCGGCGCTCTATAAATACCTGTAATAAATAAATAGTGGGCTATTGCCAGCTATATGCTGAGAGCGCCGCAATACTGTTGTGATCCACTCTGCTAGCTGATTGACAGCTGGCTCTGCCTCTCTAAAGGATAATGGAAGAGGCGAGGGATCCCTGCAGATAGTCACTGACAGTCACCGCTCTCTGCAGGGAAATGATCAGGAAGTAAGCGGATCGGCGGTATGTTTTCGGTGACTTCCCGATCAATGGAGCCGACCTGTGACAGTTTCAATGTATTTTCTATGATGTTTTGAATTATTTAAAAAAAAAAGTTTTACTTCTAAACCAGGTTTGGGCACCTCCAGCATTCCAGCACCTTACAGTCCCAAGAGGTATTGCAAGGCTGACAGTTACAGGCATGACCCAGAGAGAAAAAGATGGAAAGATGGGATTTGTAGTTAAAGCACAGCCAGAGGGCTGGAGTTGCCCACCCTTGGTCTAATCATAGCCATCCTTTTAACAGTCAAAGAGAGCCTGCACCATAAAAGTGTTTTTATTGGTGTAGCGCTCACCCCCGAAAGAGCCGTTGGAAAACTGGGTCTTCCATAGCCTGTCTAGGGGATTGAGATTTGGAGAATTTGGAGGACAAGTCATCACCTTAAACCCATTGTTGTGTTCCTCAAACCATTCTTTAACCATCTCTACCCCCGGTAAGTGACACACACACCCGGCCATCTACATGATGTAAAAGAGAACGCGATTCATCAGACCAGGACACCTTCTTCCATTGCTCCTTGGTTCAGTTCTGATGCTCACATGGCCATCGTAGGCGCTTTTGGTGGTGGACACAGGTCAGCATGGGCACCCTGACCAGTCTGCGGCAATGTAGCACCATACACAACAAACTGCGATGCTCTGTGTGTTCAGACACCTTTCTATAGGAACCAGCATTCACTTTTTCAGTAATTTGAGCTCCAGTAGCTCTTCTATTGGATCGGACTACACAGGCCAGCCTTCCCTCCCCATGTGCATCAATGAGCCTTGGCCCCCCATGACCCTGTCACCGGTTCACCAGTTTTCCTTCCTTGGACCACTTTTGGTCTGTCCTGACCACTGCAGACCATCCCACAAGAGCTGCAGTTTGGGAGTTGCTCTGACCCAGTCCTCCAGCCATCACAATTTGGCCCTTGTCAGAGTTGCTCAAACCCTTACACTTGCCCATTTTTTCTGCTTCCATGTTATTGCTTATTGGTGTATAATTTATAATTACAGGAGTGACATCACTGCTTTATAGATATACGGTGTATGTACACAGGGCTTGGCGAACAAATTGCCTGGTAGCTAAGTGGCGTAAAAAATTGGGATTTGAACTGTTTGGGATATATTGAGTGCTTGATTTTTTGAATACTTGTTGTCTCCCTTCCTTTTTAGACCCTTTTTTAGTATTTAAAAACTCTTTTTCCTTATGTATGAAATAAATAAAAATATGTAGCTCCTGTTATCAGCATCCTTACCCACGTGATCTGCGCCATATATTACACCAATCTTTCTTTAGAACATTGCACGTTAAAGGAGAATTATGAGGCGAGTGCTTTTCACTCACCTCATAGTTCTAGCCGACCTGTGACAATGAGACTGTCACAGGTCAGCTCAGTAGATCGTGAGGTGAGCGAACACATACCGGCGTCGTTCGCTCACTTCTCGATCCTGTCACTGCTCTCTGCCGTGACAGGGGAGGGGCTGGATTCCCCCTCCCCGATCCGCCAGCGCTGACTGGCGGAACGGACGGGGGAGGGGGTGGGTACAGCTGGCTCTGCCTCTAGATAGGCAAAGCCAGCTGTCAGTCACGCAGCTGGGCGGATCCCGGCACAATTGTCGGGATCCGCTTCAGCTGCGGCGTCTCAGTATACCGCGAACAGTAGCTCGCGGTATACTGCAGAGTCTCAGTATACCGTGAGCTACAGCTCGCGGTATACTGAGCCTAGGGTGACGGGAGGACGATAGTTTGTGTCCTCCCGTTACCCTAAGGAGAACTATGGGGAAAAGCCCTGACCCCATAGTTATCCTTTAACTAGACATGCAACCCCGCAAAAGATTCGTTTAGTTTCAGATCAATATGTATTTTTATTTATTTCATTTTTCGGATCTTGAATCCGTCTGAAATTCGTACAAATATCCATTCGGAACTTAACGGAATTTACAAGTCTAAAATGAACACGTGTTTTGGGATGATTCATACCGGGTCTGATTAAATCGTGTGAACTTTTATGGCTGAGTTTGCTGCTGTTATTTATTGCTGTTCTATGCATGTTCTTCTTATGTCTTGCTGCTTTTACATCTTTCCCTGTTAGCGCTGCATATTTCTGTTTCTGGAACTAATCCTGGCATACTGTGCTATTAGTGTGGAAATAGGATACTTTTTAGTAGATATTATATATTCAGGTCGCTTCTGTCTAAAATAAATTATTGTTAACAGTTGTAGCATTTTTTTTTTTACAACAGTGCTATAAAAATATGAAGATTTATTTTTAAGTAAACATGTAATTAGAAAACTATAGGGGTTGCCATTTTGCCGGCTTATTTGTAAAAATGTAAGTTAATAGGCTGTCAGGCTGACCCCCCTGGCTCCAGTACAAACCTAAAACAAGTAATATTATTATTTGTATTATTAGTAGCAGTAGTAGTAATAGTATTTTGTTGTTGTTAGTATCCATTTTTTCTATTGTTATTGTTAGTAGTAGTAGTAGTGGTAGTAATATTCCTTTATTAGTAGTAATAGTAGTAGCAGGATTAATAGCATTATTATTATTACATAGGATTTATATAGCGCCAACAGTTTGCGCAGCGCTGTAAAATATAAGGAGCATTCCTCCTTCTCCTCCCAGCCATGGTACAATGTTATCTGACTGCAGATCATTCCTCCTCATCCCAGCCATGGTACCATGTTATCTGACTGCAGATCATTCCTCCTCATCCCAGCCATGGTACCATGTTATCTGACTGTAGAGCATTCCTCCTCATCCCAGCCATGGTACCATGTTATCTGACTGCAGATCATTCCTCCTCATCCCAGCCATGGTACCATGTTATCTGACTGTAGAGATTTGTAGTCCTCTATAGCAGCTGCTATTATTCTGCATTGCTATATACTGTATTGCTGAGATTTGTAGTCCTCATTAGCTGGTGGTATTCTGCATTACTATATAATGTATTGCTGAGATTTGTAGTCCCTCTACAGCTTGGAGTCAGTGGCAGAACTACCAGGGTCGCAGCGTTTGCAGCTGGGACCGAGCACCGGCACTTCACCACTATCCTAAAATAAAAAAAATTAAAACTGTCACATGACACACACACACAAATATCGGTAATTGGTATCGGCGAGTACTTGAGGGACAATATCTTAGTCTGTAGAAAATGGTATCTGTGCATCCATGATAATAATAATAATTATTATTATTATTATTAGTTTACTTGCTGTTGTTATTATTTTTTATTTTATTTATTTATTAATATTTAAGTAGCTGTAAACCGAATCACTAAAATACTTTATGAGCTTCAGCATGTTAATGTAATTTCAAAAATATTATGAAAATCTGCAGCTTTTATTAAAAAGAAAATGCCTGGTCATCCTGATATGAGGGTCCTTGTGCAGGAACTTCCTGTAAAAGGGTGACAACATGCCCAAGTGTGCTTCTGCGTTATCACTAGGGTTTCCACCTCTCCAGGATTGACCAGGCCAGTGCAGGTTTTGAATGCTGTGTCCGGGTTTCATGGCAGCAGATACCCGGACACAAGATGTCAGGCAGACAGGGGCAACCAAAATTAAGATAGGGGCTACTGGCCCCCCACTGAAAATAGTCTCAACTGTAATATTTACATATGAATGGGCGGCCCTGTTAACATATGAATAAGCCGTGACTCATTCTCCCCAAAAAACTGTCCATATGTTGCTAGAGTAATCGGGGTTCGCTTGAAAAAAAGGTGGCAACCCTAGTTATTACTCAGTCACACCGGTGCAGGGGCGTCCCGGAGGCTTAGGTGTCACCCGGTCTCTAGACCGGGTGACACCCCGCCATGTCGTCCTCGCGCATGCGCGTGACATCACCTCGCGCGTGCGTGATGACCTCATCGCAAATGCGCGGCCTTCTGATTGACGCCTGCCGGCGGCCATCTTGGTGATGGACGCTGGCAGAGAGAGGAGCGGACGTTCACCCTTCTCTCCTCACACTGTCGGGCTTTCGGTCCATGACCGAGTGCCCGACTTTTTAGAGGAAGTGACACCAAAATGACTGTCAGTCATTTTGGTGTCACCCCTGCAATGGTGTCACACGGATGCGGGCCGCACCCCCCTTGTGACGCCACTGCATCTGTGCACTTTGGAGATTATAAGTGATCATTTAAATACAAATTACACATACGCATTCCACTGAAAACCTGTCCTGAGAAATACCACAAGTGCATGTGGACAGGAAGGGGCTGCCGAAGATCAGCAGGGCTGGGATGTAGCAAAGGATAAAAAAAGAAACAAAGTATTCTATTTTAAAAGTCAATTGTTTTTGATACATAGTACTCCAGCTAAATAAACATCATCCAGTTAGGGTTTAAATCTACTTTATCAGCGAGAGGAACTATTGTAAGCCGGTCATATACATTTGCCTTGCTGTTGTAAACCCCCCAACATGGCCCTTGCAACGTGTCAAATAATCATCTTTATTTTCACAAGAAGCCCCGGTGGTTAATGACTGCAAAGCTTTTGATTTATGAGTGATATCTCTAGTAGCAGGAAACACAACCCAAAGCAAAACCTTCTCACTTACAGGCTGACCCCGGAGAGCAGTTAATCTACATGCACAAAGGGCCGCTGACCTCTTGAACCTTTGATGGTTATTATGAAAGCCCACCATGCTACGGAGACCCTTTTGTTAGGAAACCAGGTATATAACAAGCCATGGTAAACCAGCCGCAAAGCCCATGGTAGCTCAGTATGACCTCCTTATAGGATGTCCTGACCTTAAACCTTCACCTCCTCCGGTTTCCCCTTTGACCCTTCAAAAATAAAAAAAAAACACTTAAAGCCCCAAAGACCCGGCCTTAGCTCTTTAGTATCCTATCATCTATCAAAATTTGGCTACCGCTGGGAAGCCGTCAAAAATACAAAAAAAAAAACACACACAAGCGAGATGCTTCTGGATGGACCCCTGCAACGCGGCAATTACTCAACTCTTTCTGAACTTTGCATGACCTTCGGTGAGGGTGTTCAAACTTATCAACACAACCACCTTTCCTCGCATGCTATAAGGAGCCTCGGCCCACCTGAAGTGTGTTTACATTGTTCGACTGGAGAATTTGCACGGCGTAGTAAAAATGTAATACACATGAGGAGGGCTCCGCGCCAGAGGGGTTTTATCTCCGTCAAGCATGAAGGTTATTTTTGAGCAAGACGCATGGCGAACGTAAAAATACCTTCTTGAACACTTATGCGATCAGATCTACTTGTTAGATACTCCCCCGCCTCGGTGTTAGTGCTGGTTTCACACTTTGGCGGTCCATTATCACAAAGCGCGGTAATGTTTGTTGCGTTAGGGCAGCCCATTCATTTGGTGTATGCTAAAAAAAATAATAGGGCGTGTAGCATTTCCCTATATGCTGTAGCACATGTTGAAAGAATGCAGGGGCTAGGAAACATATTGCAATGCATGTAGTGGTGTCCTTTTTGGCACCTGAGGAAACCGGGAATGGGGGGGGGGGGTGCTGGCGTTGGCGGAGCCGCGGAGTGGCAGTGTTGGAGTGACACTGCCTTCTGCAGGCTATGCATCTCCCCTCCCGGTTTGGTGTCCTGCCCAACTCCTGGCAACCAGTGATGTCACTGTTTGCCAGAAGCTGGGTGGGATCCCGGCCAGAGCTGGGCAGGGACATGTGTATGGCCCTTACACATCTCCCCGCCCAACTCTTACCAATCTGCTCTTGCCGGAAAGGGGTGGCAGGCACACTGCAAACATGCCATGCTGCTCTGCCTGCCGTACCCCCACGTAATGTCACTGGTTGACGCTGCCTTCTGCCAGCTCTGTATCTTCCCTCCCAAGCTCGGTGTCCTGCCCAGCTCCTGGCAACCAGTGACATCAGCTGGGTGGGATGCCGGGCAGAGCATCCAAGGTTACTAAGAGCTGAACAGGGAGATGTGTTCGGCCCTTACACGTCTCCCCGCCCGGCTCTTAACAACCTGGCTTGTTATGGCCAGAAAGGGAGTGGCAGGCCCACTGCAAACATGCCATGCCGCTCTACCCGCCATTCCCCATGTGACCCAAAGAGATGCTTCCTGAGGCAACAGTTCATGCACTAATGTGTAAACAAGTCCTAAAAAATGCTAACTCAGAGATGTGGACACCTTTCTTTAGGTCTTTTGGTGGGGTCCTCGCAAGGTCTCACAGACTCCAGCAGAAGAGTGGTGTGATGACATCATGGCAAGGGGGCTGATTTGCATCAGACATTGGTAAACACAGCCAAGAACTACACAAACACCAGAATATACATGACCGTGTTATCTCTCAGTCCAGGAAGTAGATGGTGACCCTAGATGATGCCTGAACAAGGATGGCGCCTGGAAATAAAGCAGATGAAGGTATTGTCAGGGGGAATACTGGGATCTCTGTGAGAGGTAAATAATACCTGGAAGTGTTACAATGACACATTGCTTAGCACGCATGCACATAACATGGAAAAATACATCTGGTGTTAGGCCCACTTTAAATTTACAACATGGAGAATGCAGCAGAATGAGTGAGACTCCATGGTGGGCGAATACTCCAAAAGAGAGGTTTTGCCGTTTGAGCCTCCCAGGAAAATCAATGGTCAAAACAGAATATGCATCTCCTATAAGGAATGTATAGATTTTGATGACAGGCTTGTAAAATAATTATAGATAGCGTCCAGAATAAATGATTAGACTGTGAAATTTGAAACAATTTTATTCCGCTTATTCAATGAAAATCAATAAGATGTATAGCCTGTACAGTGATACATTCATTTATTCTGTCAGCCATTGAATCAAAAAGATGTTGGATGGCTTCTTGAGGAACGTTATTCCAGGATTTTATCACTTAGACAGCCCGTTCTTCAAAAGCCGTGGAGGTCACTCGTACTGATATCTCCGCTGACCATAAACCAGGCGACTCCGGGCATATCGGGTGACTTGGAGGGGCAGTCTATGTCTCGCCTGTGTCTGGGGCTTGCCTAATGATAGCTTTACTATGGGTAGACATTTAAGCTGCAAAAAAATGTGGTTCGGTTATTTCGGGATTCGGGTCCGAAATTTGATTCGGGTTTCGGATTCAGACGAAATCCGAATTTTTGTTCGTTTCGGGTGACTTTACGAATATTCGTTGCGAATACCAAAGAAAACCATATACAGATATTAATACTAAAGCTGAGGCTCCTAGACCCGAATGGTATTCGGGATCCGAATTTCCGAATTGCATTCGGGAGCTCCTGAATGCCATTTGGATCTGGGAACCTCAGCTTTAGTAATATACAGTATGTATATGGCTCCCAGAACCGGATGGCGTCCGAGATCCGAATTTCCGAATTGCATTCAGCAACTGCAGAATGCTCTTCGGGTCTGGGAGCCATAGACATATATTACTAAAGCTGAGGCTCCCAGACCCAAATGGCATTCAGGAGCTCCCGAATGCAATTCGGAAATTCGGAGCCCAAATACCATCCTGGTCTGGGCCATTAGCTCTACTGCTATGGTAGTAGAGCTGAGGCTCCCAGACCCAAATGGTCTCCACTCCACTCAATGTGTAAGCAAGCGGCGGCCATATTGAGTGGGGCAACTCAGATGAATAACATACTGGATTAGTCTGACCCTAGTTAATTTTAATACTTTATTGCTGTGTAGTATGTGTATAGGAAAATGGCGCGGGTGGCCCACGTGCATTAGAGCCTTCTGGCCAAACCTCTTACTTCTAACTAAACCGGAAGTCAAGACTTGGAGATCTCCAGGAGTTGGAGTTTTTCGATAGAACACCGGCAATTCTCTAGGGGGGGGCATCCCTGCATCCCTGCAGGGAGCGGTGAGTGACAGTCAAGGCTCTCTGCAGGCACAGGATCCAGAAGTGAGCGAGCGACGGTATGTGTTCGCTCACTTCCCGATCTATTGAGCCGACGTGTGACAGTTTCATTGTCACACGTCGGCTTGAACTATGAGGCTGAGTGATTTTCACTCGCCTCATAGTTCTCCTTCAAGCAAAACCTTTAACCCCTTTCGCTCCAGGTCATGTAGGCCCTACGTCTATCCTTTCCTGTCATTTTGCTCCCCGCCTATCTGGACCTCTTATTATCCTTATGAAGGTTGCATTACAGGGACACGTTGAACCTTATATTAGATGAGACCTCAGCAATTGGACTTCCCGTGAAACCAAATACTTTTAACTTTTAAAATGGAGAATATACATATGAGAACCCAAAGTACGTCTTCTCTTGAAAGAGCGCTTTAAGTGCCGGATCTTAACAGGCGATGCAATTTTTTTTTTTTTATTTGTTTCGATTGCGTTTGTATCGGTAAAAGTGACCTAGGAGTGACACGAGTCTATTACATGAAGAAAGGACGCGCAAAAATTGACTGGGTCGGTCTTCTTATTTTAGATTGATGTGCCAGCTTCTTGTACGATTAGAAGAATGGATAACTCACTAACATCTGTGAAAACTACAATAAAAAGGGATTTAGTGTTACCCCAAGGACGGCAGAAGAGGCTTTCTGTCCATTAAACTCTTTATTACAGCGCCAGCAGCCTTTTCTGTAACTAAGTTATTCCTGTACACAGCTTAGCGCTCGAGCTGCCTGTCATCTTGACTAGACAGCGCTCGGGGCGGCGAGACTTTTTTCTTCTTTTTCCTTTTTTTTTTTATAGAACTAGATGACAGTCAAATGAGTCACCGACGGAAGATGAGCGAGACTTTTCAAATAGCTTGAGATTTTGTACAAATATTGCCGTTTTTTTTGAGCAGCCGATAAATTTCGCCGCATGTGTGAAAAAAAAAAAAAGGTTTTAGGTCGATTGACCCTTCATGTGACTCAATGCACATTTTGGAGATCTTTTTTTTTTATAATTCAAAGCTTAACTCCAGGCAGATATACATCTCAAAAATAATGCAGCTCTGTAATCAGTACCAAAGCTAAGGGGGCGGCATGTGCCCCCCGGGTGCCACTTTAGGAGGAGCCACTGGGTGTGTGGATGGAGAACTTCTCCCTTGGGGGGGCAACTCTAAGCTTCTGCCCAGGTGAGAGAATGTCTAGCTTCCCCACTGTAGTTATTAATAACTCTAATTGTAACTGTAATTATTAC
>NW_017306274.1:2624061-2645840 GCF_000935625.1 Nanorana parkeri
TTTATTTTATTTTATTTTTTTAGTGCAGGCAGCATACATACCTGCATTTTACTTAATATCAGCCTCCTGGCACAAGTTTGGATCTAGAACAAATTAATATTTGAGTCCCTCATAATGGGCACAGCAGGTGTACAGATCCGGGAACTCAGCAAACGGATGGTGGGAGCTCCTCATAATGGATACAGCAGGTGCACAGCCCCGGCACAGAGATGGTGAGAATCCTGCATACTGGGTACACCAGATGTACATACCTGGGAACGCAGCGCAGAGATGGTGTGAGCACCTCATAATGGGCACAGCAGGTGTACAGATTCGAGAACTCAGCACATGGATGTAAGGAACCCCTTCATAGTGGGCACAGCATGCGTGCAGGCCCAGAAAATCAACACAGGGATGGTGGGAGCCCCTCATAATGGGCACAGCAGGTGTACAGACCCGGGAACTCAGCACAGGGATGATGGGAACCCTTCATAATGGGCACAGCAGGTGCACAGACCCAGGAACTCAGCACAGGGATGGTGGTAGCTTCTCATAATGGGCACAGCAGGTGAACAGACCTGGGAACTCAGCACAGGGATGGTGGGAGCTCCTCATAATGGGCACAGCAGGTGTACAGACCCGGGAACTCAGCACAGGTATGGTGGGAGCTTCTCATAATGGGCACAGCAGGTGTACAGACCCAGGAACTCAGCACAGGGATGGTGGGAGCTCCTCATAATGGGCACAGCATGGGTGCAGACCTGAGAACTCCACACAGAGATCACACCAAGAAAACCCACATGAGATTGAAGAAACTGAAGGATGATTACAGTCCCAAAAACTCAAATTGTTTTGAGTAGACTGGTCTGTTTTTTTTTTTATAGATCCTTTAGTTGGCAAACAGCAGAACTGGCTGAATCTGTTTCCTTTTGCTGCAATCATATATTATACGTGGAGTCCGCACCCTGCAAGATGTCACCTTTTGCAGCGTAAAATGCCAAATTCTGGCAGCCAATCACAGCTCCCTCTGCAGGTGCCTTCTCCAGGGAAATATGGTGCCTTTGGCAGCCGGGCAGAACTCCGCACTGTCTGTCTTCCTCGCTGCGCCGCAGACATGAATGATCTGAAAATGTTTTGTCTGAGCATATGTGCGCAAAATGACCAATGTAATATTGTCCACAATTTGCCCTGCGAGGAATCCGCGAGGCAAACCACGTGGGGACAAAAGGAAACAGGCAGAAGAGGGAAGAGGTCCGGCTTGTTATATCTGTTACTGAACAATCTGGAAATTCTCAGTTTTTTGTTTTTTTTTCCCCCTTATTTTGGTATAAACGGTCTCCAGATGTAACAGGCAGACGTGTGCGTGTATCAGTTTAATATCCCTCGTGATAAAACGCTGCGCATATTTCTGCAGATGTTCCTATTGAAGGCAATGCTCACAATGTGTCTCTGCTATAACAGCAAACTTTAAAGGGCCACTCCGCCAAATGGATGATTCGCGGTTGAAAGACTTATAAAGAAGCTGTAATATCGACCAAAAAGGATCTGTAAAATAATAAGCTTTCGCTTGTGTTTAGCCGGATCCATCTGTGCTATATGGTTGGGAAAGAGTTTTGCAGGCTCTGTACCATTGCTGCGCCCACTGCCCTGCTGTGAGGACTATTAGAACCAGTCCTCACTGGTCATTGGTCCACCTTGATAGTTCTACCATCTGTAAAGGTACCTCCCCTTCCTGCTTATACATTTTTTGTCTTCTTTTTGGGTTTTTGTTTTCTTTTTGGGTTTTTTGTTGTGGATTGTGTATCAGTAAATCCAGTTTTGTGCTGCTGTGATCCACCGCCGCAGGCCTTGCGTAGCCATCTTCCCTCATTATGTCATTGGGAGCCTGATGTTTCTTCCAGGTTCTGCAGTTGGCCCCCCAGATGATGTGCCACCCGTCCACCTTCTGCTGTATGGACGCCAATGCCTCCTGGAATATCTGACATAGATTATTATTATTATTATTATGCAGGATTTAAATAGCGTCAACAGTTTGTGCAGCACTTTACAATATAAGGAAGACATTACAATCACAGTACAATGTAAGACAAGATGAGAAGGAGGGCCCTGCCCCTGAGGGCTTACAATCTAAAAGGGAGGGGCAAGTGATACATGAGGAGGTAGCTGTTTGGGGATGAATCATTTGAGAAAGTGTTTGTTCAGTGGTTAAGGTGAGGTGGGATAGGCTTCCCTGAAGAGATAAGTCTTAAGGAATCGCCTAAAGGCAGTCAGAGTGGGAGACAGACGGACAGGTCGGGGTAAAGAGTTCCAGAGGATGGGAGAGACTCTAGTGAAGTCCTGGAGGCGAGAATGAGAGGAGTTGACGAGGGAACTGGAAAGCAGAAGGTCTTTTGAAGAGCGGAGGGGACAGTTAAGGTGATACTTTCAGACAAGGTTTGAGATATAGCCGGGGGCAGAGTTGTGGATGGCTTTGTAAGTCTTTGTTAATATTTTGAATTTTATCCTTTGGGCTATTGGAAGCCAGTGTAGGGATCGACAGAGCCGGGTTGCAGACACTGAGCGGTTGGTTAGGTGAATGAGTCTAGCAGCAGCATTCATGATAGACTGAAGGGGGGATAGAGGCAGTGGCGTAACCAGAGTTATGGGCGCCCGGGGCAGAAATTTCCCCCCCCATATTATATAAACATGCACTGGAACTGTACCTCCCACCCCCATACATATATATCAGCTAAGGAACTACAAGTCCAAGCATGCCATCATTGTCCCTGTACACCCCCACACACACACATATCACCCAGGGAACGCCAATATCTGGTTGTTGTACAGGGGCAATGAGGGCATGCTGGGACTTGTAGTTCCCTAGCTGATATGTTATGAAGCTGTATTCATGCTGGAGCCGCCGCATAATCTGCCATAACGGAGCCTGATGCCTGCTGCCTTGTTCTGGTGACAGTCGGCCCGGCTCGCGGCAGGCGCCCCCCGCTATCTATGTGCCCGGGGCGAACGCACCCCCGCCCCCCCGGTAGTTACGCCACTGGATAGAGGTAAGCCAAAGAGGAGGGAGTTGCAATAGTCAAGACAAGAGATAACAAGGGAGTGGATGAGTAGTTTTGAGGATTTATTGGTGAGGAAGGGACGTATTTTGGAGATGTTACGAAGGTGAAGGTGGCAGGATTTGGATAGATTTTCCAGAACGCTGCTGGACCAGGGTGTATGTCATTCTTTTTTGAATAAGTGTCAGCTTTACATGTTTACAGAAGGGAGAGGGTTGCAGTGCAGCAAAGTCGTTTTTTGCTGTGAAGATCTGCTGGAAGTGGGAAGTGATTTCTTTATAGTAAGGGAAAATGCGCTTTTAGACAGTTGTCACTGAAAAAGTGTCCCCATTGGAAGATTTCCCCTCACCTTCTGCTCCAATGACAGCTGTAAAAGGTTGTATTCCATATCATTTTCTGTCCCAATAGAGGAGGTACATTTTACAGTAGGGAAAAAACTGACAGGTGCTCTTAACCAGCGAAGTCCAAATAGAAGCTCCTGTAGTGTTCCTTGCAGTATTTGACCTTTAAATAATCAGTGGGTGCTCAAAGTAATTGCTACGGATGGTGGCATGCCAAAACTAGAAAACAAGATACACAGTCACCAGCACTCTCAGTAAAGTTTCACATATTTATTATGAAGACAGCTTCACATTAGTCGCAAGAAACCCCTTCTTCTGGTTTCTTATGACGTGTGGGATGCTGTCTTCATAAATAAATATGTGCAATATAATTCTATGGATAACCGGCAGGGACGTCCGATGAGGTCCTCACCTGCCTCCCCTGACCGCACGTCCCTGATAACCGCTGACTACCGATGAGCAAACTGGTCTGGGTTCAGTTCGCTTGGACCTTCATCAAACCCAGCCAGAAATCCTGGTTTGGTAGACATCCAGGTGAACCAAATCAAGGGCCACCTGTGACCTAACAGCCAATAGAGATGTGTTTCGGGTTCGGGTCGAACCCATTCAGCTGTCAGCTGTGGCTTTCCCAGCACCCCAGTTAAATATACATAATGGAGTGGGGATGTTGGTAATATCATTGATCTAATATGGCCATGACACACAGTGTCATTGGTTGCTAACACGTTGGCACCCCATAGCGTCATGTGTTGTTATGCCTTGTCCGTCTGCGTTTTAACAACCAAAGATGCTGTGTGGCCCAGCAGATAGAGTCCTAGTCAACTGATGATGATGCGTCACTGCTTGCTAGGACACTGGTAACTGGTTAATAGGACGCAGGTGGAGGTTCTACAGGCGGGGGAACTGGCGAAATCATTTGATGAACTGCAAATTGCTTGCATGCAGGTCCAACTCATGGTCTACCCAAAGCCAAACTTTATCGTGTACTCGGCTCGTCAAAACTAGAAAAAATAAGTTTTTCCTTTACATACACTTAATAGGCTATTATTTTTTTACTTTGAATCTAGAGTTCTGCTTTAGGAGCAGAGTAATACTAAAGGAGCCAACTCTCCATGAGATGATAGTTTTAACTATAGGCAATAGCCAGAAAAAAGGAAAAAAAAAAAGACCAGTCCTTAGAAGTGTGATTTATTTCTTATTAGAGTGTCCACACCCACCACCCTCATCCTAGCGGGTGGAAGTTCCACAACTGAGCTGATCTTTCAAGGTTTCTGTGATGAAAGACAGATCTCGTCAATCTGAGACCATATTAAAGTTCAAAGACATGGAATTAGGCTCTCTCTGTTCACTCCTCCAGCTGAGGAAGTGCAATTCGTCATCCACTTTCTGGACATTATGCATTACTTAAGAAATTCCTCTTCCATGTAATTAGTCTCCTCTTAAGGCCTGGGATACTTCTGAGCTGATTCCAGAGAGGCCCTTAATGACATTCACTCCTATTTCAATCTGGGGGTGACATTTTGACAGGCTTAGTCTTCTTAAATTGCTGCAGTATTTAGATTTTATAGTCCGCTTTTGACAGGCCGCGCAAAAATATTTATTTATTTTTAATGAAAAGGCGGGCACTCCCGAGCGTATGGTCCAGAGCTTTTGGAGGGGGTCACATACTTGTAGTTTAATCTGGGAATGGGCCTGAATTCCATGCTGTAAAATAAAGTATAACAGCATAGAAAAACAAGTTTGATTAACGAGCTTGAGTTTTGCAGAAAATATTCTGCCTAGATCTGGGGCAGCATGTTGAGGACTAATGTCTCCTGTCTTCTTTCTGTTACCTCAGAGTGCTGAGTGGGGGCTAGCACTTCCTCTCCTCTTTCTGCTTCCTCAGAGTGCTGGGTGAGGCAAATGTCTCCTGTCTTCTTCCTCTGGATAGGCGGATGGGCCACCGTCCTCTTCCTGCATTCCTCTGAGTGGTGGATGGGGGTAACAATTCCTCTCCTCTTCCTGCTTCTTCTGAGGGCAGGCTGGGTTAAGCAATTGCTCTCCTCTTCCTGCTTCTTCCTAGGACAGGGTGGGCCAACAATTCCTCTCCACTTCCTGCTTACTCTCTCTCTCTCCTCCTTCTGATTCCTCTTAGTGGGGTCAAGGATTCCTCTCCTTATTCTGCTTCCTCTGATTGCTGGGTGGGGTAAGAGCTTAATGTCCTCCTCTAAATGTTAGGTGGTGTCAGTTCCTCCTAATTTTTTCCCACTGAATGGAGATAGCACTTCCTCTTATCATCCGGCTTCCTCTAATGCCTCCTCTCTCCTTTTCTGCTTTGTCTGAATGCATGAAGGTGTCAGAAGTGCAGGATAAGACTAAGGCATCCTCTTCTTTCCCTGCTCCCTCTATGTGATCTGGGTGGGCCAGTGTCCCCTCTCCTCTTTCTGGTTTATAGAGTAGAGCTGGTGCCTCTTTTCATCTTCCTGCTTCCTCTGAGTGTTGGATGGAGCTTTCACTTTCTCTTATTCTCATGCTGAGTGGTGAGTGGGTCCATTGCTTCTTTTCCTTACCTGATTCCTCTTAGTGGAGGGTGTGGCCAGTGCTTCCTTTCTGCTTCCTGGTTCCTCTGAATGGTGGGTGGGACCAGTGCTTCCTCTCCTCTTCCTGGTTCCTCTAAATAGAGGGTGGCACACGCACCTCTAGTCGTCTTCCTGTTTCTGCATGGAGCCAGCACTTTTTCTTCTTTTCAGAATTTTTTTGAGAGGGAAGACCCTTTTGGACCAATTTCACCTTTTCTGCATGGTGGTGGTCATCAACCATCAAAGGTTATAAGCAATCAAAGAATCCTACTGTAATTTGCTTTGCAGCAAATCCACAACTGTGATCCATTTTGCAGGTTGGATTATCCTCCACAGATCACTGACATAAATTAACTAGTAATGGGGTCTGCTGAACCTCTTACAGTACACTACTGTCCCCCACACTTGATTTTAGGGAGCAGCTTGTTTCAAAGTGATGAAGCGGTGTACAAACTTATAGGTGTACCATGTGATGTAGGTACCCTTAGGGCCGTGTCAGTGGGATGTGGGCTTGTTTTGATTGCACCAGTTTGGGGTGCTTCTGAGATCTTTCAAAATTAATTGATAAGTGCATTTGGCCTGCAGTTGATCTTCTTATGACCATAAGCTTGGTAATGCAAAATCCTGCACTCTTAAACAAAGTGATTTAGTAAGGGGCCCAGAACACCTTTATTTTCCAGTTCAAGAGCTGACCCACAGTCAGGAATCAGGCTTCCTGCAAGTTCAAGAGTTCATGCAAATCATTTCACTCATCACAGCTTGTCTGACTGAGGTCTTGACAGAGGCTCTCTGTGGGCCTGTATAACAGATACAGTCTGCAACTAAGCTAGAGAGCTCCTAAGTAGACCGGTGAGCCTCAGGATGCAAAACAACTAAAGCAACTATTTTTATTGCTGTTATTGGCAACCCAAATCCTGGAAAAAAATAAACTGCGACAAGATTCTAGTTGTGATCACTTTATCATGGCTCCACTTAAGGGTTGTGACTCAATCTGCGCTCAACCTATGCAAACATAGCTGTCCGCGGCAAACCCCTTGCTGAAACTCTGTGAGCCTCTAGAAGCCATCCAGATGCACCTCTCTTCTAACTAGGGTCCATATGTCTTGCAGAACTGAAAATTAACATAGAACAAAAAGGAGAAAAGGAAGCGCCACGACCGGGGGGAAGAAATGTTTTGAGCCAATCGGTGCGGCTTGGTTGATTGCTGTTGTGGTCCGATAAGCTTGACGGTGATGTAGAGGCGAGCAAGTGTGGTACTTCCCGGCTTGGGTGGTTGAGGATTATAGGTGCCCATACACCTTACGATTATTGTACGATAATCGTATGCGATCGTGTTTTCGTCCGATAATCGCAAGGTTGATGGGCAGTGTACAACAGCAAATACTGTACAATCGTACGACTTTTGACTTTCAAGCAGGTTTGAAAACTTTGGTCGATCGTACGATTTTCGCAAGGTTAGTGGCGTTTCCGTACGTCAAAAATTGCACGATCTACACTGCTCATGCGCAAACAAAAGTATGTGCGGTCGAATGCCGCAATTCGTTCAGGTGCTTTTCTTTAATTATGGCTAATTTAACCTTGCGATAATCGGGGCAGGATGGGGCCGACGTACGAAAATCGTACAACGGTTCGATCATCGGACGAAAAGTGTTGTACGATAATCGTAAGGTGTATGGCCAGCTTTAGAGGGAAAGGTGGAGAATGGTGAGAAATCACAAATTAATAAATCACAGGTGTGGTGTGTAGAGACTCAAAATTAACTCCCAAAATGAACAGGTGCTTGTAATGACTGCGGATGGCGCCGCTCACAGTAAAACTTGAATCAGATGTCACCAGCACAAGAATTCCAGATTTGTAAATCCATTTATTGATAAATCAGGCTCAGAGATGACCTTCTAACTAGGGCCCACCAGCACTCCCAGGTGAGCGGTGCTTTACTTGACAGCCCTCGTGGGTCTTTACTTGACAGCCTATGTGGCCATGGCTCTGTATTATAGAGCCATGGCCACATAGGCCTTTTCAGTACTCTAATCTGGGAAGACCTTAAGCCTTGATACGTCTTTATCATGCAGGAAAAATATTCCCTAACCACCACCAAGCCAAGTTCAGCTTCAACATTAAATGCCAAAACTTTCATATAACTTCCACTGCCTGCATTTCTGGACCTAGCAATCCTTTTGACCGTTTTTTTTTTCTACTTAAGATAACCTCCTATTATGTGTTTCTTTTGCCATATGTTTAGCTTAAATTACCCAGGTCTGTGACAGGTTTAAATAATAACCGTGCATCCTCAACGAGGTGGAAAACACTTAGCCTGTGCAGCTAGAGGTCTTCCCAATTCAGTTGCATATGGTGACTCTGACCTTTGGTTCAACTCTTCCCTT
The DNA here is from genome assembly GCF_000935625.1 of Nanorana parkeri. Taxonomy (NCBI): domain Eukaryota; kingdom Metazoa; phylum Chordata; class Amphibia; order Anura; family Dicroglossidae; genus Nanorana; species Nanorana parkeri. Next base: position 2,632,377 of record NW_017306274.1, read on the forward strand.
ATTTACTTAGCATCCTGGTGAAACTAACCTTAATGTATCTCTCCAAGATGTTTGTCTGGTGTCAACATCTGGTCATCAGCTCCCTTCGCCATTAGCCCAACTCAATAGTCAGCCTGTGCATTAGCTTATCCCCGACAAGACAAGATGGACTGAGGTCTGTCTGAGTCAGCAAAAACAGATTGCGCTGCTGTAAGTGAAGACTACTCATTAGATGTCAATTTAAATTGGAGTGGTAAAAAACAGGAGCTGTCAGCTCATATATAACCGGCGGCGCCAATGAGGCAGATTTGAGGTGCGACAAAGCAAAAAAAAAAAAAAAGTTCTCCGTTGCATCCTATTTTTAGTGTTCTTATAAAGGGCTGATACATATGTGAAGGCAGGTCAAAATACTTCCAGATATTGCTATTAAGAAAAACTATAATTCCATGTGTAGTTAAAAGGTAGATATGGGGGGGGGCGTGGCCTGACTATGGCGGTGTGAGGTCGCATACTCTCTGAGCTCCGCTGCCCACCGAGCATCCCGCAGATGATCACACATTCTAGCTTACCGTCTCCAATGTCCAAGAAGAGCAAACCCCTTAGAGACGATACCGGGACGCCCTCTGGGGACCTGCATCCTTTCTTCTCGTCGCCAGCTGTCTCTACACGATCCTCCACGGCCAGCCGCATGGCGCCTTCTGAACCGCTGCGGCCTACAGTGACGCCCGCGACACGGGACCCGCCAGAGACTTCCTTACCCTCCGTGTCTGCAGCACGCTCGATATCAACGGGGGAAGCGTCACACACCAACGGCGGCCCTGCCATGGACCGGCAGCCACCTCCGGTGTCCGTGCCCCGAGCACAACCATCGGGCACCAGGGAACCCCTATCCGCAGGTGAGATGTCGGCCATCTTGCTATATCCCACTGCCTACGCACTATCCCACCTGTGCCCGGACTTAGTAGGACACTTACACCATTTGAACATGCATGCTCCCACACAGATGCACCGAGCCATATCCTATCATTCTGCTACAAGCTATTGACTCAACCCACAGATCCGTCACCCTTATGGTATCTTACGAGATGGGAGGAGGAACTTCAGATCACTATTACCCCAGAGGCCTCAGAGAAATGACTCGCTATCTCCTACCGTTCCTCCATCAGCAATCGATACCAGGAGTCGGGATACAAAATTGTCACCAGGTGGTATCGCACGCCACGGACCCTTCACGCGTTGTACCCAGACTCCACAGATCAGTGCTGGTGCTGCCAACAACCCGCAGCAGGGATGCTTCACATCTTCTGGTCCTGCCCGGAGCTCCGACAGTTCAGGGATAATGTACACGCGCTCACACAGAAATTTACAGAGGCCCAGATCCCTCGAGATCCTGCCTTCTTCCTCCTACACCACAATGAGATCACTGCACGAGCCTACACACGATCTCTTATCCTGCATATAGTCAACGCAGCACGGGCATGCATACCGACCCTATGGCTGAAACCAGAACCACCACACATTAGACACGTCCTAGACCGCGTCCACGATATCTATCTTATGGAAGACCTAACAAGCTCCATCAAACACAATAACGCTACGTTCTCTAGCACCTGGCTCCCCTGGATGGAATATGTGAGGTCTTCGGAATACCTGACCCTTTATCAGACTCCTACTACCTGATGGGAATAGGAGATACTGATCCTCAATCCCCACTGCCTTAGCTCCCCTGCTTCCCCTTCCTCTCTCCCCAGCAATCACCCCCCTCCCCTCTCCCTGTCCCCACATTCAGCATCCCTAACCTCCCCCTACCCCTTACCCTTTATACCCCCTACACACTGACGCTCCCGATGTATGAGCTGTGTAATCTCTTATTGACTTATGCAGTATTAGTGAGAAGTCATTCTACTCCGTCCATGTCATCCTTCCCCCCCTGATTCTGAGAAGGTGAGGTCTCCATAACCGCTGCTCTCCCTGTTCCATCCCCGCGGGAGACTGATCGGCGGCGACATGCTCACTATAGACATAAGTCGTTTCCGTCCGTTATTGCATATTATCCGTTAAGAACTAACTGTAACTCTGTTTCTCGTATGTTATGTATGCCATGCCACTTTTACACTGTTGAACGAATGCATTTGTAAATCCTGGCTATGTCTATGTACCGCTAACCCCCTTCTCATTCCTGTATTGTCTGTAAAAATGCTAAATAAAGAATTTATAAAAAAAAAAAAGGTAGATATGAAAATGCAATATATACATGTGTATGCAGCAATATTTGCTTATTATGCATGGAATGCAGTGCCTCTTGCTCTGTAGTGCTGCACAGTGACTGCGCCTTACTGCTCCTCTCTCTTAGTTCAAGTCTAAGGTAGATCTGACTATGTGCTTACATCTTGCCTTCCCTGGTTCCTCCTTTACCTTCTCATCAACATGCTAATACATTAAAGTGGACCTTTACACTCAAAAATCAAATTCTACCAATGCATACCTCTATGTATGATGATTAATAACAACATAGACACGTACAGTGTAAAATGCTGTGATTGCGAAATACTTACACTTGCAGAGCGTTCACTTCCTACTCTGAAAGGGTTAATAACTTCTGTTTGGCAAAACAATGCACACTGGGATTGCCTTGTCATCAGCAGAGCATTGCTGGGAAATCTCATCTGTAATCTCACGAGATCTCAGGGAAAGGCATTTTCCTCCCCTGAGATGATGTGCATGGTCACATGTCCTAGTCACATGTGTCAGAGTTCCAGGAAGTAAAAGGAGAGCTGGGGGGTATCAGTCTGGATGAGTAAACATTCCTAGACAGGATGCATTTGCATGCAGGCTGCCCTAGGCAATGCCTATATGTGATTCTGAGCTTCCATGATTGAAGGAACTGAGGTCCAATGAATGAAAGGGGCGGGCCAGGGACAGTCAGGGTGGGAAGAAAATGGCTAGATGATTCTGGACGGCCAGGAAATCTGGTGCTCTATCTGACTTGCTGCAGCTTCTATTGCACATTATGAGACTCTCACAGTGTGCAGTGAAATCAGAGGAAGCAATTTCAGTCCAAGAGAGGAGCCGCTACAACTGTGCAAGACTGAAGGGAAGGACGGAGTTCAGCTTTAAAACCAAGTAAAATAATATATGTATTATGTAGTTACCATAACTTTTTTGGATGGAGCTAGAAGGGGTTACAACCCCTCTCAGGTTTTGAATGGTTTGTGCTGGGTAGACTTACCCTATCTGTCCTGGTGATTATTATCCCAGGGGCAGGAAGTAATAGCAAATCCAAAATGTTAACGTTGTCACCAGAAGGAGAGGGAAAATCTTCCACTGGGGGGCATCTGTTCTGTTGACAACTGTCTACGAGGGGATTTCCCTTCAATTTGAAGAGGTTTCTTGACACCTCACAAAGGAACCAAAAATAGCCTAAAAGCCCCAAAATAATTTTGGCTGTACATATCCTTTAACCACCTGCTGAAATAAGCCGGGTGTTTTCAGAGCTCAGTAGCTAAAGCAATAATTCACCCACACAATGTAATAACTCACTGTAAAGTCTCTGTCTCTTATTAGACAGTTTAGTCCAAAGCTTAGTTTCGACAAAGTCAGCCTCAAAGTAGGCTTCTCCTGCTGTGCTGTCTATATACAGTAGGTAACATATAGTGCTCTGGGATATTTTTTGTCACCTATGAGCAGCGGTGTATTTAAGTTTTGTGCTGCCCTAGGCAAGGCAGCAACGCCGCAAGATGTTTCTTTGGACAGCATTATTGTATCCATATAGTAAAAACAGATACAAACAAAACATTACTTTAAAAATACATAAACCTGAATCAATGTTTGAATTCCCCCCACCTACACAGCAGAGACTCTCTACTATTTTATTGAGCACCAGGAATAGAAAGAAATACCTGTTTCTTACCCGGTGTGGAGGAACATGTGATACTACAAGTGACTGTACTAGGCCAATCAGCTCTGTCGTACTGGGATCCAAAGCCCTGTGTAAGTTATGAATTCAGGGACTTGTAGCTTACCCTGGACTGCTGAAAAGAACACAAGGAAGGGAAGTATATACTGCTAGGGAGGGTTATACATGGGCAAAGCTCATGTGTACTTTAACAGAAAAATTAAAGTACAATTCACCCAAAACCATTTTATCTTCCCTTTATCTGATTACTGACTGCTGCATACAGCGTATTTTCTTCACTGTGGTTTCATTTTTCGAGTGAGTGGCAGCTCTGGCATTTAGTTCAGATATTTGACCTGTCTTCTGAAATACACAGAGGGGCCCCTGGGATTCAGTTGTCACCCCATCGGGCACCACAACACACCAGCAGCCCTTTAGGCCTTGTTCACACCAAATGCAGAGCAGATCCGGTCAGGTTTCTGCACATGCACGCTAGTCTTTTAGACGCGTTTTTGCCGCGTTTTTTTATGCGCTCCGGGCTCTTTTTGGTAAAAAAAAATATATATATAGCTTTAGAAGGAGTGCTACATCTTTAAAGTGGACCACTTGGTAACTTTACAAGTCTTAATGAATAGGCGGGGGTGTCCCTATACTTTTAGGGGGAAGGGGGGGAGTTGGCATGTTGTGGTGCTAGTGGAGCATGTTTCTGAGGGAGTTAAGTGCTAGTACTAGTAAAGCACATGTTACGAGGGAGAGGGGGGACTGCTAGTGAAGCATGTTGGGTTACCTCTGCCTCCAGCTCTGTCAAGCATCCTGCCCATGTCACTCACATTACTGGTTGCCAGGAGCTGGGTGGACCACTGGCCAGAGCATCCCACTCAGCTCCTGGTTGACCAAGATGCTTTTAGCAACTTGGGATGCTCTGGCCGCAAAGGGGGTGGCAGGCACACCTGTCCTTCCCCCACGTGACCCAGAGAGATGCATGTTACTGTCCTTTGCGGACAGAGTGAAAGGGGGATTGCTAGTAGAGTATGTTCGTTTACCTCTGCCTCCAGCTCTGTCCGGCATTCCACCCAGCTCACTGACATCACTGGTTACCCACTACTGAGTTTCTGTATCCTGTTCCCTGATCTGATCACTCGTTACTGATCCGGCTTGCTCTGAATCCCTAAACCTTGGCTTGTTCTTGGACTACTCTTCTGCCTGCTGTCTTGAACACAGTGCCTGCATTCTATCGACTCAGGCTGTTCCTGACCATGTCCTGTCTGCTGTTTTGGTACCTTGCTGCCTGACCGGACCTAGAATCTGTACACCTGCTTCCTGCTGGGAGACCCCTGCATACTTACTCAGCATCTCCAGTATCTGCACCATCTTCTGGGACCTGTGCCACTCCCTGTCCTTATGCACCTGTTCCACTCTCCAGGGGTGTTCGGACTGGAGCATAAGAGAGGCTGCCCTGGTCATCTCGGGCTTCCCCCAAGGTACATGACAGTGTCACCAGTGGCTTCACTAGGGGGGCGGCGGGGGGTGCTGCTCGCACTGGATGACACCCCCTCTGAAAAGTAGGGCACTCGGTTATGGGCTGAGAGCCCCATAGTTGCACAAGAGAGAAGGGGACCTGACTGCATACCTTATCCCACCGGGTGAATGTCCCCTACTCTCTTTGCCGGCGCCCATCACCAAGATAACCCCGGCAGGTAAGCGTGCGTGATAATGTGGCGTTTGCACGATAATGTCACGCGCATGCGTTATGACGTCCCAATGGGGTGTCACCCGGTGGCCGCTCCGGGTGACACCAGGCCTTGGGATGCCCCTGAGTGTCTTACTGTACATCACTTAGCATGCATGTACTTGAAATATATCTGATGGTAGGTTCACTTTAAGTATCAAAAGCAAGAAAGCACTACTTCACAGCCACAGAACTGGTGCCATAAATTGTACATTTTTCTCTCCTTTTCTCCCTTCTCGCACCTCTAGCCCCTGAATCACAGCTGCCAAATGCAAAAGGGTGCAAATCACTTCTTAAAGGGAGTCTGGCTATGTCAGCTTCACATTTTTTAAGGCAAACAAATACACTGAGTAATTCTAGAAAAAAAAAAAAAAGCAGCGCGTGAAATGCTCGGCAAGCCCTAGGATATCAGTAAATTATGTGCTGACGATTTATTCATGTTCTACATAGTTATTTACTCTGCAAGTCAATAAAAATGCATAGTTAACATAGCAACTAGGACATTATGGGGTACTTACGCTATCAAACATATTACAGCTCCACACTGAGCGCTTTCTTAAGCTCTTCTCGAGCTCCAAATCAAAGTGATTATTCAGTAATGTGTGTTTTTACTATTTGATTGTCGTTCGAGACGTAATGAGCGGTTTTCCTGATACCGGGTTATAGACGGTGCCAAATTAGTGATTGACAGCTCGGGGATTGCCTTCAAGAAACCCAAACAAAGGGAGCAGTTGAGAGGTGGGCTGTAGTAACTGACGTTTCCCTTAAAGCAACATTCCTCTAAGCAATGTTCAGTACCACCCGTAGGCCCTATGGCATCCATTGCTACATTTTTGGTATGGTCAACAGCCCCCCACCATCACTGGCTCCTTGAAATCCATCTTAAACTTGACAGAAGTTCATCTTAAAGTGAACTTTTGCTTTGGCCCTGCAGTCTTTCTTCTGCCCCACCTAGGGTTGCCACCTTTTCTTCAAGCCAAAACCAAACAGTGTAGCACCTCGCGGCAATTGTTTTGTAAAGTATACACTATGCATATGTTTTGTAAATAAATGAGATTGGATTTCATCACAACTTGCCAGTGTGCCACAGGTCCCCAGATATGCATTCTGTACATAAATGATGCACCCATAAGACGCCAGTGTGCCACAGGTCCACAGATATGTACTATACAAAGCAGTTTCCATATACCTTGCCGCACTCCTTACCGGATATCCCAAAAGTAATGGGTGCTCGTAATGGGCGTCACAAGGGGGGTGCGGCCCGCACCCGGGTGACACCATTGGAGGGGTGACACCAAAATGACTCACAGTCATTTTGGTGTCACCCCCTCTTTGAAAAGTCAGGCGTTCGATCATGGACCTAACGCCCGACAGTATCAGGAGAGAGGAGGGGACCCGGCGGCATACCTTATCCCTTCCGGTGACTGTCCCCTCTTCTCTCTGCTGGCGTCCATCACCAAGATGGCCGCCGGCAGGTATTACCCCGCCGAGACGTCACATGCATGCGCAGTGACGTCTCGGCGGGGTGACACTCGGTTACCGCTCCGCGTGTCACCCATCCTCGGGACGCCCCTGAGTATAATATATATACGGTTACCTATTAGTAGTGGAGACTGGAGAGTGAGACTGGGGCGTGCCGGCTATTTGGTACCAGACGACAGAGCATGGTGGAGAAGGAGGATGATTTCTCCCTCTCCCTTATGTCACTTCCTCCCACCCAGTCCCAGCTGCGGAGGAGAGAAAGAGGGGGAGGGAGTCGACAAGTGACAGTGCCGGCACCAGCAGGGAGCCACAAGTCCGGTGAGAATAATGTGCCCGGGTGTGATTCGGGCTGTAATAAAATGCCCTGCGTTCCAGTGCAGTGGGATCGCAAAAAATAGTGCATGCATGATCTTTTGCTATCCCACCACAGTGGAACGCAGGGCTTTTTATTACCACACATTAATGTCGGCCGATCGTACTGTGGGTGGGGGGGCATTTCTGCAGTGCAATTCACTTGAATGAAGGAGACTTTATATATGCGATCCTTTGCGTTCCGGGCACGGGACATTGCGGTAGAAATGCTGGCTGGTGGAAACAAACCCTTAAGTAGAACACCAGTTATAACTTGTATTTGTTTTGTGTGTGAGTATTAAAATATAACACATATACAAATATAACACATCTTTGCCCCCAACCTTCATTTCCTGTTGTGTCATCTATGAAGAAATTGTGTCAGGTTTTGTTCCCCTGCCTGTATCCTTGATGTGTACTACTGCACGTAAAAGATGCCCCCACAATATATGTCCCAGGTTTTATGGGGGCATGTTTAATGTGCAATACCGATCCCCCCCTCCCTTTTTCAATTTATATTTTCTTTGATTACATTTGATAAATATCTGTTTTTAAACTTGAAGGGTGAGGTGAGAAGAGAGGTCGTTGAGGCGAGAAGGGTCGTCCAAACTCGTCTCCCAGACAAAAGCGCTGCTCTCTACGACCACGCTGACTGGCTGCCGGAGGAACATTTGTCCCTCTCTCCCTGATGTCACTTCCTCCCACTACTGCCGCGGAGGAGAGAAACAGGGGGAGGGAGAGTGGGTCCAGGGATGGGAGACAGCGGCGCCCGGCGTCCACCTCCCGCCGCAAGATATGCTTGTCTGCGGCGTTGTATGGTTTGAATTATGTGCCCGGCTGAGAGGTGGGCTCACACCCGGGCACATGAATCCAAACCCGTACTGTCCGGGTGAATCCTGGACGGGTGGCAACCCTACCCCCACCCCATATGACAGCACAGGGTGCCTGAGCAGACAATCATGAAGGAACACCAATGTCAAGTGGTAGGAAGGACCAAGTTCAAGAAAGTCACATGGTCTCCCATACTTGGAAGTACAAGGATGTTTCTGTTGCTGCTTGTTAGGACACCATGAAAATGAACTGTCAAGGGAAGAAGCAGGGCTGTTCCTATATTAAGGCAGCCTGAGGCAACGGCATCTCTTTAGGTAATGGTGGTGGTAGCCAACTGACCAAAGTTTGGGGATCACCTCACTCTAACGCCAGGGTAGGCAACCTCGGGAACTCCAGCTGTTGTGCACCTTCAAGTCCCATGATGTCTTGCAAGACTGACAGCCACAGGCATGACTCCCAGAGGAAGTCATGACGGCATTAGTGGTTTCACCACAGCCGGAGTGCCCGAGGTGGCCTACCCTTGCTCTAAGGCCACTCCAACCGGGCTTCAGCCTTACTAAACACAACATTTATTTCAAAAACGTCAAAAAAAAAGAAGGTTGGCTGTTTCTTGCTTCTTTCCCCTGGTTTACAAAACCTCTGTTTGCTTTTCTCGGTGTAATGTCTCCAAATGAAAATGAATCACAAAGCCCGTGTTGTATTTTTCTGGCAGTCTCCGGTCATCTGGATCTCCAACAGCTTGATTCTGTCATGTAAAGTGACTGAACTCCCCCTTAACGGTGGATCACAGCAATAAACTTCTATAAATACTTTAACAATCTTCTAAACGTTTGCGCTAAAGTTGAGCAATTTAAAAAATAAGTTAAGCTATGTCACCTTCTTGTCAACCACGACGCTAATTCGACGGTATAGAGGAGTTTCTATAATGAGCAGTCAGTAACTATATACTTAGTAGTTTATACGGTTTGCTCCTCATTAAGGAACAGATATGACAGAAGTCGGACATATGCCTTCGCCTGTCTGTGCGGTTTTACACTATATAGAACCGTCTAATAAACCTTAAGTCACTTAGTGATATTTAATGAACCTGTTATTCAATTAAAATGCAAACTTTTGAGTTGCGCAAGATTACATCAAAGAGGCGCTGATCCATGGAACTTTATTAGGCAGCTACGCCAAGCTGAACTGTCATCTCCTTTCAGAGGTAGACACGACGCTTCTTGTTGATACTAGAAACCCTTCTAATTAAAACCACACCACACTGTATATAGCTGACCTTTTGTGCCTCTTATATAACTGGCGGAGAAGCCGAACACTTGTAAATAAATTGGCTTGCGCCACATACGCGCTTGATTCCAGGGCAACCGGTTAGAGCACCGGTGCATGGATTGGCTAACCTACTTTTCTTTTTCTTCTTGAGCCCTGGCAAAAAAAAAAAGAATATGACTCAGGCTTGTTAACGAATTTTAGGATAAGGATTGCTGTAAGTTGCAATACTTTGTATTGATCCATCCTGCGTTCGCTGAGTGGCCGGTATACCGCGGCATGATAATTATTCAAGGCGCTCCGTGGGTTGGCGTTTATTTTATGAGATTAGTATTTACTATTCTAATAGAGACAAAATAAAGTAGATGTCAAATGTACCGTATTTTTCCATCTATAAGATGTATAGGACGCCCCCATGTATAGGACGCCCCCCACTTTTCTTACCCAAAATTCAGACATATGTCCTTCGGCTGAAGCGAAGTGCAGAAGGACTTGACTCAGCTGATCCAACATCTGGATCGGCTGAGCCGATGCTCCGGCAGCTCGCTCGTTGCCATTCACCCCTATTTACATATACTACGGCAGTGAGTGAATAGCTGAATGACGCCGAGCTGCATTCGTCGCGGCTATTGTGCTCGGTACCTACATGGTACCGAGCAGAATAGCAATTCAATTAAAAAAGGGGCAAAAGGCTTGTGCTGACATAATTTACCTTATATGACATCACGGCTGGCTCCACCCAGTTGTTATTGTTTAATGACAGTTCAGCATCCCCAGGTTATTTGGGAACGCTGACCTGTCATTACAACTGAGGAGGCTGGACCAAGCAGTGGAGGAGGAGGCGGGGCCCAGGGTCAGGAGCAGAGGAGGAGGTGGGGCCCGGTGACGGAGGTAGAGGCGGGCCCAGTGACAAAGGAGGAGGCGGGGCCCATCAGCGACCGTGGAGGCAGAGGAGGCGGACAGGTAAGAAGTGTGACCAGCCCACCTGAGACCCTGCCGAGCCCACCATAGGTAGTCTATGGCGGGCTCTGCAGTGTCACTCTCAGGTGGCCTGTGCGGGATCTCAGGTGGGCTCTGCAAGGGGTGCAACTAGAAGTCACAGGGCCCCATACAAAATTTTGCTATGGGGCCCTGTGATTTCTAGTTACGCCACTGCAACAATTGACCATATTTCGATCTCCAGCGGCAGTCCGGCACCGTCCAGGGGTTAATGTCAAACCGCAGAGTTTGGCCACAGTGTTACGCGTTCCATATCTCATATTGTCCACAGTCAAGGGGATAGCGATGACGAATTACAAAAAGCTCCCGGAGTGATTTAGCGATATCCTGAGCTTTGGAAGGAAACTGCTGAGCACAATTCTGGAACACATTAAGCAAGGTTGAAATGTTTCCCCTTAGATTTCCTTAACCTTATTGATAATAATAAAGCCTCGTAAATTTAGGTAAACCCCTAATTATTTCTGAGGAACGCGTCGCCGTTATGTTTATGAGATCCCAGTAAAGGCTGCGTCAAAAATTACAGTGCACATTTTATCTGAGGGGGGGGAAAAAGCGGTAGGAGTGTTGAGGGCAGTCAGAGATCGCACCTGAATTTTGTTGACGCTTTTATTTTTCAATCAGTAGAATGAGGAACATTCTTCAGATGAGAAGGGTATGTTAGCTCTTGAAACTGGTGAAAAGTAAGTGAATCTCATTAAAGTGGACCTTTCCGTAACTTTACAAGTCAGCTTGAACAAATTCCTGACAGGTGACAATACACAAAAACTAGGCACGCAACAATACAATATTTTTAAGACCAAGACCAAGTACAAGTTCCCTCAGGTACTCACCGATACCAATTACCGATACTTTTTTTTAGGGATGCACCGATACCTTCCTCGATACCGGAACGTCCGGTCAGGTGAAGATTTCCTCTGACCGCCAGTGCCCTAGGGGAACATGGAACCAGCTTCCTGTGCGATCAGGAAGCTGGGCGGCGAGTAATGACCCGCCTCCAGGCTTCCTCATTGGCCAGGAAGCCGGCTTAATGCTGATTGGCTGGGAAGCCGGCTTCGCAGTCAATTAGCTTCAAGCTGGCCGAACAGCCGGCTCGATGCTGACCAGCTGGGAAGCCGGATTTCAAGCCAATCAGCATGGAGCAGACTTCCCGGCCAATCAGGAATCCGGGAGGCGGGTCTTTACTCGCCGCCCATCTTCCTGATTGGCCAGGAGGCCGGCTCGATGCTGATTGGCTAGGAAGTCAGTTTTCTGGCCAATCACAATCAAGCTGGCCAAACAATATGGAGCTGGCAATCAGGAAGCTGGGCAGCATGTCATTACCCGCTGCCCGGCTTCCTGATTGCCCAGGAAGCCGGCTCCATGCCAGCGGAAGCACCGGTATAGGTACTGGCACCGGTATAGGTACTCAGTGTAGGCGAGTACCGAAAGGAAAATATTGGTACTCGATACCAAAAAAAAAAAAGGTATTGGTTCATCCCTACTTTTTTTTAAAGGGACATGTGACGTACTTTTCTAAAACGATACAGACTTATGATTTTGTATCCTGCTTTAGGGACATGTGTTCTGCTTTGGGTACATGTATTCTGCTTTGGGGACATGTATTCTGCTTTGGGGACATGTATTCTGCTTTGGTGACATGTGTTCTGCTTTGGGGACATGTGTTCTGCTTTAGTGACATGTGTTCTGCTTTGGGGACATGTGTTCTGCTTTGGGAACATGCGTTCTGCTTTGGGAACATGTGTTCAGCTTTGGGGACATGTGTTCTGCTTTAGTGACATGTGTTCTGCTTTGGGGTCATGTGTTCTGCTTTAGTGACATGTGTTCTGCTTTGGGGACATGTGTTCTGCTTTGGGGACATGTATTCTGCTTTGGGGACATGTGTTCAGCTTTGGTGACATATGTTCTGCTTTGGGGACATGTATTCTGCTTTGGGGACATGTGTTCAGCTTTGGGGACATGTGTTCAGCTTTGGGGACATGTGTTCAGCTTTGGGGACATGTGTTCTGCTTTAGTGACATGTGTTCTGCTTTGGGGACATGTGTTCTGCTTTAGTGACATGTATTCTGCTTTGGGGACATGTGTTCTGCTTTGGGGAAATGTGTTCTGCTTTGGGGACATGTATTCTGCTTTGGGGACATGTATTCTGCTTTGGGGACATGTATTGTGCTTTGGGGACATGTGTTCAGCTTTGGGGACATGTATTGTGCTTTGGGGACATGTATTGTGCTTTGGGGACATGTGTTCTGCTTTGGTGACATGTGTTCTGCTTTAGTGACATGTGTTCTGCTTTGGGGACATGCGTTCTGCTTTGGGAACATGTGTTCTGGTTTGGGAACATGTGTTCAGCTTTGGGGACATGTGTTCTGCTTTAGTGACATGTGTTCTGCTTTGGAGACATGTGTTCTGCTTTAGTGACATGTATTCTGCTTTGGGGACATGTGTTCTGCTTTGGGGACATGTATTCTGCTTTGGGGACATGTGTTCTGCTTTGGGGACATGTATTCTGCTTTGGGGACATGTATTGTGCTTTGGGGACATGTGTTTAGCTTTGGTGACATGTGTTCTGCCTTAGTGACATGTGTTCTGCTTTGGGGACATGTATTCTGCTTTGGGGACATGTATTCTGCTTTGGGGACATGTATTGTGCTTTGGGGACATGTGTTCAGCTTTGGTGACATGTGTTCTGCTTTAGTGACATGTGTTCTGCTTTAGTGACATACATGTGTTCTGCTTTGGGGATATGTTCCGCTTCAACAACAATCAATGTATCCAAGCTACAAGTGACCGGCGCTCGTGCCCACTGCGCCAACAACTGTATACAGTATATGTCACATACTCATTTACATCGTTTTGCATACTTTTAGATATCGCCATTCCAGTCCACAAAAGGAATGGTACCCCATTTTTTATTTACGCCCCCCCCCCCCCCGCA
>NW_017306274.1:2646048-2646449 GCF_000935625.1 Nanorana parkeri
CCCCCCCCGAATATTAATCTTCCGACCTGCACATCAAAACACCCCGGCAATCAATTAAAACCTGCCGCGGTCGCATAAATCTCCCCGAACGCATTCTGATCCGATCCGGGATTTTTCTGAACATTTTCAGGTAATTTATGATCCGCGTTCGCCCAGAATTTATATTTACACTTTTGGACGCAGTTTTTTTTTATCCCCTCCTCCGACACATGTATCTTTTTAATTAAATTTTTAGTTTTTTAATCTGGCGAGGGCGTCAAAGATCTCATTAACGTGAGTACTTTGAGGGAATATGATGTTTTTTTGATTAGATCAAGACTATTTTATGGTGGCGGGCCCAGCTGATGAAGAAGGGCTCGCTGACGGGCGGCGGGCGGGAGACGTGATCGCGGCTCTATCTT
>NW_017306274.1:2646513-2650122 GCF_000935625.1 Nanorana parkeri
ACCACATTTGGATATTACGATATGAACGCCGAGCCGCGTCCGGAGAAAATCATTTGTATCTGTCTTCTGTAATGAGAGCTACTGTAACTATTTTTTTTTTCAAAAAGTGTTATTTTAATCATTTTGCGCTATTTCGAATTTGCTCCTTTTGATTTTTCTAAGCAAATTTTTTTTGTTGCTCTTGGAAAGCGTCTGATTTTTTTCTTTCTTGTTTACACGTTTGTTTATTAACGACACCCGCTGAAGCTGACGCTGGTTAAAAAAAAAACAAGGCAGTGGCGATAGGGAAGCCTTTCGTGAAAGATCCAGATTGACTTGCAAATGCATTTAAGTTACGCGTTTCGGACAATTAAGTGCTTATTTACACAGGATTATCGCTGTGAACGCAGAATTATTGTCTTCAATGTTAATGTGTTGCTGACGCGTTTCGTGGCACCTTACTGAATTCACGAGCACACAGGTGAAACCAGATGAAACTCATTAAGGCCTGGCTGACGCATTTCTGATTTACGGAATTCCTTGGACACACAGACGAAACCAGATGAAATTCATTATTGCGTTGCTGACGCATTTCTGATTTGCTGAATTCATGGACACACAGGTTAAACTACCATTGGCTCGAGAGGGGTTTTGTTCACCCCGAGACTTTACAGCAGGGGTGGGCAACATTGGCCCCTTCAGCTGTGCTTATATTTCAAATCTCAACCTGCCTTTGACTCTGGGAGTCATGGCTGTAACTGTCTGTCTGTCAATCTTGCAATGCCTCATGGGACTTGTAGTGCCACAACAGCTGGAGGGTCGGAATTGCCCGCCCCTGCTGTATAATGAAGTCAAAACAACAATAATTTATTATTATTTCTTTATTTATCGATGGCAGTTTTTTACGTCAATTCTATTTTTTTGTTTATTTTTTATTAATTGTTTTCATTTATTTTTAATTAATTAATTATTACTATTTTCTTATTTATTTATGGCAGTTTTTAATGTCAATTGTATCTTTTTTTTTAATTATTTTTTTATTCATTTTTAATTAATTTATTATTACTATTTTCTTATTTATCGATGGCAGTTTTTAACGTCAATTGTATCTTTTGGTTTATTTTTTATAAAACATTTTAATTCATTTTAATTCATTAATTTATTATTACTATTTTCTTATTTATTGATGGCAGTTTTTTACGTCAATTCTATAAAAAAAAATTAATCACCCCCCAAGACGATTGGTAGATTATTTGACGCATCAGGATCGGTATGAAGCAATGTCAAGACCCAACTCTTCTCCCTTAATCTCCTGCAATGGTTTACACGATCCTCGAGTCAAGGAACCGCCCCCCCTTCTCCTCCTCTCCACCCCCCCATTACTAAAATGGCATTATCTCCTTAACGCAGCCCCTATTCATCACCTGTGGCACTGTATTACCCATCAGCCCCTGGACAATGTCAGCGCAGCTCTCATGCAAAAATGTCCGTATCTGCATCTTGTCTCGAATTCCTTCCTTGACACCCGCTCAATGTAACTCCGTCCATAACTCCGTCTCTCCTCGCCGGAGAAGGTTTTATTCCAGCAGTCCGATTCACGACGTCTTCTATAAACATCTCCAGGAATAATGTGTGGGCAAAGGCCGGCAACGGGCCCGTATCTGTAAACAAGAATCGGGGATACTTATGGACTTGTCAGGAGCTATAAGAACAAATTTATTATCGGTGAGGATGTTGTAACGTAAAGAGACTTCAATCCCCCGTTCTGCATCCTGACTTCCCCTTCGAGGTTTTTCGGAAAGTTTCAAAATACGGCGCCCGTTTCAGATAGAAGTTCTTTTTTTGGGGAGGTGCCCTCGGTGCCGTCTAAAAGCCCGCTTTGTCCTGCCAGGAAAAATAATTACTTCCCTCGAATACTCTCCGTGGTCTATTTATAAACCATTCCCATAGCTATTCGTATGTACATTCGTCCCGTGTGAATCACCAGCATTCACACACTGAGGGAGTTTTCACACAGCTGTGGCTGTTGTGTGAATGGCACAGATATGAATGTTCTTTGGTTCTTTCTCAACGTTGCTGTTGGGTGAATGGCACACATTCCCAATGTTTGTTCTAAGGAGGATATCGGCACATTGCGAAATGGAAAACCAATGTTGTTACATAGAATCTCTTCACAATCAGCTTCTCTCTTTCATTTTCAAATTTTAACTGAAGAGAGAAGCTGATTGGTTGCCATAGGCAACTGCTACCAGCTTCAACTCTTCTGGGAAGGCGTCCACAAGTTTTAGGAGTGTGTCTATGGGAATGTTGGACCATTTGTGAGGTCAGGTACTGATGTTGGAGGGAGAAGGCCGGGCTCGCAGTCTCCGCTCTATTTCGTCCCAAAGGTGTTCTATCGGGTTGAGGTCAGGACTCTGTGCAGGCCAGTCACGTTCCTCCCCCCCAAACTCCCCCATCCATGTCTTTATGGACCTTGCTTTGTGCACTGGTGTGCAGTCCTTCTCTAAAGTCCAGTGGTGGAGTGCTTTACACCACGGCATTCCACGCTTTGCATTGCACTTGGTGATGTAAGGCTTGGATGCAGCTGCTCGGCCATGGAAACCCATTCCATGAAGCTCTCTACGCACTGTTGTTGTGCCAATCTGAAGGCCACACGAAGATTGGAGGCCTGTAACTATTGACTCTGCAGACAGTTGGCGACTTCTGCAATGACCCTACTCTGTCTGGCAGGTAAATATCCCCTCCTCTCTCTGCCGGCGTCCATTACTAAGATAGACGCCGGCAGGTATGACGAAGATGGTCGCGCATGTGCGATGACGTCACAGTGGGGTGTCACCCGGCCTCGGGACGCTCCTGGCAAAAGGGTTAATGAAAAAATGGGGCAGACTTGGTAAACCTATTGGTCTTTTTCTGGCCTTGACTCTTCTATGTTTTTAGGCTGCACAATACCAATTTTCTTGTCATGTACATTGGATGCAATGTTCAGCATCTGTTCTTTTTCTTTATGTCTTGACTCAGCATCCTTTCCTACTTATGCTGGTTTTCATTTTTAGCATCCTTATGATGTATTTTACAAAGCCAAGCCCCCTAGATTTAGCCACTCCCCTGTTTGTGATGTGCTTTGCCCACCACTTCCTTATCACCATAGGAACTATTTTCTTTTTAATGAATCCGGCAGATTTTTTACACAAATTTGTAAAGGTCAGTCCACCCAAAACGGTTGCTTTTGTCTCTTTGGGACTCATTATGAGACCATTATGAGGGCTCTCTCTCTCCTTGCTGGATTTGTATTTATTTTATATTATGGGGAATGTAACAGGAGGAGCTGGTACCAGGGCCGGATTTCCCACAAGGCCAACCGAGGCCCGGCCTTGGGGCAGTAGGGAGTAGAGGGGCAGCAGGGGTGTGGAATTCCTATCTCCCGATGCGCGGGACATGCAGTTCCGGGCACCGGGTGGGTAGTTGTTGTCTATATTTAGCCCTGCTTGGGCAAGCAGAGCTAAATGTACAGCGGGGAGGCCGCCGCTTGTTTTGTTCAAGTGTTCTCGACGACATTGTATGCAGCCTGCAGGTCTGCCATTCTCCATGGGGGGTGGGTATGGGGGGGGCAACCCCTGTCATAGGCGGGTA
>NW_017306274.1:2650184-2673565 GCF_000935625.1 Nanorana parkeri
CAATAATAAGATAATACATTATAAAAAAATAAATAAAAATGTGATAATAAAAGTCAGAAAAAAAAAATTAAAACTATCCCTGCCGCCCCTGCCATCCAGTTGGCATTCTCCATTAATGGGGAGGAAGGAGGGGGGCACATTGTGGAATCTGGCCTTGGGGCAGCAGGGAAAGTAAATCCGGCCCTGTTTGTATACAGTTGTTTCAGACTTCTTTCACCTGTGCAAGAAAAGGACATAATGCCATTTTGGACAATTGTTTGGGAAGCAAAGTGACAGTCCCTTGTTTGGGAAGCAAAGTGACAGTTCCTTGTTTGGGAAGCAAAGTGGCAGTCCCATCGTCTATTCCTGAAATATCCCTTTTGGGTGGACTGACCATTTAAGGCTAAAAGGTTCTGACCTTTCAATAAACCCAACTGGGATTTGCTCTCTTACAATGTGCACCATCGCCGTTGACAGTTGCGGTGGACCTGGGCCGGCAGTAAGCCGTCTCGTCATGTCATCTGCAACGTGCATTTTTTTTTCTCCCTGTCCTGGCGTCATCTGATCTGTGCCCAGATTTATTTCTGATACTTGATAACAGAGAGGACGGGAGATGCAGCAGTTGCTTTGAGATCTGTTTTCCCAGTCCAGAGGTCAGCCGTTCTTTGTTTCATCATCTCAAACTGATACCTTGACAGTCCCGGCCATGAGATGACAGGTGAGCACAGGCTCTCCATCACCGCGGGCACTTGGCGCTGCAATGTGGTAGACAGAATTTGCATTACAGACATTTACAATTATGGGGAAGAAATATGGGGATTTTAGAATTTACCGTATGGCGTTCCAGTCTTTGGCCCAAAGAGGTCACCGTTGCTTGAAGACCCTTAGCTTTCACCGTAGCCATTGGTTTTCAAGGGTCTTCCAAGCCCGGACTGTGTTAGCTTCAGATCTCATTGGGCTGTAAGGCAAGAAATCACATTTCCTGGTAAATTTTGTAGGATTGAAAATCTGATCTACATGGGTGAATGGTACTATACCGACCATATAATGACTCGATACAACACACCCTTTGGTCAAAGAACCATATCAGGAGATCTAAATCCAATCTACAATCATGACATAGCAAAAGTTAAAATCTTTTTTAAATCTGCAGCTTTCATTAAAATAATACCTGGTGATCCTGCCATAAAGGACTTTGTTATGGAGTGGCAATGCTCTATCCCTGTCTTCCAATGGTGCTCCTGTGTTGGAACCCTGTCATAGGTGCCTTCAGACCACAAATGGCCGTGCTGGCACACTATGCGCGAAGGTTCACCGTTGTCTTCAACAGGAACTTGCTTCGGAGCAATGATGTGCAGCTGACGCTAAACCAAGTGTATGTAGACAGGAAGTGGCTGAAAGAGGTTTAAGGAGATCAGCAGCACTGAGATGGGAAAAAGAATGATAAAGGGTCAATGGTTTTATGGAAAGAAAGCAATGGTGCTCTCTCTTGACCCAGTGGGTATCAGCAACCATAGGGGGCAACTTATAAACCTTCCACATGGCATCCGTATGACTATATCTAGTGGCCTTAATGCATTGGAACCTGCAAAGCATTACAGTTGCAATCAGTAGATGAATGCACGGGTTCCTTCAGACTATTCCTCAATCCCCAGGTCTGTATGGAGGTACAAAGCTTCAGTTGGAGAAAGTTATCAATGGACTACAAGGTCAGTGACATCACCATACTAGTACTTCATTGAAATCTAGGCAGCAGAGCCAGGGTGGAAGACACGATGGATTCACAGATCCAGTGAATGAATGACGTGGTTGGGCAGACTGAGCCACGCATTACCGTGCTCAGTGAGGAAACTAGACATTCTGTCTAGACTCAGAGTTGCCCGTCCCCCACCCTAAGGGAGATGTTCTCCATCCACACACACGGTGGCACCCCTCCTAAAGCAGCACCGGGGGCACATGGCCCTCCGGCCCCACCTAGTTTAGGCCCTGAGCACGCTAATTTAAAAAAAATACAGAAGCCTGTGGCAAGGAACACCCCAAAATTCAGGTAAGAGAGAGGGGCAGACTGGGAGTTTGGAGCTGCAAAATGGAACCATGTTATACCCTAAATATGGATCAGAAATAACAACAAATGAAGATCACCAGCACTCGCAGGATGAGAAAAAATCCAGAAGTTCTATTTATTGTAGAACAATTTCACATGTGTAACATAGCCAACGTTTTCGGAACCACGCAGGGTCCCTTCATCAGGGCAAACATTGGTCACCATGTAGATATGCATGGCGCCATCCGTGGACAGCACTACAAGCACCACCGCTATTTTGAACACTGGTCCGAATTGTTGTATGGTGTGCAGGGGACATCTTTGTTTATTGATCTAAATATGGATCAAACATGGAACGTGGTACAAAAGTGACTTTACCCTTGAAGACCAGTTTCCAACCTTTGCGTTATGGTCAAGCACCATGCGTTCATTCATTTTAAATGGTACCCCAAGGGGCTAAAGCAACACATTGCAGCATACCACAACGCATGGCAACACACTGCTTACATGATTGCCAGGAGAAAAAGGAAAGGGAGCTTTAAAAACGAATGCAGTGGCTTCATCTGCGGACCGGTTAGTCTGCAGCATATTACATTTTTGTTCTTGTGTTTAAATAAGCTTTAACGAGAACAGAAAAAAAGAGCAAATCTTTCCCAGGTAAGCCATGGCCCATTACAACTGACTGAAAAGAGCTATTTTTTTCTTTTTTCTTTTTATGACTGTATTTCCTCTTTAATATCATTAGGAATGACTATACGGAGCAGGAAATGCAATAGACGTATTCTGTTTCTCAGCTGCCGGGAGGAGGGACGGGCAGTGTACCAGTCACCAGCTGTGATCATATTGAATATAAGTTAGTTATAGTTTACATCCAGGCCTCGCAGCTAAAACAGCGGCTGCAGACTGGAACGGCTGATCTGTTAGGGAGAAATATTTCTTCTCCGTAATTAAATCGGAGCTTTTTAACCACTTCCTCTGGCAAATGTAATGGGCCGTTGTCAATTGGCCAATAAAGTATTTTTCGGGGGTCTCATTCTCATATACTAGGGAAAAGGTATAGTAGCATTGGCCGCACCATACCCCATGGATGTATGACTCCGATTTACAGCCTGCACTTTAAAGGAAGGACCCCTGGAATGTGATTGGGTGTAAGTGGCATCAATTCCACTTACTTATATAATTGTAGTAATTAAAGCTGAATTTTGGGATAACACATATTTTCTAAATGTGTATTCTTCTATCTATTCTATCTTGGTGAGCTTTGTGTAATAAAGACTGGTCACTGCTGCTCTCTCTCCTTGTACAGGGTGACTGGTCTTGTACCCGCCCCCTCCTGTAGTTTTCTGCAGGCAACCTGTGGTGGGTGGTGCTTTCTCTAATAAAGACTGGTCAGTGCTGCTCTCTCTCCTTGTGCAGGGTGACTGGTCTTGTCTCCGCCCCTCCTGTCATTTTCTGCAGGCAGCTGTAACACCCTGCCTGGGGTTTTAACTGAGGTACTGTAAGTTCCTGTGGTCGGAGTAGATGATGATCGGGTGGAGGGCACCCTCCAAGAGGTGCCTCCAGTTTTCAAGGGAATCTTTAATAGCTAATCCTCAAGGCTGTGGGGTAATTCAACGCTGGCAAGTTCATCTTTTAGCGCCTCAGAAAGTCCCAGACGAAAAGCCGGACCCCGTCCGAAAGTGGGCGGCGTTGTACGGCGCGCCTGCGCAGTAGCGCAGACGACGCTCGGACTCGGTCGAGATGGAACCCGAGTGTTACAGCAGCCTGCGATGGGTGGAGCTTTCTCTTATAAAGACTGGTCACTGCTTCTCTCTCTCCTCGTACAGGGTGAATGGTCTTGTCTCTGCCTGCTCCTGCAGACAGCCTGTAGTCAGTGGAGCTTCCTCTAATAAAGAACAGTCACTGCTGCTTTCTTTCCTTGTGCAGGATGACTGGTCTTGCCCCCTCCTTTTTAATATACATTGGGTTAGCCTTATGGGCCCCTTCCACTGCACACAGTATGTACAGAGCAGTGATGATGACAGGGTTCCTTTACAAAGGGCATATCTGGGTTTACAAAGACATTTGGTGCATACAAAGTGGATTCATGTCCTTTGTAGTGACCTACATGTCATGTGACCAGCCTAAAGGCATCTGGAAAAAATGTTTTTGTATAGATGCATGTGGAATAAAGTTTGATTTTCTTTGGAATCATTGTGTGCTGGTTCTACAGTTTTCAAGCATCAGGTGAGTATATATTCTGTATTTTCACTCCAAGACCCAGAACGAGCACTTAACCCTTGCAGTGCAGGGGTAGTCCCACTGCCAGGTTAATTTGAATAATTTCTGGAGTTCTTCTTTAAGGTGCATGCACGTATCTCCAGGACAGTAAGTGCAGGTAAATCTCTCCAGCAGAAAACAGGCAGCAATAGGGGCTATAACCTTTCCCTCCTCTATCTGGGACCCAAAAAGAAAGTTTTGGCCTTACGTACACTTTAACTGCTATGTATTGTTACTTTCCAATATGGACATATATAATTAAAAAGAAGAAAGAAAAAAGTTACATTTGGATAATTCCCTCTATAAACTAAAAGTTATGTTTGAATCATTCCATCCATAAACTTGGATTTCAGCACAGGGTCAATCTCCTCGCACTGTCACCGAAGATAATATTTATATAGTTCCAAAAACCTCAATATGCAAAATTCCTCTATTCACATCATTGTGATTCACAGCCGTAAGTAAGTGGATATTTGGCAACGTTCCACTTCTCTGTACAGACGGAACTTTATGGTAAATGTATTCAGCGTACCGTATACAATCCGCGAACCCTGGCGTACCTGGAAACACCGGCGGAATGACCAACGCAACACAATATTAATGTACAATTTTGCTCTTAAAGTTGCAATTAACGGCATAAATTATTACCCAAATTAATCACTCGTAATGTCTCCGTCATAAAAAAAAGGATTTTGTAGTTAGGACTTTTAGCCAAAGAGACAGCGAAGGGGGGGGGGAATGCAAAAAGTCATTCAGGGCGATATGCTAAATAAGAGTATATTCTTCTATGTAAGGTCAATTTAATTTGGTGCAGAAGTAAGTGAATGTTTGGCACGGTTCCATTGAATTCTCTCGGATCTCTGGCTCAAGGAACCCTTTATCTTGATGGTATGCGGTTTAGCAGTGTGAGGTACAAACGTCCAGCACAAATTTTACAATTACATTGTATTCTTTTGGGTTACTTTTTTTTATTACAGTCTCTTCGCCATTTGTAAGACCCTGGATCGGAATGGTGTATTCTATTGGGGTCCCAGAGCACTCTTATGGATGCGCCTAAAGGGTTCCTAGTGTGTGCATGGGTGTAAGGCCATAGCCGGATGTTCACAGACACTGCCCATGTGCGGGTCCCAGTCTTCCGGGTTGCCAGAAAACATGCGCTAGTGCGCATGTAACAGAACGGACGTACGAACGTGGCGCACAGGAAGTGACACATCTCTCCCTAATAGATGGCCCTATTTAAACTGGCTTACCCAATGGGTCAGTGCTGAACTGTCTTTCAGCTTGTGTTCTTGTGTTTACTGTCAGTTTGATCTCCTGTTGCCTTAACCCGGATTTAGTTGACTACGCCTGGTTGCTGCCTGCCTTGACCTTTGTTTGTTTCCTGGATTCGCTTCTGTCTTCTCCCTTGGTACCGTGCTGACCGTCTGGCTTTGATCCCTGGCTTGTTTGACTTCGCTCCTAGTTCCTGGTGCAGCCTTCTCATCCTCCCTGGGACCCAGTTGCTGGACTTCTACCAGACACACTGTCTGAACATCTTGGCACCCGTGCTCATCTGTCTACTTGCTCCCTGTCCCCACATCCAGGCGTGTGGGACAAGAGCCGCAAGAGAGGCCTCCTCAGCTAATCGGTCATCCACCAGGTATGTGATAACGGGTCATTTGGTTTCAGCCCTGATAAAGAGGCGTATATATTTAGTCCTTTATATATTGGTCTGATATTAACAACGATGGTAAGGATTTGACATAGGGTTCTTTGGGACCTTTAGGACATTTGAAGTACGTAAACGCAGAATCTATGTTACAGTATGTTTGGCACTATGCCTCAACGTCCATAGTTTTCTTAAGGAAATCATTGTTTGTTAATCTTCTTAAAAAGTTTCTTAACTGGGGATCCCACCAGTAACAGCATTTCCTGTTGCAGGTTGATGATGCTGCTGCTACGCAATGAGCAGCAGCATTATCAGCCTTTTGTGTGATGGGTTCGTGTTAGGATGATAATGAAGTTTAGTGTTAGGGTTACATGCAGGGTTAGTGTTACAGGAGGGATTAGTGTTAGGGTTACAGGGAGGCTTAGTATTACAGGAGGGGTTAATGTTAGGGTTACAGGGAGGGTTAGTGTGAGCCTTGAGGGAGGGTTGAGTGTGAGGCTTACATGTAGGGTTAATGTTAGGGTTATAAGGAGGGTTAGTGTCACGATCTGGGATCAGGCTCAGAGTCCAGTGGCTGAAACAGCAGGCAAATTTGTGCTATACCAGGCCGAGTTTGGTACACAAGCAGACGGTAGTAGTGGAGGAGCAGGCAGAAGCGTAGTCATCGAACAAGCCGAGGTCAGTAGCCAAAGGTATCAGGTATGAAGTGGAAGACGATGAGAGTAGTCGGTGAATCAGCAGCCAAGGGCCAGTACACGGGTAGCAGTATGAGCAGATTGTATCACAGAGGGAGCAGGAAGCAAGATATTGGCAGGATCAAAATAATCTGGCAAACAGGAAGTGCAGAGGCATGGCTAAAATAGGAAGTTCAAGGGAGGAGCAAGGAGTTCAGAGTTCAGCAGAAACAAGGTTTGCCTGAGGATAACACATGAGAGCAGGCAGGGAACTATCCATCAACCATCAACTCCAATATATTAACAAATGTACATTGCTTTTTAATTTCAATATAACAAATGTTCGTAACGGAACGAAATTCCGTCAATGGAATTTCATATTTCCTGCCTGTATTCAGTGTATTGTAATGCAACTCTCAGCAGCAGAAGAGAAAACCTCTGATTGGTCAACCAAACGAAATACGAAGGCCTGCAAGGAAAGTCTGCCATAAAGTGCTAATTTCCTGTGCATACTAGCAAATTATAGCAAACACCTTTTGAGGACCCAACATTGAACAAGATGCTTGATTTTTTCATAGCCAACACCTTCAGCTGTCAGAATACCTAAACAATGACTCCTCTATTTTATTTATTTATTTATTACTTACTTTATATATATAGCAGTGACTATTTACACAGTGCTTTACATAGTTGCACATTCACATCAGTCCCTACCCTCAGGGAGTGTACAATCTAAGGTCCCTATCTCACATGCATACATAGAGGGCCAACTTAGAGAGGAGCCAATTAACCTTCCAGCATGACTTTGGGGTGTGGGAGGATTCCAGAGTACCCAGAGGAAACCCGCCAAGCACATGGAGAACATGCAAACTCCTTGCAGATAGTGACCTGGCCGGAATTTGATCCATGTGCTGCAAGGCGCTAACCACTACACCACTGTGCTGCCCACTCTTGCATCAAAAGCTAACATTTAAAACAGTTATCACATTGATACACTGTATATACAGTCTAAAGATTTATTTGCATATGGTGTGCTATCATTATTATAGAAGAACAAAAACTGTGCTTTCTTATTGTAACACTGGCCATATCTTCACAATGTTTAATTTCTATAGAACCAACTGCAAATTACACTCCATGCCCTAATTCCATTTATTCTTTGTAAACTAAAGGTAAAATATTGAACTTTGCGTGCACTTTTTTTATTCTCACTTTTTTCCTTGCTTTTTTTTTTATGTGCGTGGTACATATAATCCGCTTTATGCTTCTGCTTAGAATTTTATTCGCTTTTTTTTGTTTTTTTTGTTCGATCCAGCCCCTACAAATGTGAAATCCTTTGCAAATCCATTTATACGTGGAGGACACAAATGAGGTCTGTCATCCGAGCACAGCAAGCACACAAAGAGACCTGAGAGTAGATTGTAAGCCCTTGGGGCGCCATCTTACCTTTTCATGACATCGTTATGCTTTGCTTTCTTCTTTCTCATATTGTCAAATGTCCTGCTATTTGCATTATGTAACGTTTTCGGTGTGCGGGATGTGAAACATGTTCTATCTTCTCTGATGTTTGAGTTGTGTCAATTGATTTTATGAGGGTTTAGGTTTCTGTAGGTTCATTATTGTCCTTCCAAGTGTTCCCTGCAGTCCACTATTTATTGGAAAATTTTCTAACCGTCCATTTTTTGATAAACGTTGGGCACCAAAAAAGAGGTCTGAAGATTGTTAACTGTAGCAATAAGGGTTGTAGAGATAGCAACTACTAAAATGTCTGCAGACCCAATGCCCTGTCCAATTCTGATCCTATTCCAGAAATGTTCTAATGTTCTCTCAAAGTCAAATGTTAACCCTTATTCATAAACCATTTTCCCAGTTGTGATACTTCAGTAGACTAAAGTAATGGCTAGACTTTGCTTAGTTACCTACATGTGGTTATTTTTCCCATAAAGTTCCACGAAACCTCAGAAAATGGGGGTGCTCTCCTATGAAGGCAATAAACACATCTCAAGGTCATTGACTATGGTTGCACCCTCTTGCTTCTCCCATGGCTAGCCATAGATGAGTGATGGACCAAGAAATTCCAAAGTGTCAATTTGGTTTTCTTTTGGACCAAAGGTTTACTTTG
Source organism: Nanorana parkeri (assembly GCF_000935625.1). Taxonomy (NCBI): domain Eukaryota; kingdom Metazoa; phylum Chordata; class Amphibia; order Anura; family Dicroglossidae; genus Nanorana; species Nanorana parkeri. The sequence continues at coordinate 2,658,911 of NW_017306274.1, forward strand.
CTTCATTCTTACATGATTTATATGGTTGGTTTTTTTTTTGCCTTTCTCTGGATCAACTGTGGGTAACTGTGGGCATCGGGTTCTGTTTATAGAGGTTTTTCTATTCTTTTTTTTTTTCTCTATGGGTCGAACTCGATGGACTTTTTTTAAACCTAAATAAATGTAATTTTAAGTTGAAGGATGTAATACATTTTTTTTGCAGAATTGTATATATTACCAAGCAATTCTCTTAGAAAAACATAGTTTGTACATATCTGCTATGCAACATGTACATCTTCCCATGTTTTATCCCTTTTAATATGCTAAGTACAGAAAAGTGCCAATGGATCTGCCAGAAAACGGGTGTGATTGAACTTCCTGTGTGAACTGACAATGCCTCTGCTGCATTGAAATCCCAAGGAGCATTGTCAGTCCTGACTGCAGAACTCTGCCTATCCCCACCCCCTGTGTCTCTTCCTGCACTAATACATTTATTTCCCGGTAACACAATGCTGGTTCCTTGACCTGCAATTTACTGTGTGTAGATCAAGGACTCTTAGCAGATGTAGTTATTGGAGCATATCTATGTCAAAAGGATCTGATCTCCTAGTACTGCCCCTTAAAAACATTTACAAGCCTGGTCATGACATCACAGGAAAAAAATGAGGTTTCTCACTACAGGTGTAAAGGAAACAAATAATGTTTTGGGTGTACTCTAGAGGGAGAGGTTTGGGTAGTGCTTGGACAATATACTTTAAAGACTCTTTAAGCTATTCCTGCATATGCATCAATTGGATGCCAAGGAGACTTTGGATGGTCAGGGCCGGATTTCCCACAAGGCCAACCAAGGCCCGGCCTTGGGGCAGCAGGGAGTAGAGGGGCCGCAGGGGTGTGGAATTCCTATCTCCCGGCGCCTGGGACATGCAGTTCCCGGGCGCCGAGCGGGTAGTTGTTTTCTACATTTAGCCCTGCTTTGGGCAAACAGAGCTAAATGTACAGCAGGGAGGCTGTCGCTTGTTTTGTACAAGTGATCCCGGCGATGTCGCCGAGATCACTTGTATGCAGCCTACAGGTCTGCCATTCTCCATGGGGGAGGTTTGGCGGGATGGGGGCGCATTGAGGAACCTGGCCTTGGGGCAGCAGAGAGAGTAAATCCGGCCCTGTGGATGGTTTGACATGAGAACATGTTCTCCAAGTACCAGTGAAGGTCCTCAGATCTTTTTAAGAGCATCAGAGCTGATGTCATACTTTGGTAAGCAACATAGATGACTGATAAAAAAAAGGGGGTTGACCTTTGACTTGGGTGAGTGACCACAGAGCAATGTATACCAAAGTAAGACAAAAAGAGGGATAGCAACACCAAAGCCTTCCAACTGTCTCACCTCAAGTTCATCAATCTTCCAGCAGGAGAGGCTTCAAGGTTTCGACACTTTATAGGTCAGAACTGTAGGGCCTTCATGTCCTTCATGTCTAGGTCAACACGGCTTTCCCTTGTGCCCAAACCAGGGGCATGGTTCAAAAGAGTGAGGCTTATACACCTAAGAAAAAAGAATTTTTATTCAAGAAAATAATACACGCTATCTCTTGTGTCTACCCATTTATCAAATTAAAAGCAACCACTACCATCTCATCCTCAAAACGCAAAAATATAGACAACAGGTAATTATAATGATAAATAACTTTTCTGCTGTTCATGATGTCATAAACCGTGAAAGCAAAGTTCAAGTGGTTTATAACTGTCACCGAGCCTTGAGATAGAAATTTATCTAGGTAATTGCACGATGGTATCTGAAGAATATTTTTCTTTGTTCTTTTTTCATTTTACATAGTGTAAGAGGTCCGGCCAGTCTCAAGCAAAGTGTCTCTATGGATCCATAACTGATAAGAATTTAATATTATCAAGTTAATTCCCAGATCCTCCTTTTAGTTAAACCTACTTAATGTAATTATAATTTGTATGGTGCCTGTCGAGAAGATTTGCAAAATTATTTTTTTTTTTTGTGCAGACCTTGTCGAAAAATCTTGTTCCTTGGCATAGGAAACATGTATCATTATTAGGAATATTTAGATGCTTTTGACAGATGGATTAAAGAGAAGCTGATAATCTTATTGAAGAGGACCTGTGCTGTAGAAACTGTGCCCAGAAAAGGCAAACAGAGGATAAAGGACTAGTCACCAGTATTGCCTGTGTGATCCCCGCAGTTGGCCTTTTCCCCATTTTACTACCTTATTTCTCTTTTCTTCTGGCAGTGGCCATGATGAGGGCAGATTACTAGCTCTCCTTTTACTTCCTGGCTTTCTGGCACATGTGACTAGACATGTGACTAGGACATGTGACCATGCACATCATCTCAGGGGAGGAAAATGCCTTTCCCTGAGATCTTGTGAGACTACAGATGAGATTTCCTAGCAATGTTTTGCTGATGACAAGGCAATCCCGGTGTGCATTGCTTTGGCAAACTGAAGTCATTTTGCCCTTTCAAAGCAGCTCAGTGAATGTTCTGCAAGTGTAAGTATTTCACAATCACAGCATTTTACACCTGACATGTCTATTATTATTAATCAACATACATAGAGAGAGGCATTGGTAGAATTTGATTTTTGAGTATAAAGGTCTGCTTTAAAGTCCGTTTCTAGTATAAGGTAAGTATACTACCTCTTCTCTTATAGGAGACTTTTCTGTTGCAGTTTTTTTAAATCATCACAGGGTCCCTTTAAGATATACTTTAATCAAACTTGACTTGGTGACGTCTACCTAGGAAAATCAAGAACGCAAAAATCGTGTGCAGGCACAAGAAGGGGAAAAAAGAAAAAAAATAGAGAGAACCCTTTCTAAATCTTAGATTTCTATTTCATGTAAGTGGTAATAAATGACTCGCACAAATTTTCGGCAATAAATAGAAGAACTGAGCTGACTTGGACAGGAACGAGCCCGGCAACGTTGTAAAATAAACTGATTTACACGGAAGATTTATAAATCCACACCTCTGGCACTTGTACTATGACTTAAGTATATTTCTTCCAGTTTACCAAACTTGCTTTTATTTCCAAACCACAAAGGTTTTCGATTTGTAAATCACGGTGACCGTCGGCGGCGGCGCTGAAATATTTAAACGTTCCATAAGTTAGGAAATCAATTTCGATATTTTGCTCTGGATATGCAAATAGAGCCGCAAATCTGCTGGCGATGTCAAGCGAGCCTTAAACGTAAGCTTTTTGATTTACAAATCCCCGCATTTACGCGAGCGGCGGCAGAAGTGAGTTTGTAAAACACCGTTCTTTTTTTTTTTTTTTTTTTTGCCGAACTAAACTTTGTCAAAGCGGTTCACGTTTTTTTATTAAACGTTCTGATTTACGGCATTTACAGACTTTTTTTTACGTTTTAGAAATAACGCCGAGACAAGACGCTTTTATTTATGTTTCGTCTAGATGCCTGAAAAAAACGTACCAGAGAGTTTAGTGGAAACGGCAACTTGGCTTGTAACAATGCAAAAATCGCAAAGCGATACGAGAGGAATGTAAACAAGAGGGGAACATTAAACAAAAAATGACACGTATCCCCTATGATAAGGCCCCCATAACGGAAGAGGGCAACCTGCGTGAAATAAGCCAAACTTCCTCTTGTTTTTGTTTTTTTTTCCCCATTTTTCATGCAAACTGTGCCTGGGGTTTGGATCTTGCTGTGTAAAATGTGATCAGGGACCTTAACCCTGTACGTCCTGCTGTTTGTGGCTGAGAACAAGCATAAATCACTAATTTCTTTTAAATAAATGGAAAACTAAATCAGGTAAGGTTTAACATATTAAAGGGTAATTCAATTTTCCCAGGTGAATTTGAGAAAATAGAATTACCCCCTCCAATGTGGCCCCCACCACCACCCTCTATACTTGTACAGTACACTACCTTGCAAATGGGTGCCTGCCATTTGCAAGCTAAATTTTAAATCCAGGACGCAGGGCTGCGCTATATGGCGCTAAGGGGTACAGATACTACCTATTTAGAGAACTTGCTGAATGGTAAATATAGCGGGGTGGGGGGGGGCCAGACTGGAGGGCTAACTTAATCCCATTTTCCCAAATTCACCTGGGAAAGTGGAATTACCCTTTAATTGTATTTATAACAACTTTTAATGTAATTGTTTTGTGTTAATTTGCAGTTTTCCTTAAAACATACCTAATGGTCCTTGTTCACGTACTTCCTGTTATAGGGTGACTACCCTCTGTCCCTGTCTCCCATTTGTGACACAATGGAGACTACAGGTGGCCATTCAACACACATCTTGCGGACGTGGTCCACTGCTGTCACCATCGGCCAGGAAGTGATTGCATGGCAATGCTTCTTACCTTCCTCAATCCAGTACTGTCTGTGCCTTAACTGGGCGAGGATGTGCCCAGTTAAGGAGTATCGTCCAATAAGAGTGGCTCCTGCCCCTTGACTGCGCTCTGCCCAGCAGAGTGGCACCTCTCCTTGTACGGCCACAGCTAATCTTAACAGCACTCACTCGACTTGTATCCTGACCATACATGCCCTCAGCCAACTCTGGCCTGTGGATTATTCCTGGTGTCCTTTAACTCATAGTCCATGATGCGATAACAGCTTAAATTGGGGGGAGGGGGGTGCTGCAACCCGGGGCCAGCATACAGCTAAGGCCAAACCCTGTGGGGGTCTATTGGCTGGCTCTTAGACTCTACGTCCTAGGGAATCCCACTTCACCTGCTCTCAAGTGAGACCATTCTCATTCAGAGTCTTGATAATCATCTTTGTACTTCAGGGAGTCCTGATCCTTATCATACTTCAGAGAGTCCTAATCCTACTCCCCGGTCTGTTTCTGTCTGATGCTGATCCAGTTTCCAGCCAACTCCGCCTTCAAGTGTGCTCTAGTGTGGTTCCTACTGCACCGGTCCAGGTCTAACCTGTTACATGGTGTTCTGCTCTACCTGGAACCAGTTGTTGACCTACACTTCTTGGGTAAGCCTACCAACCTTCATTAGCTATCCTTTACAATGTAGCTAGGGGATCCACATCAGTGCAGTTGGCATCCTGACACGGCATCACACATCAGATGTAAAAGCAGGGCATCATTCTATAATGGGATGGAGTTTAAAGCACTAAATATAAACTATTAACCTGATTAAAAAAAGTGTTATCAAACTTTTACTTTTACCTTCTTTCCTTGCAGGAAGAACTCTGTCATCCTAAGGGATATCGTGCTTCTTACCACCTCCCCTCCTCCACTAGAGCATGCTGACTGACAGCACAGGTTAATCATAGAAAAATAGGTTAAAAGATGGAATCACACTGGTGTAAGCCAAGCTTTTGCTCACATATCATCAGCTTGGGAACCCATGTGCAGAAATATATTTCGATAAGAACTCCAGGAAAATCTAAAACATACCTTTTCAGTGGGGTTGAGTGCTTGTTTAGTCTAGGGGGGGGGGTGAAATAAATCTGTTTTACTCACCTGATCATCGGTCCCACGGTGGTCAGCACTCTCCTCTATCCCCAGCCACTCTGACTGGGGTACGTCCCTTTGTGTCCTCACAGCTATTGAAGGTCAATGGACCTGCATAAGACGTGATGACGTCAGTAGTTCCTAGACCACCGGAGTCCAGGGGAGAAGAGGCTGCGGGATCGGTCTAGCAGCCTAGATAGATAGAAATTGTTACATTATGATTAGATAGATAGATAGATAGATAGATAGATAGATAGATAGATAGACTATATTGCCAAAAGTATTGGGACGCCTGCCTTTACACGCACATGAACTTTAATGGCATCCCAGTCTTGTTTGACCATTCTTCCAGAAACGCATTTGTGAGGTCAGGTACTGATGTTGCACGAGAAGCCCGGGCTCGCAGTCTCCGCTCTATTTCATCCCAAAGGTGTTCTATCAGGTTGAGGTCAGGACTCTGTGCAGGCCAGTCAAGTTCCTCCACCCCAAACTCACTCATCCATGTCTTTATGGAGCTTGCTTTGTGCACTGGTGCGCAGTCATGTTGGAACAGGAAGGGGCCATGCCCAAACTGTTCCCACGAAGTTGGGAACATGGAACTGTTCAAAATGTCTTGGTGTGCTGATGGTTTAAGAGTTCCCATCACTGGAATTAAGGGGCCAAGCCCAACCCCTGAAAAACAACCCCACACCATAATCCCCCCTCCACCAAACTTTACACTTGGCACAATGCAGTCAGGCAAGTACTGTTGTCCTGGCAACCGCCAAACCCAGACACGTCCATTGGGTTGTCAGACAGAGAAGCGTGATTCGTCCCTCCAGAAAACACATCTCTACTTCTCCAGAGTCCAGTGTCGGCGTTCTGTACACCACTGCATCCGACACATTGCATGGACTTATTCCACAGGTGGCAACCTATCACGGTACCAAGCTTGAATTCACTGAGCTCCTGAGAGCGACCCATTCTTTCACAAATGTTAGTAGAAGCGTCTGCATGCCGAGGTGCGTGATTTTATACACCTGTGACCATGGAGGTGATTGGAACACCTGAATCCAATGATTTGGAGGAGTGTCCCAATACTTTTGGCAATATAGTGTAGATAGATAGATAGATAGATAGATAGATAGATAGAAGATAGATAGATAGATAGATAGATAGATAGATAGATAGATAGATAGATAGATAGATAGATAGATAGAAGATAGATAGATAGATAGATAGATAGATAGATAGATAGATAGATAGATAGATAGATAGATAGATAGAAGATAGATAGATAGATAGATAGATAGATAGATAGATAGATAGAAGATAGATAGATAGATATAGATAGATAGAACATTGCTGCCTGACCTCTGTTGTCCATGGAACTCCCTTCTTCTCTCCTCCTCGTCCCTGGAACATAAAACTGTCACAACTGCTGCAGTCCATTTATTTCCAACAGCCGTTGCCAATAAAGTTTGTGTCTCTTACTCCTTATCCCTGCTTCCTCTCTTAGTAAAGGAATTCCCTCTGTCAGCCTTTTTTTGAAAAGGCAGCTTAGACAAAAAGAATGATTTGTGACACACGGAGCATCTGTATTCTTTAATACATCATTAAGTGTATTTTTTTATAAATGTAAGCCGTGTAAGTAGCTGAATTTGACCTTGTATCAGCCTTGTGCAGTCTGTGCAGAGCAGAGCCCAGATGGGGAGGGGGAGGAAGAAGCAGCACAAGGAGCCAATCGGTTTTGCTGAATTGCTCATGTGCTAGCAAAGGACATGCTGATAGGCGACAGAGTGACAGAGAGATGAGCTCATCAGTCTGCTGCATCTCCTTCCACTGTCCAGTCACAGGCTGGGGGACAGACAAGACCTGTAAGCTTTACTTAGCTGCAGCATAGAAAAAACAGGTCTCCTTCCATGCCAGAAGAGCTGTGCTGTGTGGCTGAGCTGGGTAAATCTCAGGACTAGATGGACAGCAATACAAATACATTGGCTCTCATATTTGTAGTCCATCTATGTTTTTTTTAAATTCCTATATACTGTATAGGGAACCGAAGGATGTTTTTACACCGTGGCAATTTTTTTTTTTTGTAACTGTTTACTCATCCGTCTCTTGCGTGTCGCGAGCCGCTCTATGTCCGTCCGTCTCTTCCATTTAACTCCTGTAAATGACTTTTCTGAAATAACGTGTATCTTGTCAGATGGCGAGGAGCAGCAGTGCCATGTGCTCTTTTAAAGCTTTCAATACATCAAACTAAAGATCTCGCTATTTATTGTCCAGCTGTCATGCGTCTGTCCTGTCTTTGCTCAAGGTTGCCTGCTGAAGATCTCCCAGGCTTAAGTGACCTAGATTTGTTGTAATTACTTTCTGAATTTATGTTACAGGTATTGATGGATGTTTAACTTATTAATGGCAGCTACTGTGGCTATCAATATTGTCTGGGCCAGTACAACGCTCATAGCTTTGTCTAATGAAAACAAAGTTTTAGAGACATGAATCACCAAGGTTCCTTGTATCCAACTGGCCTAAAAAGACGGTTTTATGTTGCGATGGGCCAAGATATTTTCTTTCCATGGCGTGATAATCTCAGTAACCTCACAATAAAGAGAGTGCTTCTCAAACTGCAGACCGTGGACCACCACAGGTCATGGCTACCTTTAGGTGGTGCCTTTTGCAGGGCAAGAATTGGATGTAGACATAGGTGGTCCCCCCATATCTGCCACTGGGTATAAAGGTTTTCACCGCAAGAGCATTTATGTTTAGTGCCTCGTGTTATCATAAGGTCGCCACCATTTCTTGTTAACATTAGAAACAGGCCCCATATAACGGGGCCATGCCAGCAAACTATCATCCTACCACTCACCGAAATGTCCACCCTACTATTGAGTTGGTTGTTTTTGTGGTCTAAAATTGTGTTGTCATGCCTGGCATAGGATGTTGTATTGATACAGAAAAAGGGATTTGTTAAATGATAGGGATAAGTGAGGGACTAGGTTAGGTAAGTGAGGAAAAATCCAAAGGTTTAGAATTGTCTCCAGAACAATGATTGAGGGCAAGCCTTCTGTCTTTGTTCCCATTGGAGAGGCTTTATCTTACTTTCCGTATATGTAATAGTAGTCATTAAAGTGACACTAAACTAAGGAGGTAAATCTCGAAAATGCTTTCAAGTACCCTAACTATTAACAAAAACGTATCTTATTTGTGTATCACTCAGCTGTAGATCATCACATCATCTCTGAATTGGTGCTGACACTGTCCTTCCTTCTGGAGGGGGGCTACTTTGCAACACACACAGGGACAATGGGGAACAAAAGTAGCCCCCCTGTAGAAGGAAGGATGCACTTGGATGCATTTTTAAGATTTAACCCCTGAGTTTAGTGTCACTTTACATCAGGAAGTGAGGGGAAATCTCTCCAACAATAGGAACCTTTTCTTATTATGGAGCTGGGAAGGCTTGGTCAAATGTTTTATTGTGTTCTGAACCCATTTAAGAAAGATCTGCAAGTTTTGGTGACCACCAACAGCAAGTAAGGGGTAGGCCTTAACAATGGGGCAAAGGAATGTCCCAAATGTTGCCAATGTTAGTAAAGTAGAGCCTCAACTAATTTTTTGTATGGTTCTACCACCCCATTATAGAAAAAAAGAATCTCCAAGCCCTACTAACCCTGTCCACACTCCAGTGTTGTTCCCAGCTCCCTCCTTAGTCCAGCACTGGCAACCCTTATCAGATAGATAGTCCAGCCTGTCATTTACACACCCCCTCTAGGTGGCGCCTTATCACATAGGCTCACAGTACTAAAGGATTGCGGGAATACCTGCCCCATGTCATCATTAGAGGAGGAAGAGGAAGCTGTCATGATGCTGAGCTTTAACACTGTCTAAACAGATCTATGCATAGGACCCATCCTGACTGCTTCTTGAATCTTCAGCAGAACACTGCAGCTAATTCCATTCAAAAAACTGTTTCTTCGAACAACCTTTGGATAGTAAGACAGCTAAACCCTCCTTGCTATACGCCTTTCCTAATGTTTAGGGGTCACATTACTCCCGCAGTGTTAGTGGGATCTGTTAATTCTTTGTCCCACCCGATTGAGGTATACATGTATTCTTTTCCATTCTAATATGTGAATTAATGTGATACCAGTAGAATGGAATAGGAGCTCCCATGTTGGGTCCCACTCAGCCAATTTTATTGTACCCCCTTTTCGGTTTATTGCTTTGTAACACAGTTTTGGATATCACATGGCTGTTTTTGATTATCAGTTTAATGCCTATATACCTGTCATTGTCTAGGCTCTAAACAATAAAAATATTTTTACTTGTGAAAAAAAAACCTGTTTCTTTTTTCTTTTTGTAATAGACTAAAAAAGAGCAAATACAAATAAGAGAAGTACTTTGTGTACACAGCAAGTGAAGCAATTCACAGTATTTACTGGAGACATTCTTGATTCCTCCTGACCCATCTCACCAGGACCTGAATTAAAGCCCAATAAAAGTCTCACACTTTAGTACTCTTTTATAGTTCTGTACAACCCCCAATGAATTGTGTTTAAAAATGGCCTTAAAATACTTTTTACTTTAATTGAAAATGTTGCTTCTACCTTCCCTCTCCAGTGCTCTGTCCTAGCAGAGCTAAGTAACAGCCCCACCTCTCCTCACAAGTGTCCTGACTTCGACGTGCTGAGGACAAGAAGTGCAGTGTCAGACAAGTTCTGTTACTAACAGGGCTATTCACAAAAGGGTGGAGAGTTTGGAGAAGACTGGAGAAGTGAACAATCTAGGCCGAAATAGCTGATTTGGAGAAATTCTCCATTTCAGCTCACTTTCCAGTTCAGCTATGTTGTCCTAGATTGTTCACTTCTCCTGCCTTCACCCTTTTGTGAATGACCCTGTAAGTGATGATTACTGAGAGCACTGGGTCTGCCTCCCTTAGCCTATTGGACTAATTTAGACACCCTGCACCACTTCTGTAACAGAAAGGTGGCGGTAAAACTATGAAAATGAAAGTTGTGAGTACAATGTCTGTCTGGCTGCCTATTTATTTCTATGGCTTCATTTGGGCTTTCCGCTGCTCCCAGTCTGATCTGATATTGTGTTAGTTTATAAGCCGTTTCATCTTGATTGGAGTTCTTTGAACACTGTCCCCCTGGGATGACATCTTTTTTTTAACCGCTGTCTCCCTTCGATTTCAGCTTACCTGAGCTGGGAATTCAGCCTCATCCAATCAACGGTCCAGGAATCAAAATCGGAGCCATCAGTCTACAATGAATTGCTGGTCCTGGTATATTTCGCAGTCTCTAGCACAAACTCCGCCATTGATCTGGGATCTTATTAGTGCGCAGTCTTTTGCGTGCCTTGTAATCTCGAGCCCTTGTATCAGGACAGCTGGGAATGGCACAGCTTGTGTACAGCCCCCCTAATTGTGACAGCGCATTACTACATCTGCTGCGACTCTACAGCTCCCGTCATTAGGGTCAACACTTTGGTCAGCACAATATTGAGCAGCGTTCCCTGAGCGAAACATTGTACACTGAACAAATCGCAGCTCAGAGATACTGTTACACAAAAGCACAAATGATAAAAATGGATTGGTGCAGTGCTAATGGGTATCCCATTGGTAATGCATTGCCAATCTAGATAGGTGATTTGCAGCCACATCATTATTTAAATTAAAGGGTACGTACACCCCAACATCAAAAAAGAAAAAGGAAAAATTGTATTTGGTCCCTTTTGGTCTGTTACATATACTATAGAAAAGAATTTTGCTATATACGTTTGATATGCCCCCAAAAGTACCCACTGATCCCACCAGAAATCTTGTCCGCTGATAATGTCCTGTGCTTTCTGCTCCTGCTGCACTTCTATCAGGTACATTGTTCCCATTCCAACAATCTCTGAGCAATACAAAACCCCACCCTTCTATGTTATAGAGATGACATGTATTCTTGCCTGAATGTGGCAATTAGGGATAAGCTTCAGTTTTGGTCGTCCATGAGCTAGACCCATCCACCAAACCTCTGTCTGTGTCCTGGCGACCAATGACACTGTGCGGGCGGCAGTGTGCCATTAGTGGTCTGGTGGCTGAGCCACACAGTGTCATTGGTTGCTACTAGGTTGCAACTTGCTAGGATGCAGGCAATGGTACCGTAACAACCTGTGATACTATGGGACCACCAGCATCTTAGCAGGAAGCTATCAACATCTTAGCAAGAAGCTGTGGGGCCACCAGAATCTTAGCAAGAAGCTATGGTGCCATCAGCCACTTAGCAAGAAGCTGTGGGGCCACCAGCATCTCAGCAAAAAGCTATAGGGCCACCAGCATATTAACAAGAAGCTGTGAGACCACCAGCATCTTAGCAACAAATACTGTTGTGCACAGATGCTCACGGTCCCACAGCTTCATTGGTTGCTATGGGGTGCCCACCTGCATCCTTGCAACCTGTGCAACCCAGCCATTAGCATCCTAGCAACCAATGGTGCTGTGTGTTGCAAAGCATCTTTGGTTGCTAGGACACAGGAAGCCCCAGTGTTCGGTTGGATTGGGTATTCACTGAACCTGGATTTCCTTCTGGGTTTGGCGAACATCCAAGCAAACCAACCATGGCCATGGTAGATAAGACACCAGCACACACAGGGTTAGAATGCAAATCTCAGTCTAATGTATTGATACAACATCACATAGGTTATATTAAGCCAACATTTCAGGGGCAACGCAGGGTCCCTTCCTCAGGGTGAGACTGTGACCCAATGGCCCATGACCTATTTTACCACAATTGTTTGCAACAAGGACTCCTAATGATTGCTACATTATCCCAGCTTGCTTACTGGCCTCTCAGTGTTGCAGTTTGGAGTGTGTCTAGTGGCAGAGGACTGTGGTAAGGCACGATGGCCTGATCACTAAAACAGAATTGAATATTTTCCATTAGAGCTGGCCGATTGCAGAAAATGCTTTCATTTCCGTTCATCTCTGTCACAGGTTTTTGTTAAAATGCAATTAAAAGTGCCGTGGATTAAAATGAATAGCAGAGGACAATGCCAATCATAGGATGACACACTCCTCACCGTGCAACTTTTTTTTTTGCATCTCTTGGTAGGTTTAATTGCATCAAAATGCACAGGTATGAACAGGCCTTATAATATGTGATTGGAAAGAGGCGTTTTGACACATCATAGGAAAAAAAAAAGCAAGTGGTAGTTTGCAAATTAATATTTTCTAGAAGGTAGGTCATTGACACCAGAGTAAAAACAGACTCATCCTATAAATAGTTCATAGTTGTATAGACACTTCTTCACGTCCTTTGTCTATATATATCGTTTTTTTCTTTTTGGCCGTTGATTCATAAAAAGAAAAAGAAGTAATTGTTACATACTTGAGGTTACGCAAAAGAGCGAAGTGATCGTTTTAATTCCTTCCTCAAACTTCAGTTTTAATAAGTGAAAATGATATCCTTATTTTCAGCGAAGGGCTGTTATAAAATCCTGTCTGTCAAGCTCAGTTTTAAAGCCAGGAAAAACAGACGATCTGCCAAGACCGCGCTATTATACGAGTGAGGAAGAGTGATTTCTATGAAACCGCAGAGCTTTTCTTTAATTTCACACCCGCTGGTCTTCTGGGTCGGCTAAATTTTTAAATAGGTGTTAAAATTATATTAGATCAGTTCCCTTCTTATGAACTTCTCCTGGCTATTGTTCTAATTGTAGTTTTTTAATTCTGGTGTTTTATCATCAAGAGCGCTTGTTTAAAAAGGTTGTGCTTAAGATTGCAGTTTAATAATTGGAGAGGGGCATAATTAAAGGACCTAGCCAAGGATTGGTGCAAAAGTTGTCCATATAGAACTCCACCCTGAAGACCCTGGACTGCCTCTATGAGCAAAGATTGGTGTATTTTATTATACATCAAATGACTAAGTGCCTCTGCACACCTCACCATCACACCTATATGAGCTTATTGGACTTCCAATTCCAAAACCATGGGTATTGATATTGAGTTGCCCCCTCTTTGGGACTATAACAGCCCCCACTTTTCTGGGAAGTAGAAATGTAAGCTGCGGAAAAAATTGGTTCGGTTCGGATATTTCATTATTTCGGAATTCGGATCCGAAATTAAATTCGGTTCGGGTTTCGGATAACGAAATCCGAAACCCGAACTGAATTGAATTTCAGTTTCCGAATTCCGAAATAATGAAATATCCGAACCAATTTTTTCTGCAGCTTACATTTCTACGTATATTCGGTACGACTACCACATAAAACCATATGCATATATTAATATTAAAGCTGAATCTCCTAGACCCGAATTGCATTTGGGAGCTCCCGAATGCCATTCGGGTCTGAGAGCCTCAGCTTTAGTAATATATGTATATGGCTCCCAGATCCGAATGGTATTCGGGATTTGAGTTTCTGAATAGCTTTCGGGAGTTCCTGAATGCCATTCGGGTCTATGAGCCATGTACATATATTACTAAAGCTGAGGCTCCCAGAGCCGAATGGCATTCAGCATTCAGGTTCCGAATTTCCAAATGCAATTTGGATCCCGAATGCCATTCGGGTCTAGGAGCCTCAGCTTTAGTATATGTATATACTGAACACGAATTTTCGTTACAGCATGTGACTTTTCATTCAGATGCATTTGGGATTCAAAAATTCGGATGTGTCCTAATGTCGGAAAATTCATCCGAGTTTATCCGTGGAAATTTGTGCCCATTGAGCCAAGAGAACGATTGGGAGATCAGGCAGTGATGTCGAACTAGAAGACCTGGCCCACAATTCATCTCAAAGGTGCCCAGTAGGGTTTAGGTCAGGGCTTCTTGAGTTCCTCCACACCAAACTCATCAAATTTTGTTATAAAGCTGGTTTTGTGCACAGTCTCATGCTCCATGAACCACTCTTTCACAATTTAAAGCTGATGAATCCTGGCATTGCCATCTTGGAATATGCCCAATGTGCTATCAGGGAAGAAACAATCCATTGATGGAAGAACCTGCTCATTCAGTATATTCAGGTAGGCAGCTGACCTCATTTTGTGGGCACATAATGTTGCTGAACCTAGACCGGACCAACTGAAGCAACCCCTATAGCTTTTACCTATTTGCTTAGCTCAATTACAGGTGGGGGCTTTTTCTTTTGGCCAGGCGGTGTAAATTTATCTCAGACTGAGAACAAAATAATTCTAGCCATTTCCGGGCACACAACATTTTTTTTTTTTTTTTTTTTTAATGATTTTTTCTCTCCCCCAGTCC
>NW_017306274.1:2673641-2678660 GCF_000935625.1 Nanorana parkeri
TTTTTAATGATATCTTCTCTCGCACAGTCCGTTTCACAAAATCAGCAAACCTGTGTTCAGGCATTAGCTCGCCGACCGTATAAACGTTACGAGGGAGGTTTGATGTTGCAGGCGGCAAGTGGTGTTTACTGTCAACCAAATATGTAAAACCGACACAAACCCGTATTTTGTAAAACTGCCAGTCGCAATGAACCTCGATGATTACAGGGTTTTGTCCGATCGGATAATTCAGGCGAGAGGACATGCTTTATGTAAGTTCATCATTACGACGCAGCTGATACGGGCCCCCGTTTTCATTTCCCTGATGAAGGACGCTGATGGCAGTGCTGATACACAGCTTGTGACATGCTGTTTAAACATTGCCCCGACGTAATTGCCCATGTCATGACACATTACATTGACTGCGTGCCCGCAATGTCTCTCAAGCCATCATGGCCCTTTCATGTCGCAGGAAGGATCCAACCACAATTCACATCGCATTTGATGTCTGAATCTGAAACTCCAGATAATAGATCTGTGGTCTGACTCTCTGAGGGAATCAGAAATAAAGGGGGAGAATGACATTTAAAGGGAAGATCTGTAATAACTAGCAGCAATTGCCATCATATTAGTCTATTTAAATCATATTTGCTCTGACATATCTTTCCTGACTATGTACAGCCGAGCGGCGCTTAACGTTGCTGTCTTGCGGCACCGTGGTCCCCGGTCTGATTCCCGGCAGAAACATTGCTTGTTAGCGTGATGTTTAAATGCTCAACCTGTGTATGTGTCTGTGTTTGTTTTTTTCCTTCAGCTCCATGGTTCAAAACTATGATGGTAGGCTACATTGTTACATTGCTGCATAGGTACATAGTAGACAGGTTAGAAAAAAGACACAGTTTCATCCAGTTCAACCTATGGGCAGGGCCGGATTTCCATTTTGGGCGCCTGTAGACAGGAATGGAAATCTGTTTAGCAGGAGCCGGCCCCCTTACCTGCTGCGGCACCCACATACAGTATGCAGAAAAGGACCCCCAGTTGCGTAAGGCTGCCGTAAACGCCTGTCCACATCAGACAGGCGTTTTACAAGGCAGCCTTATGCAGCACCGGGGTCCTTCCCCAGTGTTTGTAGAAGCCAGCAGTACCTGTCTTGGAGCAGGAGAGTGCATTTGGTGCCGGTATCTTGACACAACACCAGGAATTAGGCAGAGTAGGTACCTGTACGCAGCCCCTCTATGGAGAGCACCTGTAGGTACTTGCCTACTCTGTCCAATTTAAAAACCAGCTCTGCCTATGGGACTGATGTGGAGATTTTCTGCCTAGCGTAAATCTGGGCGAATGCCATTCACACTGCAATGCTGGATGGTGTCTTTGGGAGTGGGGTCTTCGGGGGTGTCGGACTACACGCCTGGAGTTTCCTTTAAAAAGATGATGCCCAGGAATGGATGGGGTCCTCGGGGGTGGCGGGCTACATCACTGGAGTTTCCTTCAAAAAGATGATGTCCTGCAATGGATGGGGTCTTAAGGGGTGGGGTCCCCAGGGGGTAGCGAGCTAAACACCTGGAGTTTCCTTTAAAAAGATAATGTCCAGGAATGTATGGGGGTCTTCAGGGGGGGGGCTACACACCTGGAGTTCCCTTTTAAAAGATGATGTCCAGGAATACATGGGGTCTCCGTGGGCGGTGGACTATACCCCTAGAGTTCTCTTTAAAAATATGATGTCCAGGAATGGATGGGGTATTTGAAGGGTGGCAGGTTACATGCCTGAAGTTCTCTTTAAATATATGATGTCCGGGAATGTATGGGGTCTTCAGGGGTGGGGTCTTTGGGGGGTGGCGGCCTTCACACCTGAAGTTTCCTTTAAAAAGATGATGTCCAGGAATGGATGGGGTCTTCAGGGGTGGGGTCTTTGGAGGGTGGCGGGCTACATGCCTGGAGTTCCCTTTAAAAAGATGATGTCCAGAAATGGATGGGGTCTTCGTGGGTGGTGGACTATACCCCTAGAGTTCCCTTTAAATAGGTGATGTCCAGGAATGGATGGGGTCTTCAGGGGTGGAGTCTTTGGGGGGTGGCGCGCTACATGCATGGAGTTCCCTTTAAATAGATGATATCCAGGAATGGATGGGGTCTTCAGGGGTGGGGTCTTTGGGGGGTGGCGGGCTGCATGCATGGAGTTCCCTAGTGTTAATGCATCCCGTATATTGTTTTGCAAAACCAAAAAAAAAAGCATATTACACGCAGCAAAAAACAAAAATAGGCGTCTCGGAATAAAAGAAAGGAAAGGAAGGATGTACATAGATACAAAGAGCTAACAAGGCTGCTTGTTACAGTAATACAACAAGGTTTTCAGCTGTCGAATTTCACGTCAAACCACGCAGAATGTCAGCTGTCACATTTACAGACAGTAACAAACGTATCCCAACCATTATTGTTACACCAGCAAAAAATGATGACCCCCCCCCCTTTCCCACTCACACACTCACCCCCCCCTCCCCATCACTGTCTGCCTTCCCTCCTACCCCACTATTGTCCTTTGTCCCAGCCTACACTCTTATTAATGTGACACTTTCTGTGTCATTAGCCTACACAGACTAGACAAATGACTGACAGATGTCATGTCATGCTGCGGAATCTCATTAAATTAAGGGAAGAAACGGACAAGCTTACACCGTAATGAACCCGCAAAAAAAAAAAAAAAAATCCGAAGAATATGAAAAAAGAAAAAAAGAATATGAATGTAAAGAAAATTGAGACAATAAATAGCTTCATAAATCCATATAACGCAGAGGACCGCGTGTCATAATGTATTATATAATCACAGTCGAGGGGCTTCCCATCGCAATGACTAAAACGCCATTTATTGCTCCCCCGGGCCCTCTCTCCGTTCCCTCTTTCCCCTCCTGGCAATTTTCAGTTTAAAATTTTTATTACTGTACTTGTGTACTAAGTCGATCACTGTCCACCCCGTATTATTGGGAATCTTAATTGCCCACCAGCGATTGTGAGTAAATATCGAGAATAGGCTTCATTTCGCATAATAGACTGTGCTGCGCAAAATGCATTTTGCATTGTTCCGTGGTTTCATTTTTTTTTAGGCGGCATTTCCCTCATTAGGGCGCCTGGCGGGAGTTTTTGGCACCGCGAATACGCGTGTTTGTGGCGGTAGAAAGGAGAAAGTTTAATAGAGACTAGGAAATTAAATCAGTGGAAAAAACATAATTCAAAGCGGAGGTTTTTAGTAAAACTTTTTTGAAAGAAATGGAAACAAATTGGTTTTCTTTTTCTGTTTTTCTTTTTTTTTTAGGCTACAAGCAAACACATTTTTTGTTGTTGTGGATAAATAAGGGAATAGTTAAAGCTGAACTCTAGTCAGATATAAAAAGACACAAATAAATGCAGCTCGGTAATAATAATAATTAATCTGGTGCAGTGGCGTCACAAGAGGGGTGCGGGGGGTGCGGCCCGCAGGGGTGTGTCACCATTGCAGGGGTGACACCAAAATGACTGACAGTCATTTTGGCGTCACCCCCCTCTAAAAAATCGGGCACTTGGCCATGGACTGAGAGCCCAACAGTGTCAGGGGAGAGGATGTGGAGGTCACCTCCTCTCTCTTCCGGCATCCATCACCAAGATGGCCACCAGCAGGCATCATCAGATGATTGCGCGTGCGCGAGGTGACGTCACGCGCGATGACGACGAGGCGGGGTGTCACCCGGTCTCTACCGACCTCGGGACACCCCTACTCTGGTGCATGTGGCAATACCTAACATGTGTGGTGTAAATGTCATTTTCGTACATAGGCTCCCCCAACGTGTGTTAGTATTTGTGTGTTCGCAAGGACAGAGGAATTTACAATTTTTGGGGGTGTTTTTATTTTATTTTGTCTGTTTGTTTCTTTTACTTAAATTCATTGCTATCACACAGCGGAGCTTACAAGTCCCCAATGTGATATCACATTGGAGGCGACAGGATCTCTTTAAGGTGACAATAGAGGTCTGTTAGACCCCTATTGTCATCTTTTCACTGCAACTAAACTGATCAAGCACAGATAGCTCTTGGTCAACTTCTTCCCCAGCTTCTCTAGGTGAGGAATGACAGATGAGAAGCCAGAAGTATTGGAATCAACGTCACTTTCAGGCTTCAGTCAGTGTCGAGGAGATCTGCGAATGGATGTTAGCCGGTGTCTCTCGCTGCTACCTGCCGACACCGGTAAGGCTGGTCCCTGGACCGCAGGAGGGTCAGCAGAGCACGGGATACAAGGTGGTGGAGTGTGGGGTGCTCTTTTTCCTGCTCCATTGAAGTGATCTGGTGGGTTTTCAGCTGCCAGAATCACTTCTGGTGTAAAGCCGACAGTCTACTGCACACAGGTAAGCATAATCCTGGTAGCTATACCACCGGGAGTCTGTTTATTGGGGTCATATGATGTACATTACTGGCAGCAAAAGTTTTAAAGAGTATGTCTAGCCAAAGCTCTTTTAAAGCGGACCTTTACCCATATCTTTAAAATAACAACAAACACACCTTTACAAATGTTTAGTGATGACAATCTACAAACACAGACTTCTAGATAATTGCCGGCTTTGTATTCCTTGTTTCTCTTTTCTTCTCCAGTCTTCTGGCAGTGGCCATGTTTACTAAGGGCAGATTACTAGATCTCCTTTTACTTCCTGGATTTCTGGCACATGTGACTAGACATGTGACTAGGACATGTGACCATGCACATCATCTCAGGGGAGGAGAATGCCTTTCCCTGATTTCTCGAGAGATTACAGATGAGATTTCCCAGCAATGCTCTGCTGATGACAAGGCAATCCCAGTGTGCATTGCTTTGGCAAACTGAAGTCATTTTGCCCTTCCAAAGCAGGAAGTGAATGGTCTGCAAGCAGGGCCGGCCTTAGGGGTGTGCGAGCAGTGCGGCCGCACAGGGCGCCATGGCAACAAGGGCGCCGTGCGGCCGACACAGCTCGTCCTGGGGGGCGGCTTCTCTCCCCCTCACCGCTGGGCGCTGGCCATCCGATATGACAGCGCTCCCTCGTCCGC
>NW_017306274.1:2678670-2696710 GCF_000935625.1 Nanorana parkeri
GACGTGACCACGCTTTTTATATGTTACCAAAAATATGGGTAATAAATGGGTGTGGTTACTGGGGGTGTGGCCACTAAAGGGTGTGGCCACTGAGGGGTGTGGTCACTGAGGGGCGCTGTAAAGCTTTCTCGCACAGGGCGCCTAAAGGCCTAAGGCCGGCCCTGTCTGCAAGTGTAAGTATTTCACAATCACCCTTCTCCACTCTTGACATGTAAAGCTTTTTCTAAAGATTTTTCTAAAGATTTTTCTAAAGATTGAGTACAAAGCCAGTGCATTTTGGGGGCTCTGGCTCCACCACCTTCACCAGCGCTTAAAAATGCCAAAAAAAAGGTTTGTTTTTTTTTGCTTTGCTTTAGCTTAGACCCTTAAAGGGAAGAATGGTTTTAAGACTAGGAAATATATGGTGGTCTCTTAACAATAATGTCTGTATGTTTATACTGTATATATATTGGAAAAATAATAAAGAAATATTCAAATATTCTACAAAAAAATGCCACAACATTGGACACCTGCATATCTTTTCTTTCATTCATATTACACCACTGCAGTATGGCTGTTTGCTCTGAATTGTTAATCTTCAATAAAACTCCAAAAAATGCAACAGCAAAACAATGTATATATTGTTTCATTTTGTCAAAAAGTTTCATTTTGGCTGGAATGTACCTTTAAAACCCATAAGAAAATAAAAAATAAGAAAAAATAGCATAAAAAATATAAAATATTTAGGTGACCTAGAATTTTATCAAGTGAGGTCCTCATACCACTCGTAACAAGACAGAGGCTCTAATCCTTCTCCACTCTGCAAAACCACTTATGTTGGGACTGGAGTGTACCTTTAAAAAAAAAAAAGAAGGATTAAAAAATAGAAAATATACTGTATAGGTGATCCAGAACTTTATTAAAGGAGAAGTATTGGGAGAATGAAATGTACTCTTCACTATACTTGGAGCTGACGTGTGACACTGCAGGTGGCAAATGCCAGCTGTATAGATCGAGAGCTGAGCGATCATGAACCACCGAACGCTCAGCTTGCAGCTTCTCCCTGCGGAGAGCAGTGACTGTCAGCCACCGCCCCACACAGCGATTCTTCTGTCCCCTCTCTGTTTCTACAGTGCTCATTGGAGGGACAGAGAGGGGAGGGGGTTGTCACTAGAGAGGCACAGCCAGCTGTTAATCAGACCCGATAATATCCCGAGCCACAGTTTTCCAACTGCGGCTTGGCTCTGCGCTGTCAGCAAATAGCAGTAGCCCCGTAGATGCTGACTTTGGGTTACAGGAGCACATTAGTAAATATACTCCTGTGACCCAAAAGAGGACTAAAGCCCCCCAAAAAGGTTTGACTTTAGTACTCTTTTAAGTGAGGCTCTCATGCCATTTGTTACCAGACTGCGGTTCTAATCCCTTTTGCTTTAATTTTATTTGAAGTGAGGCTCTCATGCCATTTGTTACCAGAAGTTGGTTCTAATCCTTCTCCACTCTAAAAAAAAAAAAAAAGAATTCTGAGAAAACACTTACATTTGGACATTTGTACCTCTAAAAAATAAAATAAAATAAAAATAAGAAAAAAACATTAAAAAGTATAAAATATAGAGGTGAATTAGAACTTATTGAATGAATGAAGCAGGGAGATCCATCCACTGCATCTCCTGGTTGCAATCCTTCCCCACTCCACTACGAAAACTTTAAAAAAAAAGATAGCTAGAAAAACACTTACATTTGGACAGGAGTGTACCTTTAAATACCATAAAATATACATAAAAAATATAAAATATGTAGGTGATCTAGTACTTTATCAAGTGAGGTCCTCATACCATTTGTTAGCAGAGGTTTTGATCCTTCCCCATTGTTTTATGCAAAAACACTTACATTTGGGCTGAAGTGTACCTTTAAAAACAATAACAAAATAAAAAAGATACAGGTGAGCTAACATTTTATCAAGTGAGGTCTTCTTACCATTAGTCACCGGTTTATGTATTTTTATTTTTCATGTGTTTACACATTGTATTGGGAAGCTCTACACACTATGTTGTATGTGTTATGTGTATATTACAAAGGTGGTTGAGGTTTGCAGATCTCCCCATTTTTGTCTAGATCATCTGGAAAGCCGTGCAACGTTCTGCAGAAGCTCCAGCGCGTCGATATAGGTTAAAAAGTCCGAGGGGAGACGTTACTCCAGCGAGACCCCTTCTTGCTGATGCCGTCCCCAGCCGTAGCGCAGGAATCGGAGAAGTGTAGCTGTTAATAAGGGGATTTGTCAGGAGACTGCCTATTTTTGGCGTACGTCGGTGACAGTCTGCGAATGGAGTCTTTGTCCCTTGGATGTGAACTTATCAGTTAATTACGCTCTCAGAGACTGCTTCCCCTCCTGCCCTGCAAAGTAGTTAGCGCGGAAAAATCCTCTAGGTGCCGTTGGGATAACTGGATTTGTCCCGGCAGCGCAGCGTGTCCTGGTAGCGGCTGGAGATCCTTGCGGCGGCCTGGCGGTGATTGGAAAATTCTTTCTTTCTCTTTCAGACACCTTGAGACTGAGAGCTTAAAATGTTCATTTCATATTGTAGCTACAAATGCTCGGTGACCCCTTTATTGGGTAAACATATCCCACGAAAGGGTACATATGGTCAGCAGCAATACTCGAGGATGATGTGGTCTTCAGAGGATGCTCATTTGGTTTTAAAGTGGACCAGAACTCAAGAAAGGGAAGATTTTATCTTATAGACATGTCAAGGAACAGGTACTGGACAGATACAGGACAGAGAACAGCCAAAAATGTTAATTGTGCCTAAGCAATAAGCTAAAAAAATCCGCTTTTTACTTGAATTTCTCCTGAAAAATAGCAGTGAACATCTGGTGCCTTGAGCCTTATAGCTGTATATCTGCAGTGTGAGATCACCTAAGGCATGCTGCCTCTAACTGCTAGTCTTACCAGATCTGGAGTGAGATTTGATGATGTGCCGTTCAATGTTTTCCTTGCTGGAGAGGTGGTTTTACCTGAGGAGATGCAGTGCAAGGATCTCCCTGCTTCTGCTTCACTCATTCTATGGATCTGTGCTTCCTCTACCTCTCCTGTGCCTTCTTAATCAGTATCCAATCAGTCAGTTTGTCAGACCACCAGTCATCAGGGAAGTAGGTTCGCCTTATGGAAGCAAAGCTATGCCAAGATGGCTGCCTTCAAACAGAGACACAGTGCAGAACAAGACATACATACATACATACAGTACATCAGGTGCAGGAAGTCTACAGGCAATACTGGTGACTGCCTTCTGATTGCCTTTATTGGCACAGTTTCACAGTGTAAGTCCTCTTTAAGTGGTGTAATTTGCACCGAGCAAACTTCTACACACCATTATTCCACCAGCAACTTGAACCAATGATACCAGACAGGATGGATCCTTTGATGTATGCCAAGTTCATTTTTTCTTACCTTTGATTGGCTAGTGTTGGTGACCCCATGCTCATTGTAGCCCCTTAATTTTTTTAGTTCTTAGCCAACATAATTGAACCCAGTCTGCTCTTCTTCTGCTGTAGGCCATCTCCTCCAAGAGTCAATGAGTTGTATATTTGGAGTTGGCCGTCTGCAAACCACCGCTGTAAAAAAAAAAACATATATTGGAGCTGTTGTGGACATCCTGTTGGTTTGAAGTGATCTGGCCATCTTACTCTGGCCTTCCCCAGTTGCATGCTTTGATTTTCTTTGCACCGTTCTTATAAACTCTTGAGACTTTAGTGCATCAACATTCCAAGAGGTCAGCGGGTTCAGAAACACCATAGCCTCCAGCAATCAATCCATGGTCAACGCCGCCTAAATCACTCATACCTTAAATTCTCATAAAAACAGGCTTCTAGACTAAGCCTACATGCTTTGATTTGCAGTCGCATCATTTGCTGCTTTGAGTTTTCCCCTCACTTCCTGTTCTGTTCTGACACCCATAAATAGGAAAGGTGGAGAAATCGGGGGCAACAATAAAACTTTTACAGAGGTTCCTCTCCTTCCCCACTCTAGCCAAAGCTCTAAAATAAGTTCTGACTACAGCTGTTCTTTGACTTCCGAACTACCAGAAGTTGTAGACACTGAACAATATAATGATATCAAATGTAAAATGAAACCTAAGGGACTTTTAAAATAAGAACTCATTTATAGGAATGTGAGGGTTTGTGGAGAAGCAGCTCTGATATTTATCTTTAGAGGTGAAAAGGTGGAGTGTCACAGGCCTCGCAAAGTAGACAAAATGGCTGCTCGGCAGCCAGCGGTGTCCGGCTCGGTCCAGCGACAGCCGCAGCTGAAATCAATAGACTTTATTACCAGTAAGCCAGCACAGATGATAGACGCTTACTGCATTACAGTCAATACCTCAAGTACTCGAGATGAAGATGATATACAAGAATGGAGAACGGCGGATGATGTCAAGATTCTCTACAAACGGGAAATTAAAGTCTTAATTCTTTTTCTGTTATCTTTTTTCTTTCTTTGTTTTTAGATAAAAGATATCGGCTGGATGTAAATAACAAAGAGTATATAAGGCTAGGTTCACACTTAACACAAAATGTGTTGACATACTTTGCGTCCAGTGTTGACTTGCATCGTGTGTCCTATTCATCTGAATGGGCTACACACCAAAAAAGGTGCAAGTATTTTTTTTCTTTTAAAGCAGCACACAGAGTTGTGTGTTACCATGCATTGCATGTGCTGCAATGGCAAAGAAGCTTTGGGGGGACATTAAGAATGAATGACACTGCAGCTTTCCAGCGAGTTCCTGCAGCACCGATGTGTGAACCAACCCTTGTTACAATGTGTAGCTTGGAATTACATATATACACAGGGAAGCCATATCTACTCATCATGTATGCAAGTTCTGTTTTCTACTTTGTAGTCCTACTCAATGGCTGAGTCTTCCCGATCCTCTTATTTCACTGGAAATCTACCAATTGTAATTTGTCTGATTCAAGAGAAGAAATATTGTACAATGTACCTTATATATACATCAGGAAATGAGACTATTCAGATCCCTGATCTCTCAGCCCAGTGCAGACATTTACCCTCTGTTTCCCCCGCCCTGATGAAGAGGAACCCTTGCAGCCCCCAAAACACATTGGCTCACCTCTTTGAATATAACACATCCTGGACATCTACCAGTGGACTGGGGCTTTTATCCTCCAATCCCCTTGCATAATTCCGCAGGGACAGTCAAAATCAAAATCAAAAAAAGTCATTGCGTCATATATGATGAGTCAGAGAAGTGGCACTGTGCATTGCGTCATATATGTGGAGTCAGAGAAGCGGCACTGTGATTGCCAGAGAAGTGGCACTGAGCATTGCGTCATACATGTGGAGTCAGAGAAGCGGCACTGTGCATTGCCAGAGAAGTGGCACTGAGCATTGCGTCATACATGTGGAGTCAGAGAAGTGGCACTGTGCATTGCGTCATATATATGGAGTCAGAGAAGTGGCACTCTGCATTGCGTCATATATATGGAGTCAGAGAAGTGGCACTGTGCATTGCGTCATATATGTGGAGTCAGAGAAGCGGCACTGTGCATTGCGTCATATATGTGGAGTCAGAGAAGTGGCACTGCGCATTGCATCATATATGTGGAGTCAGAGAAGTGGCACTCTGCATTGCGTCATATATATGGAGTCAGAGAAGTGGCACTGTGCACTGCGTCATATATGTGGAGTCAGAGAAGTGGCACTGTGCATTGCATCATGCACATGGACTCAGTAGCACTGTGCAGGGGATCCGTATATAACAGTAAAGTGACATTACTCGAGTGAAGTTTACATTGTGCTGTTTAGCTCCGGCGGACGCCTTTTGGCACCACATTGCGATTCTGCCAGATTGCTGGATAGCCGTCATTTTACATTTACCCAGCATGGGAAAAGAGCAAATGCCTTTTGTGCTGGAGATCCTGGCACTGTCTACTCCACCGAGTGACGAGTGACGAGGACGTGTCACATCGGATCTTCTCTCCATGCGACGGATCAGCGCAAACGTTGTAAATGTCACCTTTTTAATGTGCTGTCACTCCCGCGCTGTTATAAAGGGAATTAATCCTTAACAAATAAACGTTCCTTCCTTTCCCATCACACCCTTTCAGTGCAATTCAATAAAAAGGTAATAAAGCAAAAAAAAAAATGAATATATGTACGCAGTGCGCACGTGTGAAACATCTGTGGCAAGCGATAGCTTTCAGAAATTTAGGGTGAGTGTAAAGAGATCCATGTAGAGCAAAAATATTCAATTAAAGAAAAAAGTTTATTAATAAAGAAGGATTCTTCTCGAAACAAAAAATTTCTATGCAATGACGAGTGGATTGCTTTTGCTGAATTTGATTTTGCTCCTAAATTACCAAATTTATCTTAAAGGAGAACTATGGGGTTAAGGCTTTCCCCCATAGTTCTCCTTAGGGTAACGGGAGGACACAAACTAGCGTCCTCCCGTCACCCTAAGCTCAGTATACAGCTTGCGGTATACTGAGACGCGGTATACTCACGGTATACTGAGACGCCACTGCTACTGCTCGCGGTATACTGAGACGCCGCAGCTGAAGCGGATCCCGACAATTGTGCCGGGATCTGCCCAGCTGCCTATCTAGAGGCAGAGCCAGCTGTACCCGCCCCCTCCCCCGTCCGTTCCGCCAGTCAGCGCTGGCGGATCGGAGCGGGGAGGGGGAATCCAGCCCCTCCCCTGTCACGGCAGAGAGCCGTGACAGGATCGAGAGGTGAGCGAACGCCGGTATGTGTTCCCTCACCTCCCGATCTACTGAGCCGACCTGTGACAGTCTCATTGTCACAGGTCGGCTAGAACTATGAGGTGAGTGAAAAGCACTCGCCTCATAGTTCTCCTTTAATTTTTGCCATGGTGACATTTGCTGGAAAAATCACACATTAGTTTGTATATTATTTTTAAAAAGTGTAAAAAACATTTAACATATTTGTAAAAATCCTGTTTGTATATAAAGTGTGGATTCTTCTCTTCCTCAGTATCTAACCTCATGTGCCCGGCTATCAAGGGGCCATCTCTTGGCAGAAGAACAGGTCCAGGATGGTTGATAAGGGCTTCTGTAACCCTGAGAAGCCATTTATATTCATTGCACACTTGAAGCCAGTCCTTTAAGGATGTCTAAACGCTGGAGGCATTTTTCTGGGCTTCCCAATCATGTGATCGCTGTGTCACATGATCGAGAACCCATCCTATCGACTCCCAATTGTGAACAGTGACTGGAATCTGTCTGTGACAGCTTGGTCACAGTTCTAGTACAAAGCAGCAATGCCAGCCATGTGCATATACAGTATCTGGTGGCACGGCATAAAGCTAACCGCTATGCACCACATATACTGTATGCATGTAGCTGGGGTTAAGGAGTTAAAGGCCACCAAAAGCCACCTCAATTTCTCTTTACCCTTTGGTGTTTATGTACAGTATTTTACCAAAATGGTAACATTTTGCTAAACGTTCACATTTTTGCAGAACATTTGTCAAAGCTCCTGAGGGATCCCCAGCAGGAGGAAGGAAGTCCTGAATACTCTATATAGATCTTTATTATGACTAGAGGGATCCCCAGCAGGAGGAAGGAGGTTCTGATTCCTCTATATAGATCTTTAGTTATCACTAGAGGGATCCCCAGCAGGAGACAAAAGGTCTTGATTTCACCATATAAAACTTTAGTAGGACCTAATTTAGGATCCTGTGTCCAGTTCTGGAGACCTCACTTACAAAAACAAATTGATAAGTTAGAACATGTACAGAGACAGGCTACAAAAATGGTGAAAGGTCTGAGGGATAAAACATATCAGGAGAGAATGCAGGAACATACTATGGATGATCTTAATGAAAGAAAGGAAAGCGAAGACATGACTGAAGTCTTTAAACACATGGAAGGTATGAATTAGGTTCAAGAGGGCAGAAGCTAAGATGGAGAACAGAGGAACATGACCTCAAACTAGCAGGAAAAGTTCAAAAATGACCTTAGAAAGTATTATTCTTGTAGAAGTTAATTCTTAGAACGGACTTCCAGCAGAGGTAGGGAGTCGGTCAGCATTAAGTGGATTTAAACATGCTTGGGACAACCTGTAGATCTACACAAAAATTTTTTTTTTTTTAAACCAAATACCAAAACAACATTAAGGGCAGACTTGATGGACCATTTGGTTTTCTGCTGCAACTCATCTATATTTAGGTCTTTCCAGAAGTACTTAGCATAATCAGGGGTGTCCCTAGCATAATCGCCACCTGAGGTGGTCACATTCCAGGTGGGGGTTTGATGGTGTGCTGGTGGTGCACTGTTCAGAGTCCTGGTGGTGCACCACCAAGCTCTAGCCAGCGTTCCGCCCAGCGCACTAACATCACTGGTTGCCGGGAGCTGAGTAGGACACTCTGGCCGACGGTCAGCCCAGCTCTCTGGATTACTGGTTGCCTGGGATGAGCGAGACGCTCTGGCCAACGTTCTGTCCAGCTGTCAAGAGCCGGGCGGGAAGCCGACTAGAGCGTCCTGCTCAGCTCTTGGCAATTAGTAGCGTCAATAGCTGCCAGGAACTGAGCTGGACACCAGCCACAGCATCCCAGGTTGCTAAGAGCTGGGAGGAGCGATGTCTATGGCCCTTACCCATCCTCCTGCACAGCTCTTAGCAACCTGGGATCCTCTGGCCACCCACGTGACCCAAAGAGATGCCGCCTGAGGCCCTGAGCATGATTAGTTAGAGATAAAACTTTTGAGACTCACCTGCAATTTGGGATTTTCCTCAATAAGAGTTAAACCTTTTTTTTTACTTTTACCCAAAAACTAAAAAAAAGTGACTTTGCGAGCTAGGGACCCTGTGCCAAATTTGATCTTGAAGAGCAAATCTGAGAAGATTGGAGAAGATTGAAAAATGTCCCTGCTCTCCTCCCATAGTGAAGCTACAGCCACCTCCAAAGTGGACTAACATATCTTCCTCCTTGTGTCACCCTCATTCTCCATGACCGAGCCACAACTCCGTGTCAGAATTTGGGCTGAAACATAAGATCAAAAGTCTACAGGAAATGTTGTGTTTGAAGGATGAAATCCACCTCTTTAACAACCCCGGTGGCAAGCGCGTCTCTGAATTTTCAGATGAAAACGCTTTGTACATTGTGCTATTCCTTGCTGATAATAAATCATTAGAGCCTTAAACACTTCTTCAGCTCAGAGCCTCAGTCACAAATTATCTTGTCATTCCGACCAAAACATTCTCCGAAAAGGCTTGACAAGTGCGAAAACCCAGACCATGAAACCGTGTGTTGTTGTAAAAGCAAGACTCACAAATGTCAATTAATTAGATTAAGGGGCTACTTTTGGTTTTGCTTTTGTTGCCAAATAACCCTTGAAATATGCGGAGCTGAGTAAGTCTGCGTGATAAAGTAACTCGTCCATGTTAAAAAAAGAAATAATGACAACGGCGACAAGGGGGTTAGGCGAGAATCGGGAGCCTGGTATGAAATTATCTCATGTGCTCCAGGGTCGCACAGAACTTCAGTCTGGGTTCTTAAAGCTGAACTCCGTGCCTTGCCTTCAGTCTCGCACAGTTGTACCGGCTCCTCTACTGGACTGAAATTGCTTCCTCTGATTTCACTGCACACTGTGAGCTTCTCCTCATTAACCTCATTTCCTGGCTGGAGGACATACAGCATCATCTAGTTCTGTCCTTCCCAATCTGACTGTCCCTGGCCCGCCCCTTTCATTCATTGGATTTTAGTTCTTTCAATGATGGAGGCTCAGCATGACATGTGGCCATTACAAAGGGTATGGGCTGCAAATGGAATGCCCACACCTCCAGACTGACATCCACCCATCAAGGCGTTTTATATTTGCATAACTCCTCCCATGCACCAGTCCACTGCTTGCACTGTAAGTGCTTGGACATAAATGTAAAGAAATACTTTGCTGGGCCATGTATATATATATATACTCTTTCTCGTCCTCTTCGTTTTCTTCTTCTTCATTAATTAATTTAAGAATTGTGTATAAATAAATACCGAGTTGCATTAATTTGTGTCTTTTAAATTTGCCTGGAGCTCGGCCTAAAACATTTGCATGGCCATGTTTTTTTTCTACATTTGCAGGAGATCCCCTTTAAAATGTCTTCTCTTAAAAAGGGCCCCCGCAGAGACACACCCTGCCTGTGCGTACAGTAAGTTCTGAACAGTAACAGAACGTTCCGTTATTATGAATGTGTTTCGGGGACAAAGTTGAAGCTAATAATTGTGTTCCTTGTCTGACCGAACAGATTTACAATCCTCGACTAGCAGATTCTCCGTTACTGGCGAAACCACAGCAGCTGCTCGGCGGTTTCCAGGTGTTCTGCATATGTTTGCCATTACAAGGTTAAAGAGAGGCGGGAGGGGTTCACAAACATCGTTCACTGGAAAGCTGTCACTGGGAAGGTGTGGGCTCTCTACAATGTCGGCCAGAAGCTCCGAGCTGGAACGCGGCGACTTTCCGTACAGACCAAAGTCGCCTTTTTTCTCCCCAATTTAAGCCTTATTTATGGGGGTTCGGTTCAGAATTATAAGCCAACTCTTCTGCCAAACCTCTAAATATACTATTGGAATACATACGTGTAAGCTGTGTTATCTATCAAGGGATTGTATATTCACTTCTAGGGGTCCTGGTTGGTGACCTCATTGCTCTTCAGCGTAGTTGAGAAGCACAGCTTGGTCATTGACCCGCCCCCAGCCTGACGGTGGACAGTGAAGGAGCTTTGGAAGCTAAGGAGCTTGGAGAGCAAAGAAGCTGCATGAGATAGATCACTCTGCTCTCCTCCTGTCAACAAGGACTGATGGTGGACAGGGAAGGAGCTTAGGAAGCAAAGGAGCTAGGAGACTAAAGAAGCTGCATGAGATAGGTCTCCCTGCTCTCCTCCTGTCAACAAGCTCCCAGAGTGACATTTACACTTTACTGGGCATTTACATTAGTCCCCGCCCACATGCATACATACAAGGTCCCTATCCCACATGCATACATACTGTACAGGGCCAATTAACCTACCAGCACGTCTTTGGAGTGTGGGAGGAAACCCACACAAGCACAGGGAGAACATGCAAACTCCTTGCAGATAGGGTCCTGGCTGGGATTCGAACCAGGGACCTAAAGTACCTGCCCAGGTCTTTGTTCTGGCACCTCCTGTTATAGGGTGACATTGATCTCTCCCTGTCTCTTAAATGTGCTCCTATGTTGTCACCCTGTCACGTGGGCTTAAACACACACTACCTAGTTCATGGTCTACTGTTGTCACCATCAGGAAACCCACCCTAAGAAATGCAGTGCAGCCATTGCTGAAGGGCACGTAGAGAGGTAGTGGCTGCAAAGAGGCTTCAGGAACTTTGTTGCAGTTGGATGCAACAAATGATAAAAAGTAAAAACGCGTATTTTATCCAGTGGCGGAACAATCGCCATAGCAATCCAGGCTGCCACTATGCAGCCCGGGGCACAGGGGGGACCAGCCAGGACATCCCCCTGATTCAGTGCGGGCCACCTGGGTCGCTATGGCATATCAGTGACCTGTCAGTGATCAGTGATCTGTGCAGCGGCGCACTCCTCCTCACAGCCGCTGCTGAATCAGTGACAGCCAGCAGCCGAGGAGAAGGCTGGACCCGTCGTCAGCAGTGAAGGAGGAGACAGGGCCCGCTAGCGACCGTGGACGAGGAGGAGGCAGACAGCGGATCGGGACTGACAGGTAAGAGGGTTTGACCAGCCCACCTGAGACCCTGCAGAGCCCAACATAGAGAGTCTACGGTGAGCTCTCCAGGGTCACTCTCAGGTGGGCTGTTTGGCATATCAGGTGGGCGTAAGTAGAAATTCACAGGGCCCCATCTAAAATTTTGCTATGGGGCCCTGTGATTTCTAGTTATGCCCCTGATTTTATCTAATAAAAATGTCAATTGTTTATGATACACAGTTCTCTAGCAAATTAAATGTAATTGAGTTAGCTCATCCTTCCCTTTCACAGGATGAGTTCTACAAAATGCTAATATCACATCCAATTCAGGTACAGACACTTGCTGCATTAAACAACTACAATTAATGATTTGTAATAAATCCAGAGCTGCATTTTTATAAGTTGGGCTTTAAGGGATTGCATCATTATTCAAGGGATATCCTTCTTTTCAGCTAGACCCGGGTTCCACTTTAAGCCGCATTCCTGTCTGAAGACTTGCTCAGTGCGAGAACTACGCCTTATTGCCGTCTGAGAAGGAGTGGAGGATTGCACCCCTTGTCCAGGCGCTCCGCTCGCCAATCAATAGCTGCAGAGCAATAATGACTTTATTAAAATGTCACTTTGTTTCAGTTAAGCCGACAGTAACCAGATGTGCCAGGGTCTCGGTAATTTAAACCACTTCCAGCGCCTCTCCATGGCCTGTTTCCTGTAGCGTGCTTTAAAACTTGCGTGTAAGAAGAGATGTCAGACTTCAGCTGCAACCAAACAGCTTAATACAAGGCTGGAACACCTAAACTGTATGGCCAAAACATCTGTAGACACTTGACCATCACACCTACCTATATGGCCACACGTGTGAGGACACCCCTCGTAGTTCGGTCTCCAGTGATGGCACTCTTAGTACTAGACATTTTAGACCAGGGGAGGCAAGCTGTGGCCCTCCAGCTGTGGTGGAAACTACAAATACGATAATGCATTGCCTCTGGGAGTCATGCCTATGGCTGTCAGAGTTTTGCAAAGTCTAATGGGATTTGTAGGTGCACCACAGCTAGAGGGCCAGAGTTTGCCAACAACTGTTTTAGAAGATTGTAGACTTCCAACCCAGTTTGGTGAAGGCCCTTTTCTGTTCCAGCATGACTGTGCCTCTGTGTACAAAGTCAACTCCATAAAGACATGTTATGGTGAGTCCGATGTGGAGGAACTTGAGTGTCCAGCACAGAGCGCTGACGTCAACCCTACTGAACACCTTTGGGATGAATAGGAACGTTGATTGTGAGCCAGGTCTTCTCATCCAACATCAGTACCTGACCTGACCCACAGACACTCCAAAAACATGTGAAAAGCCTTCCCAGAAGATTGGAGACTGTTATAGCCACAATGGGAGGCGTGCGTGCGTGTGTGTGTGTGTGTGTGTGTGTGCGCGCGTGGGGGGGCAACTCCATATTAATGTCCATGGTTTTGGAATAGGATGTCCAACAAGTACACCCAATGGAAATAGACATTTGAAACATATGTGAACAGGGAACATTGGCAATC
Source organism: Nanorana parkeri (assembly GCF_000935625.1). Taxonomy (NCBI): domain Eukaryota; kingdom Metazoa; phylum Chordata; class Amphibia; order Anura; family Dicroglossidae; genus Nanorana; species Nanorana parkeri. The sequence goes on from NW_017306274.1 coordinate 2,691,878, forward strand.
TATTAAAGGTGATATTCTTGCATAAGAACAGGATTTTTTTTTTACTCCTTTCAATAATGTATTCAACAAAAATATCACTAGATGTAATGGTGTACTGTGGAAAAAGTAAGTACGCTCCCTGGACCTCAGCAGCTGGTATTGCCCCCTCTAGCAGAAATTACTTCTTGTAGGCGTTTTGTTTAACTGTCCACCAGTCTCCGACATCAAATTTGTGACCACTTCTCCATGCAGAATTCCTTCATTTGAAGGATATGTTGTGGGTTTCCCTGTATTATCTGCCCATTTCAAACTCTACATATACAAATTCAATGACAATCAAATCAGGGCTGTGACTAGGCCAGCCCATAGCCCCCTCTTTTTCTTTCTGAGCCATTCCTTGGTGGATTTGCTAATGTACTATGCATCATTATTCTGCTGAAAGACTGATTTCTCATTCAACTTAAACTTTTCATAGGTGGCCTCACAATCTCATCAAGCACACATTGATATGATGCAGAATTCACAGTTGACTTGATGACCGTAAACTGATCAGACCCTGAAACATCAAAGCAAACACAAATCATGACATGTCCACTACCACCCGTTGCAGTTGGTATGAGGTACTTCATCTGAAATACTATATTTAGTTTACAGGCAAACATGTCTACTGTTACCAAGCAACTCTATCATTGATTGATCATATTTTTTCTGAAGGCCTGGTCTTTGTCTTCAGGTTCAATAGCAAACTATAGTCTTGCTCTAATGTTCTTTTTGGACAAGAGACACCAGTTTCTTAACACACCTCCAATGCAGGTTGAATTGGTGTCATCTCTTTTTGATTGTAGATGCATGCACTTTGACCCAACTGTTGCAACAGTTCTTTTGGGGTTCTTGGAAACTTCTTTTAGCATCAAACGGTCAGCTCTTGGGCTGAATTTGCTGGGCCGGCCAGTCCTGGACAAATTAGCAGTTGTTTGACATCAACACCACTTGTAGATTATTTTCCTTATAGTAGAATGATTAATTGCAAATAACTTGGTGATCTATTTAAATCCCTTGCCAGACTCATAGGGATCCACAACCTTCTTTCTGAGGGCCTTAGAGAACTCTACTGATCCTGGCATGATCACTCCACAAACGTCAATATTATTATTATACAGGATTTATATAGTGCCAACAGTTTGCACAGCGCTTTACAATATAAGGAAGACATTACAATCACAATACAATTCAAGACAGATGGAAAGGAAGGCCCTGCCCCTGAGGGCTTACAATCTAAAAGGGAGGGGGGAAGTAATACATGAGGAGGTAGCTGTGTGGGGATGGGGTGAGAAGAACCAAGATCACGTGCATTTGCACAGCAAAGTCTTTTTGTTGCTCGTAATCTCTCACATTGAGTTGTTGAACAACCTGCATTTTGTATGGATGGAATCTTAAATCTCTCTGTAAAATGGTTCTCACTGATTCACAAATCAACCCTAACTCCCTTGCATGTCTTCGAGCAGACCGTCCCGGGGTCCTAACCAGTGCCTCTCTCACCCTTGCAATGTTTTCCGGCGTCCTTGCCGTGCGGGCGGGGCCTGTTGGTTTCTTGTTCATAATTTTTCCGGTTGTTCTGAAATGTTCAACCCACTTGAGGACCGCGTTGCGACCGAGAATGGCCCCGCGTCGACCAACATTGAATTCTCGACGAAATAGCCGCTGTGTTGCTGTGATAGACTCACCACTTCGAACAAAGCTGTCGTAAGCCAACAATGTTGTAATGTACATTGCTTAATTGTGACTAAATTGGCATTCAAGTGGGGGGGGGGGTCTTGGTGATTGGAGGGGGACAGCTCGTCCCCCTCCCATCACCACTTACTGTGTACTACCTGTTCTAAAAACGTCCGACTCCCATCGGTCACACTGTATATCTGAGGTTTAAATAAGACAGGTTCCATCGGCATCTCTCTAAGGAAGTTCTAACTATCGGCACCTAACTTGGAACACCAGGTTACAATTTCATGGATTTGAAAGGGTTATAAATGTAGGGGTGTATTTCCTTTTTCCATAACAAAAAAATCTGTATCGTACCGTACCATGCTTAATAAAAAGTGCAAAAAGATATGTAATTGTGTTTGGATAGCCTAGTAACCCAGGTAACCCTAGCAGACCACATACCCAGACCCATGACCTCCAGGGATTGGTGGTAGACATGTGCGATTCGTTTCGTTCCGAATCAAAATTCGGACAAATTTTCAGAAATTCAGACTTTTGGACACATTCGAATTTCTGAATCCGAATGCATCCAAATGTGTCCGAATCCAAATGTTATTTTCCGCATTTCGGATCCTATCTGAGTTTCGTTCAAAAACTAAACAGAATCGGACATGTGACTTTTCTGGCCAATCAGATGTGTTTTTTGGTTTAATGCATGCAAATGGGTCTGAACACGAATTTTCGTTATGGCAACATGGAAGCCATATACATAGTATATGGCTCCCATGTTGCCGTAACAAAAATTTGTGTTCAGTATATACATATGATACTAAAGCTGAGGCTCCTAGACCCGAATGGCATTCGGAATCTGAAATTCTGAATCGCATTCCGGAGCTGCCGAATGCCATTCGGGTCTGGGAGCCTCAGCTTTAGTAATATATGTATATGGTTCCCAGACCCGAATGGCATTGGGGAGCACCCGAATGCAATGCGGAAATTCGGATCTCGAATGCAATTCGGGTCTAGGAGATTCAGCTTCAGTATTAGTATCTGTATATGGTTTTCTGTGGTATTCGTAAACTTATCCAAAACTAAAGAAAATTCGGTTTTCGTCTGAATCTGAAACCCGAACCGAATTGAAGGGTGAAGAGTTTGGAGAAGGCAGGAGAAGTGAACAATCTAGGACAACATAGCTGAACTGGAAAGTGAGCTGAATTGGAGAATGTTTCCAAATCAGCTATGTTGTCCTAGATTGTTCACTTCTCCTGTCTTCTCCAAACTCTCCACCCTTTTGTGAATAACCCTGTTAGTATGCATGAACTTAACAACAATAAATATATCTGTTAGGTCCACTTTGAAGGTCGTTTTGAGTTCATCTTCTCAGTTCAGTTAAAACCACGTTGACACTTTGCACTAAGGTTCTCGGTCTGAACCCGTTTGTAAAGTGTACATTTTTGTAACTATATATAATTTGCCTGAAGTGACTCTTTTCATTTTCCACCCATCATAAAAATAATAAGAATAAAATAACATTTCGTCAACGGGCGCTCTCGATCGTCTTGCGCATGGTCAACGATTTTCGCTCCCTTTCGTCTCTTCTCTGCTGTGTCATTCTGTATAAATTCACGTTTCCGGCCCAGCTTCCTTAAGTCACTTAATCCGCAAAAAAAAAAAAAGGAAAAGGAAGCCTTTAACTCCAGCGTCTCCGTCCGTCGTTAGCAGCGATTAGGCTCCCGCCAGGGCGCACGGGTCCGGCAGGGTTAATGGCTCTGTCAAAACAAGGCTTCAGAGCGGCTTGATAGGGACGAGGACTGATCAAACTGTCACCAACTCAGTTTTCATTAGGCTGTTCCTCTCTGTTAGACTAGCCAAGCAGAAGAGCTCAAACACATGCACAAATTAAATCGACATCCAAATTCAGCCAATATACAAAGCAATTTAAATGATATTCATTAGAGCGATGACAAGCCCTGATGAGCCTTTCAGGATCTGAGTCCTTCAGCTTTTCGCCGATTCAGTCTGATGGTCACTGAGGCAGAACTGTCGAGACTGTACCTCCAGGTTTAAATGAGAACTCTGGCGACAGGGGGGAAGAAAAATTAAAGAAGAGTTCCAATCTTAAGGTAAGACAAGGGATGGTTTCATCAGTTGAAGGGCCAATGAAATTAGTCTACATTACCTATTGAAACCTTGGCCTTCATTTTTTTCCTGCAGTGTGGAGATGTTCATCCATGGACCGGAGACTGATGCCCCGAGAAAGTTTGTGTCAGCGCCCACCTTTATCAATTACTTACGGCCAACTGTAATCCCAGATAACACATGAAGCAGAATGAGGGAGGGACCTGGCACATGGTGGGGTTGTTTATTCCTGGTTCAGAATTGCTCAGCAATGGCAGGACATGACGGACGCCACAGGTCCCTTTTTTTAATGCCTCACTTACTTCTTCCTTAATTTCTTCCTCCCCTTAATCCATTCTTACTCCTTCCCTTTCTCCGTGCTTATATTCCTTTCTTGTCTTTCATTTTTTCATCCTTCCTTTCTTCTTTCCTCCCTCCCTCCTTTCCTCCCTTCCACCTTCCTTCCTTCCTATCTTTTTTCCTCCCTCCCTTCTTCTTTTCTTCTTTCCTCCCTCTGTCCTTTCTTTTTTTCCTCCTTCCCTCCTTCTTTCCTCCCTCCCTCCATCCTTTCTTACTTCTTTCCTTACCTCCTTCCTTATTTTCTTTTTTCCTTCCCTCAATCCCTCCCTCCTTACTACCTCCCTTTCTTTTTTAATCCCTGCCTCCTTCCCTTTTTCTTCCCTCCTTCCCTCCCTCCTTCCTTCCTTTTTTCTTTCCTCCCTCCCTCCCTCCCTCCCTCCCTCCCTCTTCCCTCCCTCCATCCCTCCTTCCTTACTTTTTCCTTCCCTTCCTTCCTCCCTGCCCCTCCTTCTTCCTTCCTTCTTTACTTAAAGCTGAACTCTAAATTGAGCAAATATTGTCTAAATACAAGAGTTGTGTAGTAATCCAGTGTGAAACATTTCTTTTCTGCAAGTTTCCTGTAATGCAGAACTGTCACTGCTGCCCTCTCTCCTTGTGCAAGGTGACTGGTCCTGTCCAGCGGTGTATTTAACTCTTGTGCTGCCCTAGGCAAGGCAGCAACGCCGCCCCCCCCCCCCC
>NW_017306274.1:2696965-2708063 GCF_000935625.1 Nanorana parkeri
CCCCCCCCGGACAGACCCTGCGCTGCTTCACCGACAGGACACCCCCATCCACCCTCCCCGGCTTACGGACTCACCGTGAATCAACGCCGCCCGCCGTCTGCACGCAATCAACGCCGCCGTCTGTCACGCCGTCCACTCTCCAGGCCGACGGTCCGTGTCATCCCATCCGTGATCCGCGTGAGTAGTATCACCCGGGGTGCCGCTCTCTGCCGCTCCAGGCAAACGCCTTGTTTGCCTCGCGGCAGATACGCCCCTGATCTTGTCCCGCCCTCTCCTGTAGTTTTCTGCAGGCACCGTGTAGTGGGTGGAGCTTTTGGGTCCCTCCCACAGCTCTGCTATGTGCACAGGCTATGCACTGCACAGTGATGATGTCAACACTACTTTTACAAGGTAATTACTCATTGTCTCTTATTTCTTCCCTCTTTCTTTCTTTTACTTTCTTTTCCTTATTTCTTCTTCTTCCCTCTTTCTTTGTTTGTTTCTTTCTTTCTTCCTTTCTTTCTTTTACTTTCTCCCCCTCTCACTTTCTTGCTCCCTCATTTCCTCCATCCTTTTTTTTCTTCCTTCCTCCCTACCTTTCTTTCTTCCTACCTTCCCTTCTTTCTTCCTGCCTCTCTTCTTCCATCTCACTTCCATGCCTTCCCTTTCTTTTTACATCCTTCCTTCCTTCCTTCTTTCCTTCCTTCTTTTCTCCCTTTCTTCCTCTCTCCTTCCTTTCTTCTGTATTACATCCTTCCTGCCTTTCTTTCCCCCCTTCCTCCTTCTCTCTCTGCCTTCCCTCCTACCTTCCTTCCCCCTTTCAGCTTATACATAATTGGATACTTTTGCCTTTACATTTTATGGACAAGAAAATTAAACAGAATTTCATTTTCAAGACAATTTCTCTCTCTCCTGGCGGGAAAGGTCACTAATTTACTGTTATGGTGGTTATAAATGTGTCCCCGGTTTCCTGCCCCATAAAATAGATCTGCCTTATTACTAGTAAGTGAAATTAGGCATTTTACTGGGTTAATTTTATTGGCTGGGAAAAAAAAATCTGCTTTTTATCTGGCGCTCCCCTATTTATGCCCCCCGGGCCGGTATCTATTCTCAATGTTTCTTCGTGGAATTCCAGGAAAGGCTCCTTTGTCATCGAGATTAGACCTTAATCGCACCCACCTGGGCAACTTTTACTGAGATTTGTTTTCATGGCTACAAACCTGAGGTGACACAGTTTCCACTGTATGGATCATAAAGGGAACAGACAGAGAAATTGGTGTAACAAGCTGAAAGGAAAGAGCCACTTATACTAGAAAAAAGGATCTGACATCCACATTTCAATCTGCAGCCATTGAGATTATCTAAAAACCAACCAAAATTATGAATCTTGCTTACTTGCAATATACCAATGATCTTGTGATCAGCAGACAGCAGAGCCAGGGCTGTGATCTTTTTTTCACTGCACTTAAGCAACATAAAGTGGAACTAGTCCCAGTGGCCTCACAAGGGGGGTGCGTCCAGCACCCGGGTGACACCATTGGAGGGGTGACACCCCCCTCTGAAAAGTCAGGCACTCGGTCATGGACCGAGCGCTCGACAGTTTCGGGAGAGAGGAGGGGACCCGGCAGCATACCTGATCCGGGCCGCGTGACTGTCCCCTCCTCTCTCTGCCGGCGTCCACCACCAAGATGGCAGCCGGCGGGGTATCAATAAGATCGCTGCGCGTGCGTGATGACGTCACGGCGGGGTGTCACCCGGTAACCGCTCCGGGTGACCCCCGACCTCGCGACGCCCCTGAGTAGACTCACAAAATTCTTGGTCTCCCAGGACAGTTACTTTCAATACATGCCAACTGTCAAGGTTGCCAGTGTGCTTAATTTAGCTTTCAACCAAACTTTCAAGCCCAAAAATGGCTGGCGCCATAGCTGATCACATGTGCAGCACCATGGCAATTGCAATCCAAACAGAGGCTAAGATGGCACCTTCCTTGGCTATAATGGATTAGAGGTTGTAGTTACGCTTTAAGCAGTACGGTTAAGCAATACCTGCTTGGTCACCAAACTGCCCTTTAGCCTGCTGATTGGAGAGTGAAGCAGCAACAGTGCACTGATGGGATCATTATTCTCCGCTCTCTCTATCTGTCAGAATGTTTAAGCGTAAGACTGGCATCTTTGTGCAGTAGAATGTAATGGACTCATAATGCTGTGCCTCCCTCTCCCAGTTTTCATTTTGCTATGCAGAGGATTGCAATAGCTAATATAAAGATAGATTCGGGTACCAAAGATTGAACAATTATGAAGCCCAGTGGTGGTCGATCAGTTATTGTTCCCCTTTCTACAACGAGCCGGGCCCCACACTAAGTTTAGGAGCAATGTTGTAAAAGGGCTCCCAACTACAGGGGTTAGAGCAGTTGCAACTACAACTAGATGCCAAGGAAGCTGCCAACAGCCTGAGCTCAATGGCGCTTTACTATTGTCTCCAATACATGGTCATGTGACACCACATTAGATGTGATCAAGAATACCAATAAGATTTGTTCACACTGAACACCTATAATTTGAATACACAGACACAATGTTATCTGGACTGAATTACTATTTGTATCAATGCATATAATAAAATTAAGTATGTCAGGTAAGCATTGCATGCAGACTAACCTGAAAATATTTCCGCTCTATAAACATTTTCTGTGGAAAAGTGGGAAATATGTTCCTGAAGCAAGGATAGAAAGAGAGACCTGGAACAAATGAGCCTGAAAGCATGATCGAAAAGGCCTACATGACTAGGCTTTGGGTGGAAAGGGGGGTAGCCACAATTAGGGTTGGGACAGTTTTGATTGGAAAATGGTGTAAGGTGATGGTACTTATCTAACAGGTTAGTAAGAGCTGGCCTGGAAGGGCTTTGGCAATTGTCAGTGGGGTGGAAGAACAGACAGTCAATTTGAAGATATTTGATAGTAGTTGGCTTGGATACATCATGGAAGCTGTCTGAGATCTTTAAAAGTGGCCCTCTTGGCGAGGTAAAGGTTTGTGTAGGGTTTCCGTCTTCATTCAATGGGGTCTAGTGGCAGTAAACTCAGTGTACTTGTGCCAAAGGCTGTGTCTGTAGACAACTCAGTGGGCAAAAGACCCATGAGGAGCTGTGGTGGGCCTATCAGAGTGGTTGCTGGCAGATTTAAATGCATTTTTCTAGATCTAACTTCTAGGACCTTAGATCCATGTTTTTATTTCCTGTTTTGCTGTTGTGTTATGTTGTATTGTATATGTTTTCCGGGTGCTGGTATGTAGGGTTGGTGTTGTTAAAAAATTGATAGGCCCTGTCTCATTAGGAATTTCCTAATCAAGGCAAGAAATATTTGGATGCTATGATTCCTAAAAAGACTATGACATTGTGAGCGCAATACTAGCCCTGCTCCAGGCACAATAGTACCCTCTCTCCTCTATATGAGCAGCCTCATGGCTTGTCCTGCACATCCATTTAATCCACAAGAATGGCTAAGGCACACCGAGAAATGGTACTACAACATACTTTAATGTTCACAGTACACTGGATAGAGGAGCTTATGCACAATGTGCTGTTGAACAATGGCGTGCCAAAGGAGGAGTTTATGCAGCGTGTGCGGTGAACAATAAAGCTTGTTGTGGGACAATCTTTGTGGGTTACAGGGTGTTTTTTTAGTACTGACTGATGAAGTGTAAGAAACTGGTGCACATGCTTAATTTTGATTTTTAGATTGGCACAAGTCATAAATAGTAATTGTGCATTAAAGTAGACCTGTTACTGTGCAAACGTACATAAACTGGCTCCTGGATTTAGGAGCAGGTATTCTTGAGTCCTTTATAGATCTTTACAAAGTACCTTGATTTTGATCTTAAAAACAAATATTAAAGCCTCTGGGCAGTGATAGTTGGCCCATCCCTCTCATACCTTCTTATTAACCACTAAAGACACATTTCAAAGAGATGTGACCATTAGAAGGTGCAGCATGCAGAGTACATCCATTGAAACTGCTAGAAAATGTCATTATTGGCATTGTAGAAAGTCTTAGGATTCGGAGCCCTCATAAAACTCTTCAAAATTACATACAAAATGCTTGCTTGTATGGCCCTTTGACAGACTGTCCCACCCCAGTTGTCACCATGAGATCGTTGTAGTCAATCAGCCTTCCCAGATTGGGCATATATAGAGAGAATTTGAGAAGGCTATGGGGTGGTGTGTAGTGGTTGTGCAGGAGAGGATCTCACTTAGGAGAGACTCTTCTGAAAAGACAACTGGTTTACTATTGATACGTGAGACCTTGGGACTTGGGCACCCCTCTGCTCCCATAGCTCGGAGCAGACTTTGAAATGGGAAGGAAAGAGATTTTTGGGGGCTCTGAGTTTCGTTGATGTTGTGTCATGTTGATGTTGAAGTTGGATGTACAGTACATCCTGGTTCATGTTGTAAAGAAGTTAACCAAGTAAAACTTCACACTCATGCAACCACACGTAACTCCGGGCTCATGTGGGTTCCAAGATAATTCTCTGTGGCTGGTGAAATATCTCTGTCTAATCTAGGGCTGGGATTGAGACTCAAGTGCTTGGCCTCAGGCAGAACCCTTCTGTCGGGTAGTCACTATCTGTGAGTGCTGGATTGCACACTCACGAGGTGGCTGTGTAAATTGGGAGCCGATACACCCTGTGTGAGAGGTATTGACCTGGTAAGACATCATCCTCTGTGTCTCTGCAAGGGCTGAAAATAGGAGAAGAATGTGAGTCATTTGCCGGTGAAGAGTGGGTTGGTAATGTCAACATGGGTGGACTCAGTGCCAGAGAAAGGCCAATGGGCCCTGTGTCCATAGAAAGTTTCTGACTCATTGGTACAGAATTAGCCGGAGATAAGTAATTGGCTGTGTGCATAGCCAGAGGTCAGGACCCCCTTTTACAGGGTGGTAGCAAGCCCCTGTAACATACCTTTTGTATCTGTATCTGCAGATGTGACATGTCTACATTCAGTGGCGTCACAAGGGGGGTCCGGCCCACACCCGGGTGACACCATTGCAGGGTGACACCAAAATGACTGACAGTCATTTTGTTGTCACCCCCTCTAAAAAGTCAGGCACTCGGTCATGGACTGTAGTGCTGTAGTGAATAGCCGAACGTTGCTCAGCTCACTTTACTTCGGCTCGGCTAGTCACTCGTCTGCCTTCGGCAGCTTTGTGAATAACCCCCTAAAACGTCCCGAAATGTATTTTTTAAATGCTGCTCGTGCAAGTACCTAAATTTGTCTTGGCATTCTTTGCTGTGATCCTCTGCACAGCGGCACTCGGACTGAAAAAGGGAAGGATAGTGCGAGGAGCCAATCACGTGTGCCAAAGGCATAAGTGCTGTCAAGTAACATACTGACAGGAGGCATTCTACTGCTCCTTCACTGTACATTGACAGGCTGGGGGCGGGGCTGGGACCAGGCTGTATTGCTTAAAGGGGAACTATGAGATGAGTGATTTCCACTCACCTCATACTGTATTGGATGTGCAGTTAAGGCTGTTTAATCTCAAGACTGGCCAAAACAGAATTACAAATCCATTGGCAAGTAGAAATTGCTCACATATACTGTATATATATACAGTGTGTATATATATATATATATATATACATACATATATACTATGCAGTTAGCTCTTTGCCTGGCATGTAGATTTAGGTTTATATAAGGGGAGGTTAGTATAGTAGTTTGGGTTTAAGGGTGCAGGACCTTAAGTAGGGTAAGTAGGGCATTGCCCTCTGTTTTGGGAACTACATAAAGGCATTACACCCCTATATGTCAGAGGCAGCTAGGGGGGGGGGGGAGTGTGACACAGTTGACTTTGTCATAGTATATGGCACTTGTGTGGATCTTGCAATAGCTCCACAATGGATTCCCAGAGGCAATTAAGGATCCAGCAGGTCATTCAGCTGGGCAGCAACCAACTGTGAAGCAAACAACAGTTTTGGTCGGGGTTCCCCCTTAATGCCAAACGACACAGGGGCCAATGCCCGCCTCCCCCTTACGCCATATTTGCTCTAATTGATAAAACAGAGATGTCCTCGAAGGTGGTTTTTTTTTTTCTTCTATGTTATCCTCTGTAATTCCGTGTCCGTAAGCCCCGGCATATCGATTCCTCTTCCTCAACGAAAAGCCGTTCAAGCTTCATTTAAGATTTTCATCTTGCTTGTAGCCCAGAGCACATCGCAGAGTCATAAATTAGTTAAATTGCACATTTATCAAAAATGTTATTTTGAGGTACTGCTCAAAAATGAAAGTCTGCGGAGAGTGGGCTGGAGGATAGTGTAGGGTTACTCCGAGGTCATCTCTACCAGAAAAGCGTCTGCAAATCTTTTTTTTATCTTCATTTTTTTTTTTCTTCTCTTGCTAATATTTTCATAATTTTTTTTTTCCTCCCTTCATTTTATAATCTGTAAAGCTATAATATATATATATTTTCATTTAGGAATAAGGAACTCTTTCCATCCTGTTTTCAAGGAGAGATTTCTCTTTACGTCCTGCATGGTAAACATAACAGGAAGTTTGTTCAAAGTTGGGGGTGTCCTCTTACCTGGGGTGCGATGGCACGGCGGAGATTGTAGGGTCTTCCTTGGGGTGATTTGGTGCCCGGTTGCAGGTGCGCACGTACATGCACGTGACGTGTGTGCGTGACGTGCACGCACACGTGACATTTCCGTGGCCTATTAGTCACCTCAGGTGCTGATCATTGCCAGGGAGGGCCTTGCGAGCACACCTTCTCCCCTGGACGTCCAAATGGTTCCCAGGGACCTGTAGCCCCCTCGTTGCCCGGACAACGGGGGGCGTTTCAAGGTTCCTGCTGGGTTTAAATCCTGCCAGAGCCAAGACTTTTGCGGAGTTATTCTGCCATACCTAAAGCAGCTACGAAGCCTCATTTCCTGTTTCCTGCCCAGCTATTTGGATCTCCTGATTATCGACCTCTGGCTTGTCTCCCCGTTTATGATACTCGCTGCCTGCCTCGACCCGGACTGTACACTGACAACGCATTTTGGATCATCCTATCTTGTACCTCAGCTTAGAATCTCCTGGTATTGTTCCCTGCTATTGGGGTCCATTCCAGCAAACAGGGGAACTTCGTACCTCATCTTGTACCTCAGCTTAGACTCTCGTGGTATTGTTCCCTAAATGTTGCCGTGTATGTGCACATATCCGTGCGTGCTTAAATGTTGTCGCATATGTGCATGTACCCATGTGTGTGCCTAAATGTTGCAGAGATATAACACACTACAGTGTAACAGTTCTTTTTGTTACCAGGACAGAAACAAGTATGTTTATATTCCTCCAGATCAAAGTCTATCTCCACTTTTGTAGCCACATTGGGATAACACCTATTCTATAAGGGTTACATGTTCCCATTCACATTGCATAACAATTGCTGCTTTACATTTCTTTACACCCCCGATGTGATTTTCAGAGGCGGGGATGTGGGAAGTTGTTAATTGTAATGAACCCTGTGTGTACTGTGCTGGCAGATCTCATTATCAGAACTCTGTGCTAACAAAGGGTTAAAGATCCAGAAGCACCCTCTGTTAATGGCTTAGTGGTCGGCATTTCTGCCTTGCTACCCTGGGTGCCCCCGGTTAAAATCCCGGTCAGGACACTATCTGCAAGGAGTTAGCATGATCTCCCTGTGCTTGTGTGGGTTTCCTCCGGGTACTGCGGTTTCCTCACATGTTCTTAAGATATGCTGGTAGGTTAATTGGCTCCTGTCCAAATCAACCCAGTATGCATATGAGATAAGGACCTTAGATTGTAAGCTCCTCCTGGGCGGGGACTGATGTGAATGTGCAACTATGTAAACCGCTGTGTAAATTGTCGGCGCTATAAAAATATCTGTAATAAATTAGTAAACAGAAGCTCAATCTGCCTGTCTAGTTTCATTTTTAAACTGTTCAGAGTAGCCTGGAATCTGCACAAAGGCCCCCGCCAAAGAAGCATGTAAAAGGTAATAAATACATTTTTACTCATTATTATTCTGTGTGGCTAGGAACACATAACAATCATATATTGGGGGGGCTTCTGAAATGGGACTACAAGGAAGGTTAACTTCATACTTATGCGTTGAGGCAATGTGCAGTAAACACAACATGCTGCCATGGCTAATGCCCTAGCAAAAGGATATAGAGCCCCAGAGGAGGTGATCCCGACACCTGCATCCCGACCCAGGTTGTTCTCAGCAAGGTTTGGCCAATTATAAGGTACCCAGTAATATTAAAATAAACCAAAACCAGGGGTGTCCAAACTCCGGCCCACCAGCTGTGGTGGAACTACAAATCCCATAAGGCATTGCAGGATTCTAACAGCTACAGACATGACTCCCGGAGAGAGATGCATCATGGGATTTGTAGTTTCGCCACAGCTGGAGGGCCGGAGTTTGGACATTCCTGACCTAAACCATGTCGATTTTTACAATTCAAATGTTTCATACATCCCTCTGACATTGGACCAACCCAGGATTGGCTCAACTGCTAACTCTAGTGAAAGCCACGACTGGAGACAGGGGTCATGTGAGTGCGTTCACCATGTAGTGTCCAAACAGAATCAAAGACTGACTCTGAGCGGCTGAAAATTAGAACCTAGCAGAGCAGGCTGGTTGAAATAAAACAAAAAAAAAGCTGGTTGTAAAATAGTTTTAGAACCTGTAGATCCATCATTCTTCTACTTTCTTTAAAAGATCAGATTGTCCAGCAAAAGTGTCAGCTGGGACAAACCATTAAACACTGCCAAGGGGGCTTACAATGGAGAAGTTATTTTTCATAAGCTTTAAACCTTTTTTTGAAAGAAAAAAAAATTCTGTCATTATAACTGCTTGACAAGTGTTATCTGGAGTTTCATTTGTCACTTATTCCTCCACTACTGACGCAATGTTTTAATTTTTGCGCATTTTTAACTACAAAAATACTTAAAGGAGAACTATGAGGCGAGTGCTTTTCACTCACCTCATAGTTCTAGCCGACCTGTGACAATGAGACTGTCACAGGTCGGCTCAGTAGATCGGGAGGTGAGCGAACACATACCGGCGTTCTCTCACCTCTCGATCCTGTCACGGCTCTCTGCCGTGACAGGGGAGGGGCTGGATTCCCCCCTCCGCCAGCGCTGACTGGCGGAACGGACGGGGGAGGGGGCGGGTACAGCTGGCTCTTCCTTTAGATAGGCAGAGCCAGCTGTCAGTCACTCAGCTGGGCGGATCCCGGCACAATTGTCGGGATCTGCTTCAGCTGCGGCGTCTCGGTATACCGCGAGCAGCAGCTCGTGGTATACTGCGGCGTCTCAGTATAATACTGAGCCTAGGGTGACGGGAGGACGCTAGTTTGTGTCCTCCCGTTACCCTAAGGAGAACTATGGGGAAAAGCCTTAACCCCATAGTTCTCCTTTAAAACCCTGAAACATTATCAGGGTTATTCACAAAGGGGTGAAGAGTTTGGAGAAGGCCGGAGAAGAGAACAATCTAGGACAACATAGCTGATCCGGAAAGTGAGCTGAATTGGAGAATGTTGTTCTAGATTGTTCACTTCTCCTTCCTTCTCCAAACCCTTCACCCTTTTGTGAATAACCCTGTTTATGTTTTGTTTAATGCACAGGCCCTGCAGAATAAAAAGATGGCAGTAGCTTTTTTTATGTTGCCCAATATTTGCGCAATTGATTATTAAATATATACACTGTCTGTCCAAAGAAACCTCACACACTCTAATATTTCATTGGGCCTCCTTTAGCTTTGATTACGGCACGCATTCGCCATCTCATCATTTCGATCAGCTTATACAATGTCAAGTTTATTTAATTAAATATTGCATACATTTTTCACCAAGATCTCGTAGGGATGATGGGAGAGTCAGACCATTTCGTAAAGTCTTCTCCAGCACATCCCAAAGATTCTCAATGGGGTTAAGGTCTGGACTCTGTGGTGGCCGATCCATGTGTGACAATGATCTCTCATGCTCCCTGAACCACTCTTTCACAATCTGAGCCCGATGAATTCTGGCATTGTCAACTCGGAATATGCCCAATGTGCCATCAGGGAAGAACAAAATCCATTGATCCTGGAAATCCTGGTCATTCGGTATATTCAGGTCAGCAGCGACCTCATTTTTTGGGGACATAACATTGCTAAACCTAGACCTGACCAACTAAAGCCACCACAGATCATAACAGTTATCCAATGGAAAGCTCTGACCTACCTGCTTAGCATTTGGTGACTTTTTTTGGACAAGCAGTGTAATGTAGTAAAAAATACATTGAATTGAATTTTAGTCCACACAAATACAATATAATCTCCAGGTTTTTTTTACAAAATAAAAGACGAGGTTAGGTCAAGTAAAGAGATACCGAGGGGTCTATTCACAGCTGAGTGAACAACCGACCCGAAGTGAAGTGAGCCAAACTCTGTTCGGCTGAAATCAGCCGTACATCGGGTGGCTTTGGGTCAGCCGAACTTGCTCAGCATGTTTGGCCGACCCGAAGTGCAAAAGGAGTTCGACTCAGCCGATCCAACATCTGGATCGGCTAAGCCGAACCTCCGGCAGGCTACTCGCTGCTGTTCGGTCTATTCTCATAGATGCCGAAAAGCAGTGAGTAAATAGCCGAATGCCGCTGAGCGGCATTCGGCTCGGCTGTTGTGCTCGGCCCCTCTGTGGCACTTTCTAATGGCCGGGCTGCTACCGTCAAAAAATGAAAAAGAAAAATGCATCATAGGAATGCATAGCTAGATTCCAATTGGCTATTTCAATTTGCAATAGCAAACTAGCTATTGCACCCGCCCTCTGCTGCTGTCAGACACTAGAGGGGACCTGATGGAGAACTGCAGGTCCCCTCTGCTGATTGACAGCAGCAGTGGGCGGGTGCAATAGCTAGTTTGCTATTGGCTATTGCAAATTAAAATAGCCAATAGGAATCAAGCTCGATCAAGCAGAGTAAACCTTTCTGGGAGAAAGTGTTTCTCTCCTGGGCGGCCGGAAGCGGGAGACTCCCCGAGCGCACGGGAGAGTTGGGCTGTCTGGAGATCAGTGTCCCTGGTTACCTGGTAACCAGGGACGCTGATCTCTCTGCAAGTGGCCGGAGCCAGCCGTAAGATCACGGC
>NW_017306274.1:2708172-2718648 GCF_000935625.1 Nanorana parkeri
CGCTGATCTCTCTGTAAGTGGCCGGAGCCAGTCATAAGATCACGGCTGGCTCCGCCCAGCTGTCAGAAGCAGGCTGTTGGCCGGCCAATGGCCGGTTGCTCGGCCAGCTTCGCCTTTCACCTCGGCTCAGTCGAGCCGAAGCATATGCCTTCGGCTCGACTCAGCTGCCCCTCCCACTTAGGGAGCTGTACGGGCTATAGTGAATAGGTGTCCTGGGGTCGAAGCTAGCCGAAGGATCAGCCGAAGCTACGGCTAGATCCTTCGGCTGCTTCGTGAATAGACCCCCAAATATGTCAACACTGTGTGCACCTGCATGACGGCAAAAAAAATACAGTGCCCAAAATGATTAATAGGTGATGCTACAGGTTATAATTTTAGCAATAATCATAAATGACGGAGCTGGAATTGTTTCTCTGTGCAGCGATCCCCAGTATGTGTTGCGCAATAATCTTTTTAACATGTGCACACCCTACGTGCGTATTGGCATTCTTATACATTTTTATTTTATTATGTTTTTTTTAACTTAACTTTATTATTTTTACAAGAAGCCCCCTGTGTGTGTGTGTGTGGGGGGGTAGGCTAATGTCTCCCTTGCTGTCTGATTCAGCCAATGAAGCACAGACTGTGATTGATCCACTTGCTTTTAAGGCGTGATTGTGACAGCTCTGAACCAGGAAACACTCAGAGCAGAACACTTCCAGGTTTATACTTTGCAGAGATCCAGGAAGCGATGTATTTTGTGGTCACAACCTCCCAGGAGCAGCCACACCCCTCTAGTCACATAAAAGTGATCTGGAGGGCTTACAGCTGCCCAGATCACTTTTAAATTAAAGCCCTCCCCCCCTCCCCCCAAAGAAAAGAAAAAAAACTGCTGCTGCGTGAGCTTGTTTTAACCACTTCAGGGCTGGAAGTAGGACATACGTCCAGAATCCTAAGTGGTTAAAGTCCTTTGAAAACTACATGCCCATCTAAGCCTACCCTGCATGCCCATCTAAGCCTACCCTGCATGCCCATCTAAGCCTACCCTGCATGCCCATCTAAGCCTACCCTGAATGCCTATCTAAGCCTTCCCTGGGTGACAATGCAGCTATGCATTCTCTACAGAACAAACAGGGTTGTCACCCTGCAACAGGAAGCCAATAAATAACAGATCTACTTGCAGTATGAACAGGTAATAAAACTATTGGGGGAAGGGGGCCAGAAAAAACAAAAACTGCTGTGTTAATGCCACTGACGGACTGCACCATATATGTGAATATTTTCATTTTTTTTCCATTTCATTTCTACTTAAACACTATGAAATACAGGACCGAAGTGTATTTCTTCCAGCGCTGTTAAGCCCCCCTTCCTCCACTTTCTTCATCTCGAAAAATGGCAAACATTCCAAAAATATTACGTTTGAACTACCGGGGCAAGAAAAGTCTCTTTGATATCCACGAAGAGTCATTTTTGCTCTCCTTACTTTTAACGGCATGCCTCAAAAACCTGCGAAAAACGTTCACTGGCTTTCCATAGTTTCCCTTAAAGGAGAACTATGAGGCAAGTGATTTTCACTCAGGCTCATAATCTGAGCCGACCTGTGACAATGAAACTGTCACAGGTCGGCTCAGTAGATCGGGAAGTGAGCGAACACATACCGTCGCTCGCTCACTTCTCGATTATCTCCCTGCAGAGAGCTCTGACTGTCACTCACGGCTCCCCGCAGGCATTTCCCCCTCCCTGCTCCGATCCTCCAGCGCTGACTGGCGAAACGGATGGGGGAGGGGGCCGGCCCAGCTGGCGCTTCCTCTGGATAGGCAGAGCCAGCTGTCACTCATGCAGCTGGGTGGATCCACAATTGTTGGGATCCGCTTCAGCTGCAGCGTCTCCGTATACAGCTCGCGGTATACTGAGCTTTGGGTGACGGGAGGACGCTAGTTTGTGTTCTCCCGTGACCCTAAGGAGAACTATGGGGAAAAGCCTTAAACCCCATAGTTCTCCTTTAATATCTTTTTTTTTCATTTCACTTACTGGAGTAGAACAATTGCTAGAGGTAGCAATTGTTCTACTCCAGTAAGTGAAATGAAAAAAAGTATTAATATTACATTAAAATTATTAATATTTATTTAAATAATATATTGTATATATCTATCCTTCTATCCAAGACGTTAGTGGGTGCATTTAAAAATGATTTTGGGCTATACTCGTCTTATACGACGGGTATAGCCCCAAACCTATATTTTAACACAAAAAGTAGGGGGTCGTCTTATACGCCGATTCGTCTTATACGCCGGCAAATACGGTATATACACCTTTTATTTTGTTTCAAATTTGCATATTTTTCCTATTCCACCTTATTTCCTCTGAGGTTTGGGAGCAGTTTTCTTTTTGAAAATTGGGGTCCAGATATAGACTCAGTGTAACAGTAACGCACTTGTTTGTTCTATAATGCTTCAAACATAATTGTGAGAGTGACACACAGGATTCTATAGCAAATGGAAAAAAAAAATCAATTTTAATGTTACCGTAGGAAAAAAAAAAAAAAAAAATTTTATAAAAAAAATCAAAAAATGAATATGAAGAATCATATAATGGTATTTCAATGTCAACAATAAAAAAGGACACAGAGTACATTACCGTCTCTGTGCTGTTTACATGCCAATATTTTATACACAGTTTTCCCTGTATGGTGTCAGCTGTCAGTTATTCCTGCAAATTAACTGCCAAATATGAAGAGGAACAGAATCACTTAGCGAGCCCGTAACCACGGATTACCTTTCATATGCTTTAAGATAAAGCTGAAGAATGGGATGTTGGGAGGATAATTAGACAAAAAAAAATCAACTTACAAAATGTAACAAAAAAAACAAAAAAAAAACATTCTACAGTATGAAATAAGAACCCTTGGAAAATAAATATGCAATAATAATAATAAAAAAAAGGTGATACCACAGAATGCCTATTTGTAACCAAAGTTTTACTTTAAGTATAAACAGTTTTTATTTTTTTTTCCATTTTAAAGCATTAGCAATTCTCAGGAAATACAGTACACTTTTATTTATCCAAATTTTGTTTTAACCCTTTGAGCACTGAGAATGGTTTAAGCAATCATCGTTTCATAATAATAAATACATTTTCTTAATTAAAAAAAAAAGGAAAAAAAAAGAAGTCATTTGTGCAAAAGAAAAATAATAAAAAAAGAAATAAAAATAAACAGTGCCAATTACATATCCGTGTGGCTTGTGACGTCAGTTATTACTGAAACGAATGAAATGACATCGCTAATAAATATGCATAATTTAAACATGAACTTTTAACAATATAGATGTATAGTCTAACAATTATATTTTTTTGTTTTAGAATAATAGTTTTTGAATATTTTATAAAGATTTTTTTTGTTGTTGCATCCTTTGAATAATTTACAATGCTTGGGTGTTTAAAAAAAAAAACAAAACAGAAAGTCAGTTGCAAAAACAAAACAAAAAAATATAACAAAAACCAAAAACATTAATTTTCTGTCATTCAAGAGGTTCTTTAAAAAAGATTATTTTTGTTTTTACACTATACATAGGCACAGTTTATGTAAAATGGATATACTGCATCAGATACTGAAGAAAAAAAAAAAACACCAGTTAAAAATGCCAAGGGTGGGTAAGGTCATTTGCCTTAAACATCAATCACAATCTCCAAAATGCAAAGTTTGTACATTATATACACAGTTTTTTAAATTCTTGCTTGGTCACGGGATGGCAAACCAAAGGTCCCAGTGGACGTCCTAACTATTTCAGTATCAAAGAAGACCGCGGCCCTAGAACATTTTTTTTTTAAAGCAGATCTGAGCTAGCATTTTTTTTTTTTTATAGAAAAGAAATAAATAATAGGAAAAAAAAAGGAGGTTTTGTTTAGTTTTCCCCGATTAACATAAAATAGTGCTCCAAAGTACTCAGAGGGCTAAAGGTTTCATTTGCTGAAAAATACTAGCACACGGGTCAAATGAAAAAAAATAGTGTACCAGATTTTAAGATAGAAATGCTTAAATAAACTGTCCCTTTAAATCATGCAGCCGGTGCGCGGCTAAATCCAATTTGCGCAAGTTACCGAACTCTTACCGGGGGCGCCATAACCTTCGTAAGCTACCTGTAACAAGAGCTGATTATGCACCCCTATTGAACTCTATACAGTTTTACAAAACAAGTCTGTACCCATACCCCCCCTCCCCCAAGAGTGACTCTCCAGAGATAAAATAGGAACGTGTGCCAATTTTTACAGCTTTAAGGCTTTTTCCTGACAGTTTTCCTCAAAGCAAATTACAGGTAATTTTATTATAATAATTATAATTTAAAAAAAAAGCAAATGCTACTGCTTCTCAAACTCCGACACGTAGAGAAGGTGGTCTTCTGGAGACTTCCCGTGCGTTTTACTCAAGTGAAGTTTCACCGCGTGCTTGCTTGCAAATGTCCGGTTGCAAAGCTTGCACTGGTAGGAGGAGCCGGTCTCTTCTTCGGGAGAGGAGGACACTAGCTTTTCAGAGGGGGACTTGGTTTGTGCTCTGTGGTTATGTATCTGTTCGTTGGACAGTTTCGACAAGTCCCTTATTCTAAAACCTAAGTGCGACTCGAGGTGACTGATGTAGGTGGAGGGAGTCCTGATTTGCGAGGCGCAGTCATTACAAAAAAACACTGGGTGCCCCGTGTCTAAGTTCTTGAGGAACTTTGTCCCACCTGTCCTTCGTAGCTGGTATTTGACATTGGCCAGCCAGTGGCTGATGGTGGTCATGGAGAGTCCCGTAAACCGGGAAATGTGCATTCTCTCTTGAGGGCTCAAGTCGGACATGACGTACTTCCCCTCCGAGGTCTGCCGCAAGCTGGCGGCAAACTGGGCTTGCAAGATGAGCAAGTGTTGTGGATTCCAGTTGGACTGTCGCCCTTTCCTCTTCTGAGCCGGCGTGTTTTCCTCCGGTTCCTCTATTGTGATTCCGTCAATGTCAGATTTCTCAGAGATGCTGGTAGGTGTAGAAGATTTTGATGTGTGGCTTTCTGTCAGGTTCTTCAGCATATCAGAGATATCTGACAAGGCATTCTCACGCAGCGGTGAGTTTGACATGAATGACACGACTGCAGATGTCTTTGCCGTTGTCGCTGTAGATGAAGAAGATGCGGTAGACGACGACGTGGATGACAAAAGCGCTGAAGCCAGAGAGCAGTTTTTGTCACTCTTCCCTTTCGTCAAATCTATGGGCTGGTCATTGTTGACATGATAAAAATAACGGTCTGTTAGGTGGTCTGATTTTTTGGATTGGATAGGCGGCGTGGCTACAGCAGCCTTTTCTGCCAAGCTGTTACTCATTTTGAACAGCATGCTCATTGGGTCCAGAGCAGGTAGAGAGGGCTTGGCTGCCTTGCCAAGGTGAATGTTCATAACAGACTGCAGCGCGCTTAATGGGTTGACAAAAGGTTGCTCGGGAGGATGGTCCGTGATGATAGCTGTACTGCTACTTAAGCTGCCGATAATGGACTTGACGTGATCTTTGCCGTTAACTTCTGGCTCCAGGGCAGGGCTCTCTTTGCAGTTGTCTTTTGGTGGAGCTGGACTGTTTTGCTGGCTTTTAAATACGTCGTTTAGAATGTCGGGCTTCAGAGGCTCGCTGACCTCGCTTCCACTCGGGGACGGCGTCGCCCGCTTGATCGGAGAAAACCTCTCCTCTGGTTCCTTCATTTTCTCCTCCACTTTGGCCACCTTCTCCGACACCTTCTTGACCAGCTCCTCCATGGCATGGAAATTGGTTTTTGGCACGGGTGAGGTCTGGCTGCTTGGTGGAGACACTAAGGGCTGATTTTTGGTAGGTGACATGATGTCACTATTTACATACATTGGTTTCAGTGGAGCACTTTTTCCTGAGGAACCCAATGATAACTTCATCATGTTGGGAAGTTGGTAAGCAGCGTGGATGCTTGGGTAACCCCCCCAGCTCGGCGTGCCATTCTGAGCCTTGTTTATAGCAGAAGTCACTGTGTTTTCTAAAGATTTAAGAATGTCTAACCCCCCTTTGGGGCTCTCTTCCAAATCGTGTTCTGTTAGGTAATGGTATTTGGAAGTGACATCGAACTTTTCCTCGTCCTCACTTGCCTTGTCTTTCTCCTTGATTTTGTCATCCGTGATGACTCTGTCTTTATCAACCTCTTTTTTAATCTCTACAGTCAGATTCGGTGACAGAGAGGCGCCGTTATTGGCAGGGGGTGTAAATGTGGTGGCGGCTAGTGGCACAGATTGAACCTTCTCGTCCATAATTGAGTTTGGGATAACTGGGGATTCCATGACGGGCTTTCCTTTCTTAAGGGCAGAATTTGTCACCTTTATAAAATGTCCCGTGACCATCATGTGGCCGGTAAGTTCTTGTAGGGTGTCATGTGAGCTACCACATTCCATGCACTTGAGGATCTGAGATTTCCTAGCTTCGAAATGCCATGCATAGCTGGCCCCATTCTGGTGTCCATACCGGTTATTTGGCGTTATATAGGGATTTGAATTCTTTTGCAAAGTATCATTGGAATCGGAAATTGTTGCTTTCGGCGTTCCTCCTGTTGAGTCAGGGGAACTTGGAAGTTCGAGTTCTAGAGACAGTTTTTTTCTAGAAGCTGGGACAATTTTTGCTGCTACGGGAGTAACAGGTTCTTTAAGAGGCACTTTTTGGTAATGTTTCGTTTTAATCATATGAACGCTGAGGTCCTGAAGGGATTCGAAAGAATGCCCACAGTACATACACTTCAAAACTTTTTGGGCGTCTTCTTTCCCCTCCATTTCAAGTAACGACCGTTTACGAGGTTTTGACCATCGTTTGGGGTTCTTGTTATCGGTTTCATGGTTGTCGTCTCTATAGTGTCCCGTTTCGTTCATGTGAACTGTTAACTGGACCAACGTGTCGTAGGCAGCGCTACAGTCTTTGCAACGGAACTTACTGGCTCCCGTAAAAATGGAACCGTAGAGTTTACTGCTCTGTCGGTACAACTGGACGGTACTGAAGAGGCTCGGCTCGGGGAGTGCTCTGCTTTGGGACACTTGTTGTAGAGTTTTTGCCATGGCTGTCTGGTGCCAGTCATAGCTTCCACTGCCACAACTGCTGCTGCTACTGCTGCTGCTGCTGCTACTGGCGTTGTTTTTCTCCGACGTCGGCTGGTGAAGATTTAAACTGAGGCTTGACCAGTAAGAATTGGAAAGGAAATTATTGTACACAGCTTTCATCTGCTCCAAACTGTCCGACACGCTGGAGTCCTCTAGAGGGGCCAACACCTCCTTGGTTTCCTCCTCGTTTTTGATGGAGTTGCTTTCAAAGTCCTCCAAACGGTCACTGGTCTCGCTGACGTGAGACTCGCTGTCCATCTCGTGGTTGGAAAATTCACCAGCCGGGGAGTGCTGGTAGCCCGGGGAAGTCTTTGCAAAATCTTTTTCTGAACAGGCATACTTCGCCGATGGTTCTCCATCCACAACGGAGTCCTCGGCCTCACCATCTTCATCCACAAGTGCGGCTGCCTTCAGTTCATCAGGCACGTAGGCTACAAAGGAAAACCAAATAAAAAGAATTAGAGACTGCAGTGACCTCAATAAAAGTTAAATAAAATTCAAAACAAGTTACATATTAGAAAATGTCAGCGCATTTACATTTAATAATAAATAAAAAAAATATGGCGTTTTCTTCTCGGAGAAAAATAGCTAAAGGAGTGATAAAAAAAAAAAAAAACTCTTCAAACATAATTTGCCACCTTATTCTTCTCAAGGGGCAACAGCTTGAAATTAAAACTAAATTTGAAATTAATGAAGCACATTCTAGAGGTGGCATTCATTTCTAAAGTAATAAATTACTTGTATCAACCTTAGAGACAGCAGTTCCTGTCTGTCAATTAATATGTCTCATGCTTTTTCTACCCCTAATGCATTTCTTGACAGACAGCTTCACAATTTAAATTAAGCACACATTTTTTTTTTTACTCATTACATTTCTGATGCTGAACCTTTAATAAACATAAAGTAGAGAACTATCAATATAATTCCTACAATGAAAGAAATTTACATCAATTACAATAAATTAAAAAATGATTTAGTTTTTTGTATGTGTCTTGAGTGTATAAAGAAAATGGCTTAAAAGCTTATAATCACTTTTTATTTTAAGTAATGTTGGTGCAGTTCTCGTACGACTGATTCATTTTTCTTTAACCCCTGGCAATCCAGATGGGTTGCCTTTGCGTTGGATTGTGGGTAATACCTTTCTTTCTTTTATGTTTTAAAATAGGGTATTATCTGTATGGTAATGACTTTAAAACTTAGGCTGCATTTTTATACTGCAAAGCATTAAAAAATGTTTCAGTTTGTGCATTAATCAAAGCATTAGGTTCCAGAGACTACCAAAAATAATTTCCTAAGCATTTCTACTTATATTACTTTCTATACGAAGAAAGAAGAGCAAAAAATAAAATAGAAAATGATATACGTGCGTGTGTGTATATATAATAATTTTTATACAGTACAGGACTTATATAGCGCCAACAGTTTGCTCAGCGCTTTACAATATAAGGAAGACATGACAATCACAATACAATTCAAGACAAGATGGCAAGGAGTGCCCTGCCCGTGAGGGCTTACAATCTAATATATATATATATATAAACACACACACACACACCTTGATGTTTAACATATTAAATTTTTTCACTTTCTCTATTTTTTTTTTATTATTTAATTTCTAAAGTATTTTAAAAAAAACTGGTATTTTTCTTGGCTGCATGGGAACCTCTCACACCTTCATTGCAAGCAACTTGAAAGCCTAGCTTGAATGAGGCCCACTACTTGCCTACTGCCTGTGAGGATGATATCCCTTACATAATTTTGCAATCAACTGCTTCAGAAGATATTGGTCACCCTTCGACTCAAGAGATAAAATGTTATAAGTTGTGATTATTAATATTTTGTTATTTAAATAAACACTGCAATTTTTTTTTTTTTTTTGTGGTTCGTTAGGCTCAACCCAACAGTGAACCTAACCGTGAATCTATTCCAGCACTCTGTACCTTTTGTTTTATTGGAGACTGACATTCTTGATTTAAAGCTTAATAGTTTATCATCCTTCATTGCACAAAAAGTCCCCTCTTGTTATTATACACGGTATTGGGAATATTAAACTACTGCAAAACCCCACTTCTACCTGAATTAAAAATCTGAACGCCTGGCTTTCATTTCTTTTTTCTTGTGTTCCTCTTAACATTTAGTGACATTTCATGGCATTTCATATGCCCAGTATGTGTAACACTCTGTTCTTGTATATGGCCTTTTGGCTGCAGCTTTAAAACCTTCCATTTGTGTCACTTATGC
Organism: Nanorana parkeri; assembly: GCF_000935625.1. Taxonomy (NCBI): domain Eukaryota; kingdom Metazoa; phylum Chordata; class Amphibia; order Anura; family Dicroglossidae; genus Nanorana; species Nanorana parkeri. The sequence continues at coordinate 2,717,512 of NW_017306274.1, forward strand.
CTGTGTATCACAGCGGGGAGTCAAGTTCCTGCATTGGGGAAGGATGTACAGTAATTTTGTGGTAATGCAACCGACACGGGGTCAGATGGACAAGTCAAAAAAAATAAAAAAGCAGCTACTTCACTATAGATATTAATAGGTCAGCCTTGTTCCCAAATCGTATGAAAAATGCTATGAAGCAAATAATAAAGCGTATGCAATGCAGAGCTTAAATCTACAATGTTAGTCTCCAATGAAGTTTACATAAAGAATTACCAAGGCCATCCTTCTGAACCTCATTTGTAAAAACACCGGTGAGCTATTTCTGGGCCGGGTTTGTCTGCTCGTAGGAGCCCAATCACGCCTTTGTATTTTGAAGAAAATGCATTTTGGTAAGTTTTTATGTAAGTGTTATAAATTATCTTCACCACATCATCTTTTATATTTATCATTGGACTTTAATACCTATTAGTTTTAACTGTATTGTAATACACGTGTTTTACTATACCAATTGGCACGGAAAAAAAAAAAAAAGCTTGCACTGCAAAAAATACTAAAGTACAAATGGACGTTAACATATTTTCTCTGTTATCTTTATTGGATTTGCCCCTCCCACTTTTCCCACCTGTAATTATAGAAGTACGGTACTTGAATGTCAACCTATATCTACGTCTTGTTGAGATAGATAAATAAAGAGAAACGGATTGGCTGAAATGCTTATCAGTTTTGGAGGAAATGCTGGTCCGGTCTTACACCACCAGTACAGGTCATATGACCAAAAGCCTAGGCCTTTGGCCATGTGATCTCTATTAAAGGGGATCAGCATTGTTAACATTTGAGTATAGCTCTGATTTGAGCATGTATCTATGTGAAATTAATTGCCACATGTAATCTATCCCTCCTTTCTTTTTTGAAAAAAATAAATAAATAATAATAAACATAAAAAAAGAATTAACAGGTCATATGACCAAAAGCCTAGGCCTTTGGCCATGTGATCTCTATTAAAGGGGATCAGCATTGTTAACATTTGAGTATAGCTCTGATTTGAGCATGTATCTATGTGAAATTAATTGCCACATGTAATCTATCCCTCCTTTCTTTTTTGAAAAAAATAAATAAATAATAATAAACATAAAAAAATAATTAAAAAATTATATA
>NW_017306274.1:2720174-2728903 GCF_000935625.1 Nanorana parkeri
TATATATAATTTTCTTTTAAATAATATACATAATAAAATTTACCATTGATTTATATATTAATCGCTGGTAAATTGTAATATCTATACAGTATTAGCAACAAAGGCGCACAACTTTTCTTTGAACCAATCAAAGTCATCCATTGTTGTATCAGTGGTTCCCCCGAGTATAGCTGTGCTTTGGTTTAGATTCAATGGGAAATGGCAATTGAAGTGATCAAATCCAGAATAATTAAATTAACCAGATCCTCTAAAACTTCACTAATACTGTTCTAAAGATTTTCAACAAGTACAAAAGCTCTTTATTTTTGGTGAAAAATATAACCCAACACAAAGTTAATTTTTTTTCTTAGATCTGATTGGAATGTGAATGTAGGTGTGGATTGAACAATCGTGCTTTTTTTTGGTAACATTATTTGACTAAATGTATCAAGTTGATCTCTCTTACTAACCACTTAACTGCTGGTGCATTTTGCAGATATGACTAATCAACATCGCACTGGGTTGGGCCAAATGTATTCGTTACGAGCATGTGCCTGATCCAAAAACCTGTACCTGTTCAGGGAGCATCATGTACCTGTTCAGGTTGTTCATAAAGACTTGTCAGAGTCTGCCTATCATTTTCCCATACTGCAATAGAGGCATAAACGGGAGAAGCCGATTGGCTGTTATGGAAAATAAAAATAGAGGCCAGGATAGGAGAATGTGATTGGTCGTCATTATATATAAGAACAATCCTTGCGTTAGACACTTCTGGATCCGCATCGGCTTTATACTTCCACATGTTGCATAAATCAGAAGCTGACAGCGGGTGAAAAAGCTAATATAATCCAATTAAGCAAACCGCAGAATGGTCTTGAGCTTGTCGTTTTACAGCAGCCCTCAAGCAAGATTGTGTTCCAAAGCAATGAAGAGGTGCAACAGAGGGGTTAAGTTAGGCAGACTTAGTTATAGATATGCGATAAATAAACCAATAAGCACGTTTTAAATTAAAACAAACATAGTAACTCTTCTATGTAAATGAATTTTCTTTTGGCATTTATACAGTGCTGATACTCCATAGGCTGCACTTTACAGCGAAGGTTAAACCACACACGTTAGACCATCCAACAAAGTTGCTTACAACCCAATTTCCCGACCGCTGGGATGCACTGGAGTTCGTAAGGAAGCCAATTAACCTGTCCTGGGAGAAATATCCGGATTGCCATTGTTGACTCCCTTCTGAAAATTCTAACTGCCTGGCCACACTGTGCTTTAAAAGAGAACTATGGGGTAAGTGTTTTCCCCCATAGTTCTCTTAAGGGTCACGGGAGGACATATACTAGCATCCTCCCATGACCCAAAATTCAGCATATCGCAAGCTACAGCTCACGGTATACTGAGACTGCCGCAGGCGGGATGGATCCCGACATTACTGCCGAGATCCACCCAGCTGCGTGAATGACAACCTATCTAGAGCCAGCTGTACCCGCCCCGTCCGTTCCACCAGTCAGCGCTGGAGGATCGGAGAAGGGAGGGGCTCTCTGCAGGGAGATGATCGAGAAATGAGCGAGTGACGGTATGTGCTCGCTCACTTCCCGATCTATTGAGCCGACGTGTGACAGTTTCATTGTCACACGTCAGCTCGAACTATGAGGATGAGTGATTTTCACTCGCCTCATAGTTCTCCTTTAAACCTTGGCAAATCCTATCATGCCCCTGCATCTGGGAGTCATGCCTGTCAATGTCAGTCTTGCAATGCCTCATGTGACTTGTAGTTCAGCTGGAGTGCCGAGTTTGCCTACCCTTGTGTTATGCAATAGTTGAAGTCAGAAGGTCTGATCTTTAAATGTGTTCTTTATACCCTCTAAATATACTCTCGGCCCAGGTTCCCCTCAATCTGCCATTATGACTGTGGGAGGACACAGATCACAGCTTATGCAAACCCAGGGAGAACCTGCAAAGCCCAGACAGAGAGGATCCTTGGTGGGAAACACCCCCAGAGACCCAGCTCTGCAAGGTAAGAGGGTTAACTGCTTAGCTGCTACAAAGCAGGTTCTTTTTGAAGTCAACATGTCACAAAGTCCAGAGATATCAACATCTGAAGTTATAGGGAGACATTGACTTTTCCTCAAAATTTTAGAGATCCAATGATAGCGGCAGCTAAAGTTGTAAGCCCATGTTGACTTTTCATGTTGAAGTCAGAGATATCAGCAGCTAAAGTTGTACACCCTTCTTGACTTTTGCTGTAGAAGTCAGAGATTCAGAGATATCATCTGCTAAGGTTGTATGCCCATGTTGACTTTTGCTGAAGAAAGTCAGAGATATCATCTGCTAAGGTTGTAGGCCCATCTCGACTTTTACCGGAGAAGTCAGAGATATCATCTGCTAAGGTTGTAGGCCCATCTCGGTTGTAGTGATTTTCACTAGAGGTGACCTCTGCTTATGTTTTTTTCCCCATTGTATGCTCAGTTTGAATTGCTGAGGTTTTTAACGGGTTCACCTTAGGTCCTCTAGTAGCTGGATGTCCTTTCAGACATAACAAGGACGGGGTAGGTAGGCAGGCAAGGGTTAACATCGCAACCTGCAGCCGATAAATTCTCGAGGAGAACGAGTCAAAGGGAGAAAATACATCAGGCGGTAGCAGCTCCACGGGGAGCGACACGGCACTTCCTGGGTGATTCTCCTTTGTGATTAAAGACCCGGCTTGTCGGGCTTTGGTCTATCATAACGCTTTTACTGTGGCCTATTACGGCACAAATTGCTTCCCACCCACAAGAGTCTGTCTGCGCTTTTGTCATTGCCGCGGCCTGCCATTCTCTGCTCTAGGATTGCTGTGGACGCCGGTGCTTCATGTAACCTGCACATTTTGTTATTACTGATAATAGCGTCTTATTCAATGTGTTTTATTGCCATGGCGTTGAGCAATTTTTGATGTGACTTTTTTTTTTTACATGCTTATGGTTCATGGTTTCTTTATTGTATAGCGTGCAGAGATTTGTAGAGCCTCCTGGATTTTATAGCAGGGATCATGGTAAGCATCCCTGCTAAAGGAGTACTAGGGTCAAATAGAGGCACACCGGGGGCTGATTTACTTAAGGAGTAAAGACTGCTCACATGACAAGGTGAATGTTCACATCATCTGGTGATTAAGGTGAAACTTGACTCACGTCGATCATATGTTTTTTTTAATCTTTTCTTCTACGTGAGAGGGTATTTATAATGAACGCAACTTCAACCTATTTACTAAAAGAACACCCACTTTTCTAAGTGAACAGTCTACAGTCCTTTGGTGAATCAAGTCCATTGAGGGTAGTAAAACAAACATGTAGAAAAATAATATCCAAATCACCGACCGCCCCCCCCCACCTCCACCCTTTGCTAGATGTACTAGAATGTCATCATAATGTACAATTAAAACAGGTGACGACGCACCCACACTGGAGCGCACTATGCTAAAGTGGCCTGGAAATAATTTTGCCGAAACCCTCCCTCACCTCCAGCTATATAGAAGGCACCCTCTGATACATTTACTTACCTTTTCTGCTCCTGTCCACCACCCGGGCCCTGGGGAAAACTCTGGGTTTGGTGGACATCTTCATGTTCCCCATGCCCTCCCATAATGCAATCCCGGATGCCTAAGCAGCCAATCAGTGGGTCCAAGTGTTGTCACAAAGTGGGGATAACATATTAGTCCCAGTCCACTCTCATCCCAGCCCATGATCCACAGTTGACATGTCTATTGGCTTGACAGTCACATTCAGACCTTTCAACTCTAACTGCCCAGCCCTATAAACCATCATAATTAAATCTTTCTTGAAAGCGATGATCTGCAGAGAATGAGCTCCTCTTCTGTACTATAAAAATCCTGACTCAGATTTCACTGCACACTGTGAGCTTCTCACAATGTGTAGTAGAAGCTGCAAAAAGCCAGATAGAGCTTACCTCACTCCACGACCAGCATCATCTAAACGTCTCCAGCCTGCCTGTCCCTGGCCCTTTCATTAATTGGATTTCAGTTTGTTCAATCATGGAGGCCCAGCATCAGATGTGGGCATTGCCTAGGGTGATCTGCATAGGAATTCCCATTCCTCCAGACTGACACCCGCCCATCAAGGCACATTGTAATTTGCACAACTCCTCCAAGGAGCTAGCTTACCGCTTGCATCAGGGCTAAGGGCTCTTAAGAGGAATAGTGAGGCAGGGTGCTGTGATGTCTTCAGGAAGCTTTGCACAGCACCCTGATGGCCCCTCCCACCAGCCATGATCTGCCTGTATTGCACAGAGAGCCAGCGATGACATCACTGGGTTTACAATAAGGTATGAAATGGAAATTGTGTGGGGGGGTATGCAAAATATAAGCATATAAGCTTCAGCTTCAAGCAGACAAATGAGCAATTTTTTAATTTTCATTTGAGGTCATCCCAACAAAACTGAATTTTGCAGAGGCCGCACACAGGTAAATGATCGCGTCTACACAGCGGGACATGTAAGTGGGCTGGGAGCCATCGTATGTATTCTCTGTGTAATCTATATTGCACTGTAGCCAAATAGCGCATATCAGACAAGCAGTTGTCAGGATACTCTGCCTTACAAGTACCCCTCACCGTGACTCGCCTTAATGAAGTTAATTGAATCTAAGATCAATAATGGTTAATTATTGCAATTTGACGTTGGAAGATAAATGGCTCCCGGACACCGAGATGTCCCGCAATGTGGCTTCTCCAGCACATTACGCCGGGCAGAGGGATGAGGCTAGCGTCCATTGATCCAGGTACAAGCCTATCGACCCCCGCGCACTGATGAATGCCTTCACTCCCCGGCTACAAGTAGATGTAACACTAGACCGGTCTAACCCTTGTCACTAGATCTATGGGCGCTGCAGCCTACAAAGCCAGGGACAGACTAGACCAGCCCTGTAAATCAGAGGATTCAGTAAGGGGACAATTACAATTCACTGGAATTTGAAGGTACTTTCGGCAAACAGCAAAATACGGAACATGTTTTGCAAGCCATTCTTTTATTAAAAAGACAGAGAAAATGACTGCGTAATGTGAGTTGATATACCTAACCATTGGAAGACCATGCAACATGGTGACAATGCCAGAGACACGGAGATTGGGAGACAGGGACAGAGCGTTGTCACCCTTTTGCAGGAGGTGCCTGAACAGGGACCTTCATGGCAGGATCGCCAGGGGCTATTTAAATGAAAGCTGCTGATTTAAAACTATTGACAATGACTTTACTTTTGAAATGCCATTAACATGCCAGCAATGATACAACTAACACTTGCAGCACACTGCAAAGGGTTAAGTGCTTGTTTTGGTCTAGGGGGCTCAAGTAAAGCAGATATACTGACCTGATCTTCGGACCTGCTGGGTTGCTAGACAAGCCCCCACAGCATTCTCTATGCCGGGCTCCAGAGGTCTAAGGAGCATTGACGTCATAAGTCTAATTCAGGTCCGTTGAGGTCATCAAGTCTAATGCAGGTCCATTGATGTCATCAAGTCTAATGCAGGTCCATTGACGTCATCAAGTCTAATGCAGGTCCATTGACGTCATCAAGTCTAATGCAGGTCCATTGACGTCATCAAGTCTAATGCAGGTCCATTGACGTAATCAAGTCTAATGCAGGTCCAATGACGTCATCAAGTCTAATGCAGTTTCATTGACGTCATCAAGTCTAATGCAGGCCCGTTGAGGTCATCAAGTCTAATGCAGTTTCATTGACGTCATCAAGTCTAATGCAGGTCTGTTGAGGTCATCAAGTCTTATGCAGGTCCATTGACTTCATAAAGTCTAATGCAGGTCCACTGACGTCATCAAGTCTAATGCAGGTCCATTGATGTCATCAAATCTAATGCAGGTCCACTGACGTCATCAAGTCTAATGCAGGTCCAATGACGTCATCAAGTCTAATGCAGGACCATTGACGTCATCAAGTCTAATGCAGGTCCACAGATGTCATCAAGTCTAATGCAGGTCCATGGATGTCATCAAATCTAATGCAGGTCCATTGACGTCATCAAATCTAATGCAGGTCCACTGACGGATGCAGGTCCATTGATGACATCAAGTCTAATGCAGGTCCGTTGAGGTCATCAAGTCTAATGCAGGTCCTTTGACTTTCATCAGACGTGAGGATGCCAAGGGACATACCACAGCCGGAGCAGAGGGCGGGAGAGGTGAGTGCTGACTTCTGCAGGACTGAGGATCAGGTGAGTGTATCTTCTCGCACACCTAGACCAAAACAAAAAGTGTGGGGTAGCCCCAACAAGGGTTGAAACTAATATTGTGGGATACAGTTGGCATTCTCATGGTCTCATGCCTGTATATTGCAATGCATACCTATAGGGCTGATATATAAAGCGATCACCCAGCAGTACACTGGGCGAACAACGTTGGCACATTACTACCCGGCTCCATCTACTACTAGATGGAGCCGGGGAGCATAGGATTTTAGCCGGGTGAATGCTTCAGCTCCACTGGCATCCCTCTTTATACAATTTTTGGTACTTTTGATTTTTGGTTTGTACCTAAATGTTCCTGCATGTAAAGTCCCCTTTTCTTCAGATCTTGTTTCGGGTAAGTGTAACTTTGTTACTTTAGCTCCCGGACAAAACAAGTATTTAACTATTGCAGTGCCAGGGTAGCCCCACTGCAAGGGTTAAGATTTGATTTGCCCGGAGTTCTTCTTTAATTCAATAGGTCAGCAACACCTGAAGCTCTTATACTGACCCAGCTGGTTTCCAGTCAATAAAATGGGGACACCTTGCGTAGCTTAGGCCTAGAAGGGGACTTCACAGAGATAGTGGATCACACACTGAATTCCTACAGCAGAGCTGGGGGAGGGACAAGACCTGTAAGTGTTACTGAACACTAGCAGATAAAAATCAGGTCTCCTGACCTGCCAAACCCCATTACGAGACAGGTGCTCTTAAAATTGATGCAAGCAGTTGCCGCAGCTCTTGTGACCTGTCATTAACCTCTTGTAGTCCCTGTGCAGTCCTCAGAGTTCAGAGTGAGAAAAAGAGAAGCATCACAAGGAGCCAATCAGTTGTGCTGCAGTGCTTATAGCAGGAAACAGCAGAGTGACAGAGAGTTCACCGGTCTGCTGCTTCTCCTTTCACTGTCCAGTCACCAGCTGGAGGAGGGACAAGGAGCATGCTGATAGGAGGAGGGACCTGAGCAACAGAGAGATGAGCTCATAGGTCTGCGGCTTCTCCTGTCACTGTTCAGTCACAGGCTGGGGGAGGGACAAGGAGCATGTTGATAAGAGGAGAGACAGACAAGCTCATCAGTGTGCTGCTTCTCTTTTCACTGTCCATTCACCGGCTGGGGGAGGGACAAGGAGCATGCTGATAGAGGAAGGACCTGAGCGACAGAGCTCATTGGTCTGCTGCTTCTCCTGTCACTGTCCAGTCACAGACTGGGGGAGGCACAAAGAGCATGCTGATAGGAGGAGAAACAGATGAGCTCATCATTCTGCTGCTTCTCCTTTCACTATCCAGTCACCGGCGGGGGGAGGGACAAGACCTGTAAGTGTTACTGAACAAGAGCAGAGAAAAGTCAAGTCTGACCCACCGAACTCAGGTGCTCTTAAAAAAAAAGAAGAAATTGATGAGGTTAATGTGGGTCTTGTGACCTAAAGCAAACTGTAGCAGTTGGTATTTCTCCAATAACCCTTTATTTACAGAAGCCAAAAAAAAAAGTAAAGTGGGTTGCATCTCGCTGACAACATAAAGGCTCGGCGCGGCCCCGCCGGAATGTACGATTATGCAAAACCAGCATCGAGGATACTGCTAATCATCTGCTCGTGTCAATTACTTGACGGGAGCGTGACAGCGTATTTACATTAAACAACGCACGGCAGCTGCTGAAACCTTTAATGTAAGACTGAAATGCGCGGCGGAACCGCCGCCGACTCCTAAGAGCCTTGACGGGGACAGATATCAACCAGCATCTACGGTTCATCATTCACCGTACGCACGCACAGACCTTCCAATTATCCGGCATGAAGGAGAGGGGCGACGGCGACGAGGGTTCTGGTTGTAAGATCTGCCCGGGGTCACCGCTGAGAAGAAACTGGAAGTGACTGATAGGTGGACATCTGTAGGCATTTGTTAAAGGGGACCGTGCTTCCGATGTGTTGGAGTAACACCTTCAGGTATTCTTCTCTGCAGAAGCAGGGTGCCATCTTTGCGCAGGCATCATCCGGGGTTACCATCTACTTCCTGGTTTGAAATACCGGCTCATAGATGGATCAATCATGTAAATCCTGGTGCCTGTGCAGTTCGAATAGCACGCACACAATCCCATTCACCGTCAATGCGCTAGATGCCTTCAGTCTTCTATCCAGTATTATTCAACCCCCTTCCTCTGAGCCCAAGTCATCCCGGACTAGCCCCCACAGTCTTTGACTGGACAGTGAAAGGAAAAGGAGCACAGTGATGAGCTCAACTTTCTGTCACTCTGCTGTCTCCAGCTTGCTTCTTGACAGCACATGCCCTGCTGCACAGGTTCTGCAAGAGGCTGATACCAGGGCACACTCAGGGACTTACCTTGCTTGTATAAAAAAAAAATGCATTTAAAGATGAATTAATGATAACAGAGCAGCAGCAAGTAAACAATAGCTCAAGAGGCAACAAAGGAAAGCCTCCAGGCCCTGAACGGGTGGATTCTCCAGGGAAGGAAGAAGTGTACTATGACTGGAGTGCACCTTTAACAAGTCACTGTTGTCTTTGGCTGGGAGG
>NW_017306274.1:2728986-2737798 GCF_000935625.1 Nanorana parkeri
CCCCCCCCCCCCCCCCCCCCCTCCAAGTAAACAGAAGAATGAGATTTATCATTCATATTGTAGCTTCCCCGAAAACACAGGTTGACCTCTAAGCAACTGACATATGCAAGGCAAGGATATTTGTTTTAGTAAACCTTCAAAAGACCTCTGCTCAAATATTTTCTTAGCGCTTTAGACAAACACGCCAGATGATCTATTTGGGCTGACAGCGGGGAGGAAGAATCACGTACTACGCCTCCAAACGCCATTTTGCCTAAACACATATACACACACAGACACAAACACATACACACACACACACACGGAGCTTCCGCTATCCATGCCATGCCAACTGCCTACCCCCTCTCCTTGCATTATCTGCTGCTGTAGCAGTCATATCGTAAAAGTAAATTTGATTTATTTCCCAGCGCTGACAAAACGATGCTAAAAAAATGCTGCTGCAACAGGAGACGACTTACTTCCGAAAGCCGAAAAACTTTTACTAAATATAATCAACAATGTTACCAGGAATACAGGGGTATAGCAAAAGGAAAACTCCACTATTGGTAAAAAAAACAGCATACCAAGACATTCTGGACAATTTCATGCTCCCAACTTTGTGAGAACAGTTTGGGGATGGCCCCTTCCTGTTCTTACATGATTGCGCACCAGTGCACAAAGCAAGGTCCATAAAGACATGGATGGGGGAGTTTGGGGTGGAGGAACTTGAATGGCCTGCACAGAGTCCTGACCTCAACCCGATAGAACACCTTTGGGATGAATTAGAGCGGAGACTGCGAGCACGGCCTTCTCCCCCAACATCAGTACCTGACCTCACACATGGTCCAACATTCCCATAGACTCACTCCTAAACCTTGTGGACGCCTTCCCAGAAGAGTTGAAGCTGTTATAGCTGCAAAGGGCGGGCAAACTCAATATTGAATCTTACGGACTAAGACTGGGATGCCATGGCCTTGGGGCAGCAAAGAGAGTAAACCCGGCCCTGTTTGTCCACCCTTGTTGAAGGGTGTGCCAGGACTGCACTTTTTCCTAATAGAAAATACTGGTAATCACCTGATCCATCTCAGTGTTGTAATGAGAAAAGCTGCAGCCCTGACTTGCCCTCATACACGACCCCTGTTTGAAAATCTCTCACCAAGGATGAATCTCCTGTCGCTGGGGATAGTTATAATCTGACTTAATGCTCTTGGCTAAAGGCAGTAAGACACTCACGTGAATTCTGAGACGCTGAATACTATGTACTGTTGCATTGGTTGGCAAGCAGGAAAAAAGTTGTAATGTGTCAGTTTAACAAACCGATTTAAAAGGAAGCCTTCTTAATTTCTTAGTGCAGCCAGCCCTGGTTTCTAATGTTTTCATGATCCCTCTGCTAAACCTCTATTCAGGGAGACATTAAAAGAGAACTATGGGGTAACCTTTTTATCCCATAGTTCTCTTAAGGGTCACGGGAGGACATATACTAACCTCCTCTCCTGACCCAAAGCTCAGTATATAGCAGGCTACAGCTCGCGGTATACTGAGACCGCCGCGGCTGGGACAGATCCCGACAATGCTGTCGAGATCCACCCAGCTGCGTGAGTGACAGCAGGCTCTGCTATCTAGGAGGTGGAACCAGCTGTACCCGCCCCCTCCCCCGTCCGTTCCTCTAGTCAGCGCTGGAGGATCAGAGCCGGGAGAATCCCTGCTCTCTTCAGGGAGTCACTGCTCTCTTCAGGGAGATGATCAGGAAGTGAGCGAGTGGCGGTATGCGTTCGCTCACTTGCTGATCTATTGAGCCGACGTGTGACAGTTTCATTGTCACAGGTCGGCTAGAACTATGAGGATGCGTGGAAATCACTCACCTCGTAGTTCTCCTTTAATGACTGAGCCTACAATTTATCTTTGCATGACTCCCCCTGCCTCCTTACCTATGCTTGATCTCTGTGTGTCTTTTAAAGAACCCCCTCACCCAACCAGAGTGCCGGAAACACAAGACGAGCATCAAATGCACTTGGTAAGAATATGCAGTCCTGGTAAGACTGCATGTAGAAGCTTCTGCCACTCACTCATGCTCTTTGGAAAGTATCATCTGAACTATACCACGGTACAGATGGCAATTTAATAATAAAAATGTAATAGAAAAATAAATAAATAATGATAATAAAATAAAAAATACATCTTATTACACAAGACCTTCAAAATTTGTTTAAAAAATTGACTTTTTACAGTCTATCTTCCAACTTTCTAAGATAGGAAGCAAGGACAGATTTAATGCAGAATATCTAGGCAAAGGACACACCCCCTGCCCAGCCCCCCCAATAATGCAAAGAATTTAAGCAAATGAATAACACAGTATACCCACTTGTGCTTTTTTCCCCCACTATTGTTCCAGCGCACTAACATTCTCGTCCGGTCTTGGGGTAACAACAGTCTCCATTGAGATTCAAGAAGGCTTGTGTCTCCTGATCCTGACCCCGCCTATGGAAGCATGACGTCTTCTAGAAGAGGCTTGGATGGACATCATTTTGGTAAACGGTCTTGAGCTATTTGTACATTTGACATGTGATCATTTTCAATTAAACCGAGAGTCACACTGCACACCTGAGGGCCCAGAGAAGACGATTAGGCTCCCAAGGTCTGAAGATCTGGAGCTGTCTTGACCCTGAAGCAGATCTGCACTGGCTTCCAATAGCCCAAAGGATAAAATTCAAAATATTAATGACTTACAAAGCCATCCACAACACGGCCCCCGGCTATATCTCAAACCTTGTCTCAAAGTATCACCCTAACCATCCCCTGCGCTCTTCCAAAGGCCTCCTGCTTTCCAGCTCCCTCGTCAACTCCTCCCATGCTCCCCTCCAGGACTTCTATAGAGTCTCTCCCATCCTCTGGAACTCTTTACCCCAACCTGTCCATCTATCTCCCACTCTGACTGCCTTTAGGCAATCCCTTAAGACTCATCTCTTCAGGGAAGCCTATCCCACCTCAACCTAACCACTCAACCATCACGTTCTCAAACAATTCATCCCCACACAGCTACCTCCTCATGTATCACTGGCCCTCCCTTTTAGATTGTAAGCCCTCAGGGGCAGGGCCCTCCGTACCATCTTGTCTTGAATTGTATTGTAATGTCTTCCTTATATTGTAAAGCGCTGAGTAAATTGTTGGCGCTATATAAATCCTTTTTTTCCCTTAGATATCACAGTCTCCCTGACTGATGTGGGGCAGCGACCTGTATAACTTCTGCAAATTTACCTCTACAGTGGAGTGGTCCTCTCTGGCGCCATTGTTTTTTTATTATTGCTATATAAATCCTGTATAATAATAATAATCTGTGCCTGTGCGGTCAGTTTCTTAGCTTTCTGAGCAAAACTCCAGGACACCGTTCCAATGCATGGTGCCCATGTAGTCCCAAAGTGAGCTTGACTGCCATGCCCCCCCTGGCCAGCCCTTCTCTGCTTGATTGACAGGGCTTGCCCCTCCCTCAGACAGCCCCCCACACTTGGGAAAAGGGATGGGCAGGGAGGGCATGAGGACAACTTACTAAAACTAAAAAAAATAGCTGTTTTGTTTACAGGGCTCAATAGCTGAAGCTCAAATTATGCACACAGCTGAATGCATCAGAGATGTCACCCCTCTCCTCCCTTTCCCCTCTCTCAAGGTCATGAAGAAGTATGAAAAATCACAGTATTTAGGTAGAAAAAAAGCTTAACGGGCCCCCTGGGAGAACCACAACCAGTTTCACAGAAAAATAACACTTTTCAGAGCGGTCGTAACCACCGACTGCTCAAAAAACAGACTTTCCTCTTTCTCCGACTCGCGCGTCGCTCGGAATTAACGTTTGGGGATCAAAAATATGCCACGCCGTAAAAAGGCACGATAAAATTTACCGTCAAGAATTACCTTTAAGCACCGGGAGGAAGATTTACAATATCGCTCCCCCCTCCCCAAATCTCGGTGTAAGTTTTAAATATTTTATCGAGTTGGAGAAGCAGAGACGATGAAAGGTTTCAACTTCGCCGTCTGTAACGCCGAGTTGGGCTCTGGCGCACATACCGCTCTACCCAAGGTAGTTTGTAAAAATTATTTATTTCCGCGTTCCTTAATTATGATGAGAGTTCTTTGTTGAGTGCACAAGCATAAAAAAGTGCTGATATTTTATGCATTTTTAACAATAACGTGCCTCCCCGCAGTGCATTGGTGGAATCTTGACATTTTCCATCGACGCGCAGCTACTATAATAAGGGGGTTGATTGCCTCTTTTGCAGATGCAGTAATTTAATAACTGTGATCGGTTGCATAAATTTACTAGACAACGTCTTAAGTTAGCCACATTAAAATTAAGCAAAAGAAGAAAAAAAAATTGTAACGCGCTGATGGATTGGTGGAAGCGAAGGGAATTCACGGCGAGAGGCAAAGAGAGAGTTCTCATAAAAGGAGGGTGTGAGCACACAGGGAGCCCCCTTTATTTAAAGGGTAAGTGCAGTTTGATGTTACAGATTGTTGTTCTACCCCTCCCAGAGGTCTACAGCAAAATAATATTAAGATAGATAGATAGATAGATAGATAGATAGATAGATAGATAGATAGATAGATAGATAGACAATAATTTTTCACCAAGATCGTGTAGTGATGATGGGTAAAGTCTTCTCCAGCACATCCCAAAGGTTCTCAATGGGGTTAAGGTCAGGACTCTGTGGTGGCCAATCCATGTGTGACAATGATGTCTCATGCTCCCTGAACCACTCTTTCACAATCTGAACCCGATGAATCCTGGCATTGTCATCTTGGAATATGCCCAATGTGCCATCAGGGAAGAAAAAAATCCATTGATGCAAAAACTTGGTTATTCAGTATATTCAGGTAGCAGCTGACCTCATTTGTAGGGGACATAACGTTGCTGAACCTAGGCCTATTATCCAATGGAAGACTCTGACTTAGTTACTTAGCTAAATCCAGACTTTTTCCTTTGGACAGGCAGTCTATCTATCTATCTATCTATATATCTATCTATCTATCTATCTATCTATCTATCTATCTATCTATCTATCTATCTATCTATTTATCTCTCTCTCTCTCTCTCTCTCTCTATTTATTTATCTAGTCCAATGGTGGCCACCACACTCAGATAAGAGTAGAAAACTGCCTGGGTGCATGCAAGGCCAGTGGAGAGGTCCACTTAATACCCATGAGTGCCTCTTCCATTGGACCGTTTTAAGAGCTGGAGCAGTATTTTTGGTTTCTAGTGCTTTACACATCTCAACAGAATTGGGCGCCCATAACAAATTATGATTGGAAGAGGTAGAGGTTGGAAGAGGTAGAGGTTGGAAGAGGTAGAGGTTGGAAGAGGTAGAGGTATGATTGGAAGAGGTAGAGTCTGCAGCACAGACAATAGGGAGGTAACAGGCCCAACCCCTCCACATCTAGAGTTCCAATTCTGATGCAGGGCAGCAGAGGCAGCAAGCATTGCGTCAGAGGTGGTAGTGGCATCAGACACTCATGCAGCAGACATATACATATATGTATATATTTATCTTCAGAATCTCATTGAGTGTTTTAAACTGAACTCTAGGCTAAGCAAACATTGTCTAAATACTAGAGCCATATGTATTCCTCCTTGAATACTGGTGTGCTCCTATAGTTGGTTTACTCTTCTCTCACTGCACACAGCAGACCTCGAGCCCCTATCACATGCAGCCTCTGTTACGAAAAACAGCATCCCCTACATATCTTTAGATGTGAATATGAAAGTTCAATACATGATGAAAGGCGACCTCTAAGGAAGCAAATGTGACCCAGGTTCCCATTATTGTGGAAATCCTAATGAAATTAAGATTGTTTCCTGAAAGCTATAACCGTTCATTGGTTACAAACTCGCATTGGTTACAAACTCGCATGATCGGGTGAGATCAGCAAACGTGATACAAAGTCCCATGAACTGGATACAGATATCTCCTCCCGGGCATTTCTTTTTTGTTTGTTGGTAAAAATGTAACCACAAAATGTCATGACAGTCAATGTCCCCGACAGTGACTAAAATTTGCTCCATTTTAGTCTGTTAAATATATTAAATAAATCTATGAATTATTGAAAACATTTTTATATCTGTCCAAGAAAATTAAAAAAAATAAAGTTGATCCTGCCTGAAATCTAGTGACCTGATAACTTCCTGTGCTGACTGTTATCAGTTACATTGTTTCCAGCTCTGTCTGTGGACTGGAACAGCCTTTTATCAACCAGGGTGCCTTCTGGCTTCCTCAGGGATGTCTCAATATGTTTGCATAGTGCAGGCAGGCCGGCCACTAGGAGCCTGAATGAGTGCGGGATACATTCTGAGATGGATTCACTGTGTGGGGGTATCCCCTTAAAATCCATACTAGACCCCTATCTAGGATAAGGGTCTGGTATGGCGCCTCAAAATTCTGCATACATTTAAAGGGTAGAAAATGGTTGAGAAACACTGGACTGCAAGAGGTGGAGGTGTTATGTAGTCCTAAAACACTTCCTGCCCTAGGGTGTCAATGTTGCTCCTCCATAGATACAGCACAGTGAAGAAACGTTGTCACCCTAGTACAGGAAGAGTGTTACTGGCAGGCTATTGCCCTTCCCTTTTAGGTTGTAAGGAGGGCCCCTCCTTACCATCTTGTCTTGAATTGTGTTGTAATTATAATGTCTTCCCTATATTGTGAAGCGATGCACAAACTGGTGGCGCTGTATAAATCCTGTGTAAGAATAATAATAATCACCAGGTGGAAATGAAAGAAAACAAATATTTGTTTAAATAATATATAATATAATAATGAATCCATACTGCCAGGGTAGAAGATGCTACCTGTCAGCAAAAGCATATTCCATATACCAGATTTATTAAAGCCGTAGACATTGATGTGGCTTCGTGAATCGGGTGAAGCTGCGCTCACCTAGGAATACCAGACACATGCAAAGGAATGTAATAAATTAACAGGATCTCTGCGGGCACGCACCTACAGTGAATGTGGCATCACCTTATTCCCTTAGCAAACATTCACTTTGCAAAGTGAACCTTCCATATTAGTAAATCAGCCCCAGCGAACCTGCACAGTACCTGATGCAACCGGCCTAAAAAAATGAATAATCGATTCCCCATTTTTGGGTTGAAAACTAAACTCCAGACAAACAAATAAATACATAGATGAAAAACATATGAGGCCCGGTGCAGACCTGCGCGATCCGGGATCGCACGGTCCTGCACAATGCAGGCAGCGCTTGCCACGCAGCCCCGTTGATTTCACTGAGGTGACATCCGCGCGGCAATGGCAGAAAAAAGGCGCATGTACCTTTTTTTTATGCGATACATGACGCGCATCTGTTTTAGCCGCAAGTGTTCAGAAAAACGGCCGGAATAGTGATCACGCCATTAAAAAATAATGGCACCCACAGCGCGATCGATTCACACCTTGGCGACTCCCGACCGCGCTGCAGTCCGCGTGGAATCGTCTAGGTGTGCACCGGCCCTAAAGGAGCTGCCAAAGGATCCATTCAGTCCTGAGATTACAAAGCTCTGCCACAAGGCGCAGTCCTATCTAGCTGGGCAGGGGACCTATTTTTTTTTTTCCTGATGCAGTTAGGTAACATTTACATTTGTCCCTCCCCCACCCCGTGACTGGAGAAGAAGTAGACAGATGAGCTCATCTCTCCTCCTATCAGCATGTCCCTTGTTAGGACTACTGATTGGCTCCTTGTGCTGCTTTTCGCTCCCCCCCAGTCTAAGGCCTGCTGTACAGAGATTTCAACAGGCCAGTACCAGGTGAACCCGCGGTCCATTTCTTGCATTTCAATCAAACATTGAACATTTGATAAAGTTATTTTAAAAAATTGAACATTTAATGCTGCATTTTTGTCTATTACATCTTACTGGTTGTTGCTTTTCCGCAAACAGAAACAGGCAACCGGCACTTTCAACGGTGGCGCATATTCGTTGTTACACCGCAATACCACCTATCGAATGGAACAGTCGGACGCCGTTGATTCCACGTTTGCCTTCGGACAATAAAATCTTGGCTTTCAGCTTCGGCTGCGCCGCTGCTTTTAGGTATTTTTTTTCTTCCTTTTATTCTTTCTTTCCGCGCAACCTTCCTGCCCTTCTGTCTCTATGCAAAACAAACCTCTAACAGAAATGTTAGCGGGGAAATAATAGCCATTTTCCAATGATAATACACAATTTTAGCACTGTCGCTTGGCTGATTTAGGTACTTGGCCAGAGTTGTCAAGTCGGCTGCCTTAGTTAGGTAACCGGCTAATAGGCAGCTGGCATGCAGCTCCAGACCTATTTCTGCGCTAGATTTGGTTTGTCACCGGCGTCCCATTACCTGCCATTCATCTTTGATCTCTTTAGACAGGTCTGATCAAAAGATGTCATTTGACCTACTCCACTTGGCAATCAGTTTCCCGACTCTCATAAAAGGGGCATCCGGCCTGGAAATAACATGACATTAGTATTTTTGTGTCCTATCATGTCGCTGAGACAATTATGATAATGCAATGCCTGTCACGGGGAAATTGCAGCCACTCACGCCACAGTTAAGCTCGCTTATTTGTTTTTCCTCCTTTGTTTTTTTTTTCCCTCTCCTCTTTTCGTCCGCTCTCCTTCATTTCAAGTTGGAAATAAAACAGAATTGAAACCGCTAATGCTTTGCCGTGCGAGGTCTGACAGATTCAGCGCTCTCTCCGTATGCTACTGACATGCAGATGTGACCATCATGCTGGGGTTTGTCAGCAGTGGGCGGCTGTCCTGGCGGAAGCTTGCTAGGTTACGGATCCCAGTTCACCCCCTCCCATCAAATATCAGACGGTG
>NW_017306274.1:2737819-2740826 GCF_000935625.1 Nanorana parkeri
AAGTTACTTAACAGTAATGACAGATGCGAAGCACAGAGGAAGTGTGAATTTGTGGGGACACCGGCTGGCTTGACAACTCTTGCAATATTAAACAACAAAAAAAAACAACAGATGCAGTATATTGTACTGTGATCGGGGTGTTAGGATCACTGTAAAGCGTACAGCTTAAGTGTTGATTTTACGTTTTCAAAATTTGTCATTTTTATTTATTTTTAAAGCAGAAAAAAGAGAAATGTGTTTAATTTCCTAAAGCGCTTGTGCATCATAAACATATTTTTTTTAAATAAAAAAACTATTTTCACATTCTTTTTATAGTTTGTTGAAACTTAGTGCCGCTAAGTTCCTGTGGGCTCTTTGCAGCCACTTCCTGTCTACATGCACTCCAGCGACGGCTGCACGGATGTAGACGAAGATGTAGACTTCTCTGGGTGGGTTTTCTGATGGTAACAGTGGTCTGTAACTGCCTAATGTGTGGTGAAACAAACACATGTAGACTTCACCAGAAGCGCATGTGACAGGGTGACAACATAGGAGCACAATTAGGGGACAGAGCGTTGCCACACTATAACAGGGGCTCTCATGGCAGGATCCCTAGGTGTTATTTTTAGGGATGTTCAGATACCAGTGCCGATACTGGGGCATTTTCATGAGAACTACCAGGGTCACAACGGTTGTAGCGGGGATCTGGCTCTGGTGCTCCACCTCTGTCCTGAAATCATTAGTCTGTATTGTTTTCGAAAAACTGTCACATGACACTAAACACAAATGTATCAGTACTTGTATCTGTCAGTACTTGGGCAAGTATCAGCAAAAATTGTATTGGTGCATCCCTTTATATATATTTATTTTAAAAAAATCATACATACAATTAAACAGAGATGTACAAATCCCAGGAGCTCCGTGTGCTCCTTACAAATGACAGCTGCCTCCTAACTTTTGAATTGTTCTCTAGTCTAGTCTTGGAGCTGGAAAAGTATCTGTACTTGTACAGAGTACTGTACTTGGTATCTGAACATCCCTAGTTATTTTAACAAACATAGCAAACATTTTTTTAAATCCCAAGTTACATTAGCATGTTAAAGATGATTTCAGAGCTCGGGTTTACATATACTGGATGATACTTTTGTATATTTAGGAAAGATGAAAACACACCGAATCACACGCTGCGTTTGACTTTGTTTTCCAGTATAAACTCCGTCTTCCCACAATGCATTTGTGGACAGAGCTGCAAAGAGACCCAGTTGCCGACTTAAGAAAACTGCAGGTAAAAATCACATAAATATCAAATATTTTAAATGGTTATTTGCAGTGATTTTCCTTTCCATTATTATTTTTTTTTATTAATTTGCAATGTGCCTCTGAGTTTGCTAGCAAATCTGACTAATCAAAAAGAGTCAATTCCCTAGTACAGCCCCCTCCCTCCTTGCATGCCATAGCCCTCTCCTCTTCTGGGAGTGTTTAATCCCTGTCTATGCTGGACCAGCTCCTTTGTTCCTTCCTACCCTACATAACCCGGGGGGAGGACCAGAATACTATAGAATGTCACTTGAGTGACAGCTGCGAATCTGCTGGGGCTGCTGACATCACATCCAAGATGGCGGCGCCAAAGCAGCAATCTGGATTATGTACACAAGGGATGCTTTTAGAAATAAATGCTTTGCCTAAAATACATTAAATGCACTTATAATCTCATGGGTTAAAATAAATGGTCTGGCGACAGGGTCTCTCTGGGGTAGTCCAGATGCATCGACCATTTATTTACCAGGTTCTCCTTTAGAGCTATGACCTCATTTGCTGAAATGCTGAATTTATTGTTGTGTAATGACCTAATACAATGTTGTCCTGACCTACGGAGAACCACAGAGGTCTCAAACACCCCACAAGGATAAAGATGGTATACATGTACTCAGAGGGCCTAGTTCACACGATTGCACTTCCCGCAGTACTGCATGCAGACTGCAGTTGTAGAGGGTCATGCTAATCATTCCCATAGCTGGCATTGACATCAAGCCTTAGCATTTTTTTTCTTATTTTTTTATGTATTTTTATATATTGTATTTTTTCCAATGATTTTGTAAATGTATTTATGAATATTATGTATTTTTTTCCTCAATTATTTATTATTATTATTATTATACAGGATTTATATAGCACCAACAGTTTACGCAGTGCTTTACAATATAAGGAAGACAACGTATATATGTATATATTAGGCCTAATAAAGTCCATGGTAATGTGCATTTTTTAGGGAATAACCAATCAAAATATGACATGAAACACATATCAGCTTACATTGAAAATGTGCATCCATGTGCTGCAGAACACACATATGCATGTACAAGCCCATTTGAAATCTGCACCGAAATTGATGTAAAGGATCCCAGGATAAACCTTGCTTATTCTGTATCATAAAATACATTTATTTTTTTACATTTTTAAAGCAAAACTCCAAAAAGAAAAAATAAATGTCTCGGTGAAGTATATTTGACAGGATTTCAAGCAGATTCTTAGCTTTTTCTGTTCTGAAACTATTGATGCCAACACATATCAAACCAACAGCTAAATGGCAGGGTCTGCCCTTCTTATGAACACCTGATCAGTCTCAGTGTCGTCATCAGAAATCCTGCAGCCTCTGCAGTAATTCGATGCATCTCAGCAAAAACGAAGCTCCTATTGCAGAAATGTCTGTCTTTGGACCTTAAGCTCTGTGCTGACTTCCGGGCCAATCACATGAGCAGGATATAACATTTCTGCATACAGAACCCTCCCCCCACTCCACCCCCCAGCTGACATATCTGCAATTAATTTTTTTTTTCTTTAAAACATTTTTGAAAATAGCTTAAAATAAAAAATAAAAAGTTGTTTTAAAAACATTAAATGATACAATTATTTTATCAACTGATTATAGATTTTTTTTTTACAAAATTGCTACAGTTAGAAAGGAGAACAGTTTCATTTTTTCACTGCGAAAAGTCGGTTGGCAATGGCTGAAAATTTCCTTATTCCT
>NW_017306274.1:2741363-2754075 GCF_000935625.1 Nanorana parkeri
GGGGGAAGTTACTCCAATGACGTTTCTGCCTTTTGGATTTAAATAGCGCCTTTTTTTTTTCTTTTCTCAAATGTTTTAAATATGACCCTTATCAACAAGGAGAATTGAACTTTAACACTTCCAGAAAAAAACAAACATTATGAATAAGAAAAAAATTTGAATATGATAAGAAATAAAAAAAAATTAACATAATAAGACTTTTTCTTTCTTTTTTTTTTTTTGAAGAACACGGCTTGCATGAAAGCTGAAAACAGCAGTGCTTGGAGGCAATTTAGACTGCAAAACACAAACCATTAAGTTTGTGCATTATCTTTTAATTTAATCTCGAATGATTTATAATCCATCACAGAGGCTTCAACCATATCCAATTATTCTCTGCTGCTTGATTGACAAGAAAGGTGATTTATTAAGCTAATAAAAAGTGATGTGAGCTGTGCTCATATAAAATATAACCAGCCGGACAAAGACATTAAAGATACACTGTCCCTCGAATTTGTCCTTTTTTTTTTTTATTTCCCATCCGCAGAGAGGGTGAGAGAATGGTAAGCTCCCTTTAATTCTCCTGTAATCAAGTAACACCCAAGGCAAGAGTGGTTAGGCCCTGCTAATTACTGAAACCCTCGTGCGGAATTTTTCCTATTTAAAGTACCCTTTGAAAAAAAAAATCGTCAGGATTACATTGTAACAGGATGCAAATGAGCGTTATTATTTTTTGCATCCTAATGTCATCAGGAGAAAAAGGAATAGCGTCGTTTTGGGAAATTGTCTTCCTGCAGACGCGAAATATTACCATTGTACCACTCTGCCTTTTTAGCTCACCCAACCGCCGCCACCGCGAAAAAAAAAAAAAAAAGCCTTTTTTCCTCTCTCCAATATGTGAAAATGAGCACAAGATCCCAGTCTGTCGGTTTTACAAAATCTCTATTACGCATCAGGCGGCCCTAACGCGGAAAAAAGAAAAGGCATGCATGAATTAAGGTAGCAGAGGAAAGTAGTGATCTTGTGTAACTGTTTATCTAATGCAGCACCGGGTGGGGGTGGGGGGGAGAAGATTGTTAAGATGGAGAGCGAGAGTCGGAGTCGTCCGTATATTAACACCGGGGTACCGTTTTAATGTCCAAAAATTCTTGCCTGTCTCAGTGAGCACAGCACTTCAGGACTAATGATGCAATCAAGCTTCATGGAATCACACAGTCTGGTCTGCGGATACAGGACGGTCTGCTGCAGTCGATGAGGGAGCAATACGCTGCCATAACGGCGGCCATATAGCACTGTGCCCAGGCGCGGCGCAATCATAGCACCGGTGACTGGCACCGAGCGCATTTCCAGATGTCCTTTTTGGAGTCTACAGATGTGTCTATATTTCTTGGAAGCGATGCCATGTTTTTCCTGAGTGATAATTTTTCTATTTATGGGTCAGATGTAGGAGTCTCCCGTATTTCCTTGAGTTTTTCTCTTTTTTTAATGCTTCATTCAAGATGGCGTCTCGATGTGGAGCTCAATTAACTGTCTCCACATACACGCACAGGTGGGTTGGTTCTTGGTCCCACCTATTAAGATGAAGGTTGACCCCTTGCCCCAATGTCTAGCCTAGCAAGTGTACATTTCATTAGTTTTCTCCTTATTCTCTTTATTAACAGACGCAACCTGAATCAGCAGTAGGCTCTGTGTTCCTGCAAGTGTTGTACAGCAGATCCGAAGGGAGACTGTGTTGGTGTGAGCTGAAGAGTGACCCATGTGGGTGGAGGCCTATGAAGCCCCAATCAAAGAAATCAGATACCATATTTATATGGAAATATGAACATGTATATGAACCTTCATGTTCCGTTACAACCTTCTTCTATCTTTTCTTCCTTCTACCTTGCTTTCTTCTTTCCTCATTTTGCTTCCTCCCCTCCTTCCTTCTTTCCCATCCCTTTCCCCTCATTCCTTTATTTTCCCTTTCCCCTTCCTTCCTTTATTTCTTCATTCATCCTTTCCTTTCTCCCTCCACTTTTTTCACATCCTTTTCCTTCCTCCTTTCTTCCCTTCTTCCTTTATTCATCCTTTCCGTCATCTATCCTTTTATTCTTCCTTCCTCCGTTTGTTCCTTCCTTCCCTTCATCCCTCTTTTCCTTCCTTCCTCCTTCCCTACTTCTTTACTCACTCCTTCCCTTCATCCCTCCTTTCCTTCCTTACCCTTATCCCACCTTTCCTTCCTCCCTCCTTTCCTTCTTCCTTCATCTCTCCTTTCCTTCATATAACCTTTCCTTCCTTCCTCCCCCCTTCCCTTCATCTCTCCTTTCCTTCCTTACCTTCATATCACCTTTCCTTCCTTCCTCCCTCCTTCCCTTCATCTCTCCTTTCCTTCCTTACCTTCATACCACCTTTCCTTCCTTCCTCCTTCCCTTCATCTCTCCTTTCCTTCCTTCCTTCCTCCCCTCATATCCCTCATTTGCTTCATTTCCCCTTCCTTCCCGTCTCATCTCTCCCTTCCCACTTTCTTCTTTTATTCCTCTTTTCCTTCCTCCCTCCTTCAACTTCATCCCCCCTCTCCTTCCTACCTCTCCCCCTTCTTCTTTCCTCCCTCCTTTCTTCTTTCCTTCCTATTTCCTACTCATCCATATTTACTCACATATAAGCCTACTCGTACACCTGTCATTGCAGGAAAAAGATGGCCGCCATTACAGAATCACTAAGGACTTATGAGGATTTTTCCTGGTTTGCATACTCATTCTTGGGCCGGTGTCTCCGTACAGAAGCCAAAAATTAAGAGCAGCAGCCAGGTAACTGGGATTTTCAGAACAAGGTCAACAATTGCATTGCATAGTACTCTCATGGCAGGCATCCATTAAGTGCCTAAAGTATATGAAGCAAGCATGTACATGTAAAGAAGAGAGGAAAGAATTACCTTTCTCATTGCCCTGAAGTGTCCCCCGAAGTCCGCTGGGAAACCTGCAGTTCCAGGAATGTTGATCGCCTGGTTCACCCTGCAGTTCTCTCTGGTGGTTGCTCCTGCTGACCTCCAGGTCACTGCAGGAGGTAGTGGTGATGTGGAGGTCAGCAAGAGGAACCAATGAGAGCTGTGGGAGACCCAGGAGATCAACTCTTCCAGTGATGGTTTCCTACAGTACCAGGGCTGATCATGTGACCCTTACGCAGAACAGAAGGGCCTACCTAAATATTTCTGTTAAAGGGAACCTGTCACAAGAGCCACATCTGAGCTGCCATCGTTGACCCCCAACTAAAACTGGTCATTCTTGGTTATACAATGAATTGGTACATTCAATTGGTAATACCGATCCTCTGGCTTTATCAGATAGTGGGCCACCAACTCAAAGAAACAGTTTTGGACATATGAGGTTGCTTCTGAACAGCGAATACGCAAGTAATCAGAGATTCCCAACCTGGCAGCCATGGAACTAGAATTTTCACAAAAGGCTCAGGAATCCCAGGTACAGGCAGTCCCCGGGTTACATACAAGATAGGGACTGTAGGTTTGTTCTTAAGTTGAATTTGTATGTAGTTGGAACAGGTAAATTTTTTAAGTGTAACTGCAGCCAAAAATGTTTTGGATAGCATAGGGAAGGGTTGACCCCCTGTAACGTTTGTTTTGCTGTCTTTGCCCCCGTTCAGAAGATTTCACCTCACTTTCTGTGACAATTGGATTTTGAGAATTTTTGGGCTGTTGTGGAAACAAGGATTGGTTATAAAGCTTCAGTGGAGACACCTTTTTCCCATGATAACTCTTACAGGAGTGAATTTCCCTTCCTAGGGGTAGATTTCCTCTCACTTCCTGTTGTCTCAAGGACAGGAAGTGAGATGAAATCTTTCTAATGAGGATACAGACAGCAGTAAAAACCTCACAGCGACCCGGAAGAAGAGGCGGGCACCCCTCATGTGCACATCTAACAAGAGCCAACTGCCTGTAATGTACGTACAGTACTATGAACCAGACCCAAAAAGGGGGGCACTCCTCATCGGCATGAGCACGGTAGCATTACAACTACCCCTGCTGTACAGTAATAGCCTCCGTTTGTAAGTAGGATGCAAGTCAGATGTATGTAACTCGGGGACTGCCTATATTGCTCTTACGACAGGTTAACTATAAAATCCCCATGATGGAGATATTGACCTGGAGGGGCTATTTCCCCTCCCTCAACAAAACCAAGACCTCCCTACGAGAAGGTGAAGTTATTTTTAGCCACAGTGGAAAATCCCTTTAAATCATGTTTTTTTTTTCCTTCCCCATTCCTTAAATGTTATTTACCTTTGGCAATAGGCACAGTGGCAATTATTCAGCCTGCCAGCGGTGCCAAGGCTCCAGAAAAGATTACTTAAATCAGACACTTATACCACGCCACCGGGGGTCACTGGCCGATTTGCTTCTTGTTGCATGTCTGGAGAGCTGTATTAGCATACGGTGCTATTACATCCCCAGGGGTAATGGAATCAAAGAAAGGTTTTTGAAAGATGCTATAATGATGTTAAATGCACTTATATTTTTATGCCCGAGCCATTGATTTTTCCACCTCCTCCCCCTCCTCCCCGTGTTTTCTGGCGTTGCATACGATAGGGCAAGCAGGTAGAAAAGGGTGCCTGTAATTACAGGAGGGTCTGTAAGCCGCACACTGGAATTAAAGACAAAAGGATGTAAACAGGATACATAATTAAGACACCAGCGAGCCAGACATGGTGACGGCTGGGTGACATAACGCAGAGGGCCGGAGAGAGAGAGAGGGAGAGAGAGAGCTGTGTTGGGTTTCACAGTCCTGTCTCTGCTGTTACATGCTCAGCGTTATTTAAAAAATGTGTTTTAATAAGCAATGATCTGCTGCAATGTACAGAAGCCAATCACAAATCAGCTATTACAAGATCGGAATCCAGTAGGCCGCCTTCAAGGTGATTTTAACAGCAACCATAGTCGTGAGTTAGCACGCATCAATGCTGTTTGAAAAGTTAATAAGTAAGCCCAGTTATATCCTGCAATCAGCAATGTTATATGCTTGCAATACACCAACTAATACACTAACATTGGGGCTTTTTTTTTTAGACGTAATAACAGATGTAAAGCTGAACTCCAGGCACATACAGAAAAAACACAGATTCATGCAGCTCTGTATTCATTAATACATGCATTGTAAGAAGGTATGTGAAAGCACTGGAGTCCAAATATGGTGCTTAATCCCCTTTTATTAATGGACACGTTTCGGCTATGCAAGACTTAGAGCTATTACTAAGGCTTGTATAGCTGAAACACGTTAGCATCTTTTTGTTGTGATTTACTGGATTTTGGCTTTAACCTAAGATATGTATGTGCTGAAAACATGCTATATCTTAAAGCCGAATTCCAGGCAAATAGCAAAATATTCAGATGAAATACTTTTAAAGGAGTTGTTTTACCTCCCAAAGGATATGTATTTCTGTCCATCTAGTTCCGAGAGTCACATAGCTCTGCCATGCAGTGTCTGCATGGCAAGTGACCTGATTTTTCTCTGCTGCAGTTCACTCACCTCATAGTTCTAGCCGACCTGTGACAATGAAACTGTCACAGGTCGGCTCAGTAGATCGGGAAGTGAGAGAATACATACCGGCGTATGCTCACCTCTCAATCCTGTCATGGCTCTCTGCCGTGACAGGGGAGGGGCTGGATTCCCCCCTCCCCGTGCCGATCCTCCAGCGCTGACTGGCGGAACGGACGGGGAGGGGGCGGGTACAGCTGGATCTGCCTCTAGATAGGCAGAGCCAGCTGTCAGTCACGCAGCTGGGCGGATCCAGACATAATTGTCGGGATCCGCTTCAGCTGCGGCGTCTTAGTATACCGCGAGCAGCAGCTCGTGCTATACTGCGGCGTCTCAGTATACCGCGAGCTACAGCTCCCGGTATACTGAGCCTAGAGTGACGGGGGGACGCTAGTTTGTGTCCTCCCGTTATCTTAAGGAGAACTATGGGGAAAAGCCTTAACCCCATAGTTCTCCTTTAAAGGAGAAGCAGAAGACTGATAAGTCCTTCACTCTGTCACACTGTCAGCATACTCTGTGCACTGCAACATAGCTGCTTCATTCCTTGTATTGCTTCTCTCTTTCCCAGTCATATTTCTGCTCTACAGGGCCTGCAAAGAAGCTGATAGCAAGTGACAATCAGGTACTTACACTGCTTGCATTTAAAAGAATGCATTTAATAGTGTATTAATGAATACAGAGCTGCATTCATGTATGTCTTGTACATGAGCCTGGAGTTCTGCTTTAAAGCTGCCTGCAGGTACCTTTGGAAACTTAATACTATGGGACCCCCAAAAATGAATCTTCAACCTTCATCACTTTCTGCCATTGTTGAATGCTAGCCTGCCCCTTCTCTATTCCAGCGCCCCTCTATCTGCCAGAAAGGCTACCCATTATAATGATGGACCAGGTAGGGAGGCCTATCATCAGCACTACCAATTTGATTTTGAGGTTCCCTCTTCGATCACTGGTTCCCCTTACGAAGTTCCTTCCCCAGACAGGTGCACTTTAAAGTTCCAGTAACCATGAATGAGTCAGAGGAAGTCTTAAGAGTGTCACAGACAGCAACAGAAACCTGACAAAGGTTCTAGCCCTTCCCTACTCTACCCAAAACATAATTCATTTAATTTTGAGATACACTTTAAAAACAGTGAAGATTTACTTTGTGCTATATCTTCTAATCGCAATCAAAGTTTGATTGACATCCAATGAATAATCAATTGTTTGGGACATATAAAATACTCAACTGCCACCAACTACTACCACACCAAGCTTCATATACCAGTACACCAAGCAAGCAAGGATCTGCAGAGCCCAGGCAGAGCTGTGAAGACGGCATCAGCAGGCAGCTTGTGTATACCAGATCTGTGATCATCAGAATGTCCCCAATACAGTTGAAAAGTAAGATACAAGGAATAAAAAGTGAAACATGCCTTTGACTAAAAGCTCAAGGCAAACAACTCAATTCACAGTTGACAAACGTATATCAAAGCCGTTTTAACTTCCTTGGGATCTGTATTTCTGTCCATTCTGTCCTGAGATTTACAGTACAGCCAAGTTGGTGACCTGACCTTTCCTTTCTGCATTTAAGCCGTACAGCTTGGTCCCCTCTTCGCCTCCAGCCTGTGAATGGAAAGCAATGGAGCAACAGCTCATTGATGAGAGGTCATACCTTGGTAACTAGATATCTATGTGTGGCGTGTAAGACAACACAGTGCTCTCCTGTAACATAATAGGGGTTTTCAGTAGGGTCTGTTTTCAACAACTCAATGTGCTGTACTGCACTGGAAAATGTCCCGTGAGCTGGTGGTAGTTGGTCACAGTCAACTGGACTTGTTTGGAATGCTGAAGACGTTTCGTAGCTCAACCAAGCCGCTTCTTCAGTTCTGATGAGCGATACTCATTGGAACTGAAGAAGCGGCTTGAAAAAGCTATGAAACATCTTCAACATTATAGAACAAGTGAATGTGACCAACTACCACTAGTTATACCATGACCTGGATGAATGCAAACCTTCTCAGACATATGGTCATCATTTTCATGATCAGACAAAAAGCAATAACTTATTTCACCCACTTTATAGAACAGACAAATCTCCTCAGAATTCGAAAGCGAGCACTGACCCATTCATTCTATTCAGTGCTGCTGAAGAATATGGTCTGGTATCCCAAACACAGTCAAAAACACACAAGCTCAGACAGTAAGGATAATTTTTGTAGATGCCAATAAACCTACCAATAAGACCTTGGGAAGTAACTTACACATAACTGTAGATAATACCCTTGGGTTTGAATGGACCAAGGACCCCAGTTAGCAAAAGTAGAGTGCTGGCCACTTAACCTCTTCTCCAACCAAAATTTGGTGCCTGGAATGAGTAGCTTTTGGAGCAAACACACAGCAAACCACTGGAGTAGATGAAATAAACAAAAATAAAACCTCTTGCCATCCAGAGCAAGACATCATGACTTGGTTGCAGTTATTCCTCTGGGTGTCATAACTCCTCTCTTAGACACATGACAACATTTTGTACTGCCTACATACGCATAGCTGTACCTATGTGTGTTGGGGCCCCATGCTTTCGGTCTCTCTCATCTCCATCTCGAAGGCACTTCCTAGTACTGAACATGTATTGTTTTCATAGCACCTGTAAAGAGATCTCATATCTTTTTTTACGTTGTAACTGCATCAGTCGTTGTTCAGCCAGACAGCACTGGGCCCCTCTTGTTCTGGGCCCCATAGCAGTCTCATGGTATGCGACTGGTAAAGAATTGCACTTGCACATACCTTGCCCCACCTTACTGGTGACTGAGAAAGTATGATAAACCCATTGACAAAATAGAAAGGAGTCTTAGCCGCTCATCCCTTTCGCTTAGCAGCAGCCAGTACAAGCACTCCCACAACCAGCCTGATTGAAAATATCAGCCAATAAGCACTCTAAGTCTAAACACATTGATTTCTTTTTTTTTTTCAGTGAATATGGGCTAAACTGAGATCGTAATGCTTGCCAGGGGTCCTATTCAAACATTGATCCTTTGCACAAAAACGGACACTTTTTCTGCATACAAATAAAAATATGTCCTACCCTGGAATAATCCAGAAAAAAACCTGAACGATCAAAATTAATTCCAATGAAGGAAATGCTGAGCTTTGAAAACGAATGTGACTTTTGGTTAAGTCAATACCGTACGGACAGGCTCATACCTCTCTGGCACCAAAAACCGCCGTGGAGGGGGATCAAACCGTTCTTCTGAACTACAATGTATAAGAACAAGCGGGGGGAAAAAAGCAGGCGCGGGGCTCTATTAGAAGCTGAACGATGAATGCACAGTTAAAAGATCCATAAACACATATTTGTCTGGAAAATGTTCTTACATAAAACCGTTATTGAAAAGGGGCCTACTTTTTATCTTGGTGTTATTGTAATTTTATTGAATTGCTTATTCAGTCTTTCATATTGTGTTTTAATGGAAATATAAATCTATTTTATGCATGATAGAAACCTCATTGTGAACGGGTATAACAGATAATTTTGACAATTCTCCATAAAAACGCTCAACTAAAAGACAAAAAGAGAAAAGGGGAAAAAAAAAAACAGGCGAGTACAAGATGGCACAGACGCGGTAATAGAATCTTATCCTTTATTTTACAATCTCTTTGCAATGTGGCTGCGGCCATCTGTCGTTAAAAGGGTTGGTGTGGGAATGCCTGTTCCGCAGAAGCTTATTGTCACAAGTCACTAAATATCTGATAGTTCTTAGGAAGGAAGGACTCGCCTACACGTGAACGATCTTGGTGGGTCGAGCCACCTACACACAAGCTATTTGTGCCCTGGAATGATGTTCGGAAGCAAGCGATCGGAATTTTGGTGAGGCCACCATCTATGGCTTATTGTGATACATTGTAATGAGCAGATGAGTTGCTCTAAGTGCCGTTTTCGACATGGACTTGTTTTTCCGCGGCGACCCTTATCAAACGCAGGATACGGTAAGTACGCATCTGCAAAGGTAAGTTTAGTGTCAGGGATTGGCTTCAGGCAGCATTTCTCAACCTTTTTACCAAAGGGGAACCTTGAAATAATTTTTTGGGCTTAGGGAACTGCTGGTAATAATTACTATATCTACAGCTGATGGAACATTCGTGTGATCTGCAAGTTGTGGAAAGTTCCAATAAAAGGATATAAAATGTGGCATATACACTGTAGTTGTGGAGAATCTTTTTTATACCGTCCTGCTTTATGCAACAATATAATTTTAAATCAAAATGAAATGGAAATAAAATAATAATAGCCACACACACCCTGAAGATTGTAGCGTTCTTATACATTGGTGGTCAGAAGAGAAGAGCCCCCTTGCATTGGTGGTTAATGGAGAAGAGCCCCCTTACACTGGCGGTCAGTAGAGAAGAACCCCTTACATTGGTGGTCAGTGGAGAAGAGCCCCCTTACATTGGTGGTCAGTAGAGAAGGACCTCCTTACACTGGCGGTCAATAGAGAAGAGCCTTCTTACATTGGTGGTCAGTAGAAAAGAGCCCCCTTAAATTGGTGGTCAGTGGAGAAGAGCCCCCTTACATTGGTGGTCAGTAGAGAAGAGCCCCCTTATATTGGTGGTCAGTAGAGACGAGCCCACTTACATTGGTGGTCAGTAGAGAAGAACACCCTTACACTGGTGGTCAGTAGAGACGAGGCCACTTACATCGGTGGTCAGTGAAGAACCCCCATACATTGGTGGTCAGTAGAGAAGAGCCCCCTTACATTGGTGGTCAGTGGAAAAGAGCCCCCTTAAATTGGTGGTCAGTGGAGAAGAGCCCCCTTAAATTGGTGGTCAGTAGAGAAGAGCCCCTTTACATTGGTGGTTAGTGGAGAAATGCATGAGTAGAGAAAGGCCCTTCCAATAAGTATC
The DNA here is from genome assembly GCF_000935625.1 of Nanorana parkeri. Lineage (NCBI taxonomy): Eukaryota > Metazoa > Chordata > Amphibia > Anura > Dicroglossidae > Nanorana > Nanorana parkeri. The sequence goes on from NW_017306274.1 coordinate 2,751,743, forward strand.
AGTGGAAAAATGCCACCTTACACTGATGGTTTGTGAATATGGGAAATTAATTCAATACTGCTCAAAGCTCAAGGAACTCATAGCAACATTTGGAGGAATCCTAGTTGGGAAAGACTGGGTTAAGGGTTAGGCAAGATTACTGTTAAGATCTGAGGTTGGAGGGTAAAGGAGAAGTTTAAAGCCACTTTAACTAGCCAAAGCTCACTATTCACCATCTTTGGAGGAGGTAAGTACCTGGGTGGGAAATCTACTTAAAATTACTGTCCCGCAGACACAACAGGAAGGGAGGGGGAATCTCTCCAGCCTGAGAGTAAAGTAGGAATTTCCAACACATTCCTTTGGTAAAAGTCGTTCCAATAATCAACTTCTGTCCAGAGCATGTTAGAATGATATTTATAGCATATGAAACTATTCACAGATTATTTCTTGCCCGGAGGAACACTTTAAGGAATCAGATTATGGTTGTTAGGGCAGCCTAAGGTTTAGGTTGAGGGTAAGGGGCAGGGAATGTGCCAAAAGTCTCAACTGCTCAGGACCAAACCCCAACACAATACATTGTTAAAAAATGTAGCTTAGGCCACGTTATAACCAATAGGATCCAGCGCTCCTTCTCACGTCGATCACTGCCAGCAACACAAATTTCCGTCTGGTCATATGCCTGAACCCCTGACATTAAACTGGTAAAGGTCTGATTTTTAATTGTAGGTCTTGGGAGGACTCTTCTCATGTCTGCACTATAATTACCGGAGGGTCTGGGTCTGACAAAAGGAAATCTTTGTTTAAAAGGCTGAACACTCTCTCCTTTGCTTTGCTTTTTTACTTTTTCACATAATTAAAACATATTTTAACATTTCAAGAGAACTGCTATATACTCTCCGGAGTTATTCAGTCCCCGCTTCAATCTCTTGATAATTAAAAGAAAAAGGTTCCACATGTGGCTGGATGCAGGTTATCATACTATCACTAAACGGAACTGTCTCCCCACTGATCATGGAATTACCTATTGCATGGAAGCCAAAAAATGTTATTGCTTGTTTTGGGTGACTTTTAGAGCTTTGGAGCATTGAGGCATTAGATAAAGATCTTCAAGGAGTGCTCATCTAATGTACACATCACAATATATCCCCTAAGATATTTATACCCTTTCCATAGACTCATATTTCTTTCTCTTTTTTTCTTTCTTTGCTTTTCTCTCTCCCCTCCTTTAATCTATTTCTCTCTCGTTCTTCCCCAAAATCTCTCGCTTTCTCCCCCAATCTCTTTCTCTCTCCTCCCCCAAATTCTCTCTCTCTCACTCTCTGCCAATCTCTTTTTCTCTCCTTTCACCCCAATCGCTCTCTCTCCTTCTACCCCAATCTCTCTTTCTCCTCCCTCAGTATCTCTCCCTCTCCCTCAATCTCTCTCTCACTCTCAAATCCCCAATCTCTCTCTCTCTCCTTCTCCCCCAATCTCTCCTCCCTCAATCTCTCTCTCTCCTTCTCCCCCAATCTCTCTCTCTCCTTCTCCCCCAATCTCTCTCTCTCCTTCTCCCCTAATCTCTCTTTCTCTCTACTTCTCCCTCAATCTCTCTCTCTCTCTCCTTCTCCCCCAATCTCTCTCTCTCTTCCCCCAATCTCTCTCTCCTCCCTCAATCTCTCTCTCCTCCCTCAATCTCTCTCTCTCCTCCCTCAATCTCTCTCTCTCCTCCCTCAATCTCTCTCTCCTCCCTCAATCTCTCTCTCCTCCCTCAATCTCTCTCCTCCCTCAATCTCTCTCTCCTCCCTCAACCTCTCTCTCCTCCTTCAATCTCTCTCTCCTCCTTCAATCTCTCTCTCCTCCTTCAATCTCTCTCTCCTCCCTCAATCTCTCTCTCCTCCCTCAATCTCTCTCTCCTCCCTCAATCTCTCTCTCCCCTCAATCTCTCTCTCCTCCCTCAACCTCTCTCTCCTCCTTCAATCTCTCTCTCCTCCTTCAATCTCTCTCTCCTCCTTCAATCTCTCTCTCCTCCCTCAATCTCTCTCTCTCTCTCCTCCCTCAATCTCTCTCTCTCTCTCCCTCTCTCTTCCCTCAATCTCTCTTTCTCCTTTTCTCCTCCCTCAATCTCTCTCTCTCTCCTTCTCCCCCAATCTCTCTTTCTCCTTTTCTCCTCCTTCAATCTAGCTCTCTCCTTCTCCCCCAATACAATGTTTCAAATTTTATTCCCTGACCATATTCTCTTATAAAGGGGTTATATAATTTGGATAATTATATGATCCCTATAACTCAAAAACGAACCCATTACACAATGTGCATCTAGTCACACCGGCGCAGATATTCAGAGATTTCACATTTCACATTGACATCTACTGCTTGTT
>NW_017306274.1:2754125-2757836 GCF_000935625.1 Nanorana parkeri
TTCAACTGAAAGCGGAGAAATTTAGATTGACCATTGCAGTGGCATTCCCCCAGCAGTGCAGGGGTTAAATGTTCATTTTGCCTAGAGCTAGGGCTGCCACCTCTCCAGGACTGACCCGGACAGTCCGGGTTTTGAATGCTGTGTCCGAGTTTCATGGCAGCAGAAACCCGGACGCAAGATGTCAGGCAGACGGGGCAACCAAAATTAAGAAAGGGGCTACTGCCCCCCACCCCTGAAAATAGTTTAAACTGTGATATTTACATATGAATGGGTGGCGCTATTTATATATGAATAAGCCGCGACTCATTTTCCCCAAAAAATGTCCGCATGTCGCTAGAGTGTTCGGGTTTCGCTTGAAGAAAAGGTGGCAACCCTACCCAGAGCAGGGGTAGCCAAACTTCGCTCCCCAGCTGTTGTGCTGGACTACATTGCAACCAGACAATATATCCATACAGCAAAGAGGGGGAGGGAGAACCAGCACAAGGAGTCAATCAAGTGTGCTGCAGTGCAAGGAGCATACTGACAGGAGGAGAGAGCAGAATTCCTTATTACTAAGCTGCTTCTCCTTTGGGATTCACGGGGTCGTGGTTGGGAAGAGACCTGTATGTGAAAGTGAAACTGCAGCAGAAAAAAAGGGCTGTGCTATATGGCAGAGGTGTGTAAATCTCAGGACAGGATGGCCAGAAATACAAGTCGTTGAGCAGATAAAGCCGCCCCCCTATATGTATTCCCTCTATGTGTGGAGCTATTTGCCTGGAGTTCAGCTTTAATAATGTTTTTGCAGCATATTGTGCTCCTGCACTCTTTGGATATTTTTTTTTCCTGACTTTTTGCTGACTTGGCACGCTTTGTGTATTTTTCCCACATCTAAGGATTAATTCTCGGGATTTTGTGCTATTGTAAGCGACTTCAGCAAATTCTCTAAGGCTTCTTCAGAAAGACAAACAGCCATGTGCGCAATGCTTCAACTGCCACCGGTCCTCGGGTTTCCAGGGACAGTCCTGAGATCGGAGCATTCGTCGCCGGAAATGTCTCCAATTGTCATATTTGGATAATTGCCCGACGATACATTTCCTTTCTTTGCAATAATAATGTTTTTTCATGCTGCTGTCATTTCAAAAGTTACTTTTAATCTTTTTAAATATGCAGCTTTAATCAAATAGTCCCTGGTGATCCTGCCACGAAGGTCCTTCTTCAGGCATTGCCTGTTGTGGGGTGACAACACTCTGTCTCCCAACTTTGCTCCTGCGTTGTCACGTGCACCCCTGGTGGGGACTACAAGTAACTGTGCCGACACACATTGCTCAGGCACAGTCTGCCGCTGTTACTATCAGGAAGTCCAGAGCAATGATGTGTTGGGGCGGGCGCATGTAGACAGCTAGTGGCTGAAGGAGACCTCCCGCATGGGCTGGGTGGCTGCAGCTGATTGAAGGAATGAAAGAGTCTTGTGGTGACGCCAACAGGACTCACGCAAGGTGAAACTCCTGAATGCTTGGTGGAATGGCCCCAACAGATTGACAACCAGCAAAGGACGGGATTGTCCTGCAGTGACATTAAAGGAGAACTATGAGGGGGAGGGGCTTTTCACTCATCCTCATAGTTCTAGCCGACCTGTGACAATGAGACTGTCACAGGTCGTCTCAGTAGATCGGGAGGTGAGCGAACACATACCGGCGTTCGCTCACCTCTCGATCCTGTCACGGCTCTCTGCCGTGACAGGGGAGGGGCTGGATTCCCCCTCCCAGCTCCGCCAGCGCTGACTGGCAGAACGGACGGGGGAGGGGGCGGGTACAGCTGGCTCTGCCTCTAGATAGGCAGAGCCAGCTGTCACTCACGCAGCTGGGCAGATCCAGACATCGATGTCAGGATCCGCTCCAGCTGTGGCGTCTCAGTATACCGCGAGCTACTGAGCCTAGTTTGTGTCCTCCCGTTACCCTAAGGAGAACTATGGGGGAAAGCCCTGACCCCATAGTTCTCCTTTAACAGGGCCCGCCCGACCTGACACAATGCCTTGCGGGGTGGCTCCAGCAAATTGACAGTCACAAAAGGTCGGGAAGCTCCTGCAGTGACATCAGCAGGACCCATGCGATGACACTCCTGAAAGCACCTGCAGGCTGGCTCGAGCAAATTGACAGCCAGAAAGGACAGGAAACGTCCTGCAGTGACATTAGTAGGAACCCCGCAATGTGACACTCCTGAATACCTTGCAGGGCAGCTCCAGCAAACTGACAGCGGGTAAAGGTTGGGAAGGTCCTGCAGTGACATCAGCAGGGCCCCGCGATGTGACACCCCTGAGAACCTTGCAGGACAGCTCCAGCAAATTGAGAGTCGGTAAAGAATGTCCTGCAGTGATGTCAGCAAGACCCACCCCACGTGACACTTCTGAATGCTTTGCGGGATGGCCCCAGCAGGCAAAGGATGGGAACGTCCTGCAGTGACATCAGAAGGACCCCATGATGTGAAACTCCTGAATGCCTTGCGGGGCGGCTCCAGCAAACTGACAGCCGGTAAAAGACAGGAACATCCTGCAGTGATATCAGCAGGACCCACCCAACGTGGCCCCAGCAAGCAAAGGTCGGGAATGTCCTAAAGTGGCATCAGCAGGAGGTGTCATGCACTGCCTCTTAGCTTCACCCATTGATCGAGTAACTGGGGGGGGAGGGGGGAACATCAGGTGACCAAAATACAGAAAAGCTATTTTCCATTAATAAAGTGATGCAATCACTTTAAGACAAATATTTAACAGATTTGAATGACAGCGTTGGAGCGCGATCCAAAGGGTTTACATACGCTTTAATCGCAGGTAAAATGTACAACCGTAATTCCAGCTGGCGCCATCACTGGGAACGCTCAGTACTTCCCCTTTAAGTATAAATAATTATTCAGAAACAGCAGATCAAGGTTTGTCCCATTTACGGAATTTAATCAAAAGTTGTTTTTTTTTTCTTCTTTTTTTCTGTTTGCTCGAATCCCTTTGATGGCGCAACGACTGTGAAATTCTATTTCAAAGGCCTGGCACAGACTACCACTCCGTTTACAGGCTGCAAAACCAATTGTGCCGCCGAAGTAATTCCGCGCAACCAGCAAAACACAATAACGCCGAGAGAGCGAAAGGGAGGAAATTCTTTTAAGAATATTCACATAATGTCCTTATCTCCAGCGGTCAAATAAGATTCTTTCTACGGCCGTGGAAAAAGGTGTCGTCGTCGGTCACGGCTGGAGTGCGGCAGACTAAATCATGCCGTTAACCCCTTCCGGGCAACGAGGAAATGGCGAAGGGTGATAATATTTCAATCTTTTTTTTTTTTTTACATTTATTTAAAGGGAACTTATCAGAATAGGAATATAGGAGGTGACATTGTTGGCTTGTGTTTAAAGGGGCTCACTTAAAGGGAACCTTCTGCTTTATCAATGCAAGTCAGATCAACAGGGTCACTTAAAGTGGAGCTTTCAGTAACTTTACATGTCCTTCCATCTTTGCTGGCCTCTCATTGGACGCAGAAAGAGCAACTGGGCTGGGCTTAGCCATGAAGCCAGAGAAAGTCAGGCCCAAGTAACAAAGAGAGGGGCACAAAACAAGTTGGCCAAGAAAGGTAACAGCAAGTGTGTTGTGGCACCTCTCTTCTTTAACATTTAAAGTGGAGGACAGGTTCACTTTAAAAACTTAAAGGGTTCCTTTAAGAACTGGGATATGACGTATTATTGCTCCTA
>NW_017306274.1:2757922-2760819 GCF_000935625.1 Nanorana parkeri
AATGTCCTGTGGCATTAGCTCCTAGGCAGCCCTTCTTCTCTAAAATTTAAAGTGGAGAACAGGTTCACTTTAAGGATTTAAAGGATTCCTTTAAGAACTGGGACATGACGCATGCTTGTTCCTATACAGGTTCTTATTAGGTAGTAAGGCCACAGAACAAGCTGGCCAATAAACACAACAGCATCTTGTGGCATTTGCTCCTAGGTGGCCTCTCGTCTTTAAAATGTAAAGTGGAGCGGACTTTAAAGTGGAGAACAGGTTCACTTTAAGGACTTAAAGGGTTCCTTTAAGAACTGGGACATGATGCATGGTTGCTCCTAGACAGGTTCTCATTAGGTAGAAAGGGCCCAGAACAAGCTGGCCAATAAACACAACAGCATCTTGTGGCGTTTGCTCCTTGGCAGCCCTCTTCAAAATTTAAAGTGGAGAATTGGTTTACTTTAAGGACTTTAAGGGTTCCTTTAAGAACTGGGATGGTTGCTCCTAGACAGGTTCTCAAAGGTAGTAAGGGTCCTTTCATTCAGGGTTAGGGTGCTTTGGCAGCTCATTCATTTTGAAAGGCTTTAACGCAATGCTCGTGACATAACGCACCTCGAAGAAGAAGTAAATGGGCCCTAAAGGAAGGATCGGGATGACGACCCCGCAGCCCTGGTATTCTCACCCCGGCAGGATCTCTTCATTTAAAATATGAAACCCCTTGCGTCCCATGGGCTCAGCGTCCCCCTCTACCAACCCTCCGTTCTTCGTCGCGGCGGCCCTTCGCGATAAGGCCGCGGCGGAGGCCTCTCACGAACCCCGCGCCAGGGAATGGGAGGCTTTAAATGCCGGCAAATCTCTTTCATGAGGATTTCCCCGAGGAGGAGACACAAATTTCCTTTCAAAACGAGCGTTTTTCACAGGCATTACGGGCGCGCGACGAGCGCCTTTGATCCTTTTATTAGCGGAATGTTCCTGTGTGATATGTCGGTGATCCACTTCACCTCTCTCCCCGTACGCAGAGTAATCCCTCGCCTGTGAAGGAGTCACACTGACAATGCAACACAAACACATCCTACAGACAAGAACGAAAAAAAATGGTCGTCCCCGGGGGAGCGCCAGGCCAGGGAACGCCGCCGACTTCAAGAGCTATCTGCCTGCTCAGCAGGAGGAACCCCCAGCGCTATGATCCCCACTGCTGCAATAAAAGGGAATGGATTAAAAAAAAGGTCCGCCATGGACGCCCTCGTATTGCTCTGCTGGCGGCTCCACTTTAAGACCATATCCTGATTTTTATTTTTCGTTTTGGACACACTGGGGAAGGCAAAGGACCGCTAGTCAGGTTTCAGTTGCTGTTTGCCCAACTTGGAGATTTCTCTTCACTTCTTGTGCGGACAGGAAGTCATGGGAGATCTCCCCAGTGGGCACAGGAATTTAGTTCAAATCCCTCCGGTGGGTAGAGGAAGTCATAATAAATCTCTCCAATGGGGACAGGAAGTAATGAAAAATCTCCCCAATGGGGACAGGAAGTCATAATAAATCTCTCCAATGGGGACAGGAAGTCATATTAAATGTATCAAATGTGTGCAGGACGTCATATTAACTCTCTCCAATGGGGGCAGGAAGTCATATTAAATTTCTCTAATGGGGACAGAAAGTCATATTAAATGTCTCCAATGGGGACAGGTAATCATATTAAATCTCTCCAGTTGGGACAGCAAGTCATATTAAATCTCTCCAATGGGGGCTGGAAGTCGTATTAAATCTCTCCAATAGTGACAGGAAGCCATATCAAATTCCTCCATTTGGGATGGGAAGTCATATTAAATCCCACCAGTGGGGGCGGGAAGTCATATTAAATCTCACCAGTGGAGACAGGAAGTCATATTAAATCCCACCAGTGGAGACAGAAAGTCATATTAAACCTCTCCAATGGGGACAGGAAGTCATATTAAATCTCTCCAGTGAAGACGAGAAGTCATAATAAATCCCTCCAGTGGGGACAGGAAGTCATATTAAATCTCTTTAGTTGGCAGACAGACTGCCAAAATTTTTTTGGGGGGGGGAATGTTTCAGTAAAATGGGGAAGTGAAGCTGTGCCAAGCTTTTATTCTCTTGCCCAGTTGGGTAGATTTAGGTTCACTTCCTGTCAGGACAGGAAATGTTGGGAAGTCTTGCCAGTGCAAACAGGAAATAATGTTAAATCTCTCCAGCGGAGAGCACTGGGAACACGTCAAACTACAAACAGTATCTCTGGGTATGGGGTAGCATGTGACCTCCATTTGTTACTCCCCAGAGGCCGTGCTCAAGGCTATAGTGGGGGAGAAGGTCATTAACCCTTTGTAACATAAAGCTTACAGAGGAAGTAGACTCTGGGGCCCCAGCAGACAGATGGAGCCACAGGTAAGGCACGTATTAGTGGGTCGGGGGAGGGCTATCAGGACAATCTGTCACTTTTCCCCCGAAATCGCAAAATAACAAATTCGCTTTGACCCCTGCAGCTGATTGGACGAACGATGGCGTCATTAGTCACAATGGAGACAGATTATCACCTCTGTGAAGAGTACAGGACGCCCCGATCCTGCCGACTACGCCAAACCAGATATAGAAAGTGAAGCTGCTGACGGAAGACGCAAGTGTGTCACCTGCTTACCGCGCTCCAGAAAACTGGCTGCCATCGCCGAGGACAGGTAGGCCGAGGGACGATCACGCTCCTCTAGATCAGGCCTTCTTAAACTTTTTCCACTCGTGACCCCTTTTTGGCCGAGGAAATTTTTAAGGACTGCTTTTCAGACTTTTTTGTGACATGAACAGGTTCGCTTTAAATTTCAGGCGTTGAGGACGCACACGGGAACACCGCGCCGCACAAAGATTCTGCGGCTGGAACGTTCCCCCTCTTTCTTCTTAAACCCCCCCCCCTG